>NW_024412412.1:17423250-17780704 GCF_014898765.1 Herpailurus yagouaroundi
ATATATATATATTTGTTATATTTTCATACTGGCTTTTATATTTAGTTCTTTAATTTTATTAAAGATTTTTATATTTATTATTATCAAATTAAAATTGAACAGTACATACTATTGTATAATTTAACACTTTTAAATATAATGCATTTAATGGAAGTATTAATTATGTTAAACAACATAATTAATTTCTCTGACTTTCTATATTTCATCATTTATATAGTTTCCTTGTTGTTATTATGAGTAATTCTCTGATGAGGGGTTTGTTACTATGAGTAATTCTTTGATGGACATTTGCGTATTTAAATATTATTAGCTCCTTTTTAATTACATAAAATTTAAGCATACCAGAATATGATTATACCTTGTGTCAAACTGCTAGAAATAAACATTAGTATAAAAGGGTGGGAGAACCGTTAAACACTCTTGACAGAGTCAGATTGTTCTCCGTAAAATTTGATCCAGTTTTTTGGATGACATTATCAGTTTAGGAGAACCTGTTTCCTGCTCCTTAATAAATTGTATGGTAATATATGGTATATACGGTAATTACTCAAAATTTAATAAATTTTATGGTAATATATCATTTAAAATCCAGGTATTTGTATGAGAGAAAGATACTGTTACTGATGTTATACTGCATAAATATTATTTTAATAAGGTTTACTTTCCAAAATAAGTATTTGTATTTATAGTTTATGGGGAGTTGTGGTAGTTCCTTCTTCCCTTTCTAGTTCTCACCCTTTGACTTTTTTTTTTTTTTTTTTTTTTAATTTCCTCTGCTCTTCATGCTAACTGCTTTCAGGGTCCTGAATAAGCCATGATTTTTGTTATCTCTGGGATTCTGAATATTTCTCCATTCTTCTGGCCCATGTTCTCCTGGCCTCCTCCTTGGCCACATTTCATGCTACTCATTGTCTCAGGCATCCTCTCTGTCCTCCTTGGGGTGGGCTAGGTACCCCTCTTCTGGGTTCTTAGACACTGGGTGACACCTCTAATATAGCATCCTCCCCCTCTCTCAGAAATCAAATGCCTGTCCAATTGATTATGTTCTTTGTGAGATGGTGAAATACCCAAGGACACAGAATTTTATCTGAATGGGATAGAAAAGTACTCAGTACAAACTAGGCTTTCGGTGAATGTTTGCTGACTCCCTTGTGCATTATGTAATTTTTTTTAAGTCACCATGTAGATTAGGGTTTTCAGTCTAGCACTCAAGAATATCTGCAATTTCTTTCCAGAAAAGTTCTTGAAATGTGTATAGCCTATCACTAGATTTCCAATAAACTTAAATAAATTTAATAAATTAAATGTTTTTTGTACAACGACGCTTAAGAGCAAGAGCCTTTAGTAAGGCATAAAAATAAACATTACCTAGTCTAACTAGTAAAACATGGTTAGAGAAAAATTTAAATATGTGTATCAATCCCTCTAAAGATGATTATTGAAGAACATTTTAAAAACGTTTTTGTAATTGGATTATCTAAATGACTATCAACAGGACTTTAGTTGTACTGGCATGAAAAGAGGGCCACGTGAAGTTGTCAGGGAATAACGCAAGCTGTAGAACAACATATACAATAAGATTTGATTATGTATGTTGAAAATTGTTAGAAAGCATATGATAAAAGCACTAATAGTGTTCACCTCTGAGGAAGTTGATAAATGGAACATGTGCATTTTTTACAACCAATATTAGTTTTATTACGAATAAGCAAACAATTGTAGCTTATACTTAGAACACAACAATCTGCAGTATATTCAGGTTGAGTAAATAAAATATTATTGAATAAATAAAAATTATTTACAGATGTAATTTGCTCACTTGAAGAGAATGGTGAATAAATGTAAAGGTTCCAGGGGGTAGGGGATGCTACAGCTAAACTATTAACAACATGTAAAACATAATATGTGGGTGACAAAGTAAAGGAGCTAAGATTACTTATTTGAAAGGACATATGGGAGTGATTTCACAATAACCATTTTGTGAGTGGTTACCACACATAATGCCCCCACTGGGATGGCAATGAACAGAAATCCCAGACTCATGGAAACTTGGAAAAGGTGTGTGTAATTAGGAATCGGGATCTGTCCATGATCTGGAAGGCAGACCTCTGGACACAGCCCAGGGACAACAGTTGGTCTACATGTGAGCAGATATTCTGAACATGGAACACGTGGGGCAGCACAGGTGTGGGCCAATCAGAAGGGACACAGGCTGTCACACCAGGGGAGAGTCCTGGAAGCCCATTTATGGCAGCATTAACCTTTTAGTTGCTGGACAGAGATCAGCTAGGGGATCACAAGGCATAGGTCTGGGTGGTACTCAGTGAGCCATGGGGCTATGTCCTTATAACAATCCTATTTTTCAGGGTTTGTAATGCTTACTCTTACTATTTTTTCATATTCTAGAAATTGTTATTAGATGGTCTGCTCATGAAATATGTGTTAAATTAAGACACTACATATGTATTAAATGAAAACACTTGTAGATTCCAATGGCTTAAATTGTGGTTTTCTCCTCGGGTTTCTCTGCCTCTTTAACTCCCAGTCATGTAAATATCTTTGTAACTACTCTTTGGACCACTTTTACCCTGAATAAAATGGCCTACTTGGATGTCATTCACCTTAGCTACTTTGGCACGGTTTCTAGAAGTTGGTATTTCTTTATAATAATGACTTTACAAACATGGGGAGTTTAGAGATGTCCTTGGGGCTACTAATGAGTTTTGCTATTGTAACTTTTTACTTTAAGAACAGCTAAAATGTTTCAAACTATGTTAGTTAACAGTGTATTTATTTGTAAATATAGTTCTTGGTGGGCCCTTCACAATAATGTCTTAATTTTTCTGTAGCATTTCACAAGACACTTGGTATGTAATATTTCATTTACTTATTGTAACAATCTTTTGAAGTAGATAATATTATTCATATTTTATAAATAAGGAAACTGAGACTCAGAGAAATCAAACTATTTGCCTAAATGTACATGACTTGTAAGTTGCATAATTACAGCTGAAAATCTGTGACTTTTTTCTACAAATCTAATGTTCTTTCTACAGCATTCTACTATCTTATGAGTTTGCTCTTTTTTTTTTTTTCATTTTTAGCATTGACTACAAGTAACAGTTATACTTAGTTTGGCTTTCAAAGAAGATGTTTTAAAGGATTTATCAATTTTTAATGGACTAAAACCCTTTTCCTTTCAGGATGTAATAAAAATCCTCAATTACATAAATGTTGATTAGTTGGTTTTATAAAATTGAATAGTAGCCTCCATTGAGAAAAATGTATCAATGCACTCTCATTCCCTTCTTTCACATCCCATTTTCATTAACAAACCTAAAATATGCGATGTGGTATGAATTCCTCTATGTATTTGATAGTCCATTGGGGTTTGTGCTATCTATCCCACAACTGTCACCACTCTCTAACCTACAGAAGCTGATGCCTGATGAATTCTAGATTTTTGCATAACAGAAGTCAATGGCCACAAGTCCATTTGGATTTTAATAATTCAGAACAAATTTAGTACAATTAGAGTGGGACAGTTCCATCTTACCTGGCAAAATAAGAAAAAGGTAGACAAACAATTAATTTGGTTAACTCAGGAGTATTTTAAATAAAGACTGAAATTAAAGTCTACTGATTCCATTCATCAGTGTAAGCACTGTATGTCCAAGGGAAAAATCATGTGCAGATGACAAGGATTTGTCTATTTTCTTTCCATTAACAGTAAAATATAGGCACTTTTGCAGCCAAAGAATCATATGCTATATTATCTATGGAATATGAAATGTCTATTAGAATATAAAATATCTTGTACTATTGTGATGGCTAATTTTATGTGTCAACTTGATTGGGCCAAGGGAAGCCCAAACAGCTGGTTAAACACTAATTTGGTTCTGTGAGGGTATTTCCAAAAGAGGTCGGCATTTGAACAGGGAGACTAAGTAGAGCAGATATCCACACCCCCGCCCCCCCCCCCCCCCCCCCCGCCCGTGAGTGGGTGTCATCCAGCTCACTGAAGGTTGGAACAGGACAAAAAGGTAGGGGAAATTTGGATTTGCTCTCTGCCTGCCTGATTAAACTGAGAATTAGATCTTCTGCCTTCAGCTGTCCTGGTTCTCAGGCTTCCACACTCGGACTGGAGTCTACATGACCCACAATCACCCCTCCAGTTTCCGGGCTCCCAAACCACACTACTGGCTCTCCTGAGTCTTTAGCTCGCAGATGGTAGATTGTTGAGACTTCTAAGCCTCCATAATCGGGTGAACCAATACCCTACATTAAATCTCTTTCTACATATATATCATAATAATATATCATTATACTTATAAATTATATATCTGAAAAGAGAATTAATGTAAGAGATGTAATTATAGATGTTATATATAATTATATGTCTAGAAAGAGATTTAATATAAGATCTAAAGGTATTTAATGTGGCATTAATTAATGCATAATATATATTATATATATATATCTTTTAAATTAAAAAAAAATTTTTTTTCAACGTTTTTATTTATTTTTGGGACAGAGAGAGACAGAGCATGAACGGGGGAGGGGCAGAGAGAGAGGGAGACACAGAATCGGAAACAGGCTCCAGGCTCCGAGCCATCAGCCCAGAGCCCGACGCGGGGCTCGAACTCCCGGACCGCGAGATCGTGACCTGGCTGAAGTCGGACACTTAACCGACTGCGCCACCCAGGCGCCCCTTATATATATATATATATCTTATTGGTTATGTTTCTTGAAGAATGCTGCCTAACACAACCATAAACATCCTTATTTGCTGGCTGTGCTGGACTGAATAATAATGCCTCCAAAAATGTCTATGTTTTAATCCCAGAAACTCGAGAATGACCTCATAGAGCAAAAGGGACTTTGCCAATATGATAAAGTTAAGGATCTCCCTATGGAGAGATTATTCTGGTGGGCCCTAAATGTAATTACAGGGTCTTTACAAGAAAGAGGGAAAGGGGGATTTGATTGCAGAAGAGGAAGGTACTGTGATGCTGGAAGCAAGATGCTATGCTGCTGGCTTTGAAGATGGAAGAGGGGCTACCTGCCAAGGAATGTACTTGGCTTATAGAAGTGGGAAAAGGTAAGGAAATGGATTGACCCCTAGATCCTCTAGAAGGAACCAAGTCTGCTGACAGTTTGCCCTCAGTCCCATGAGACTGCTTTCGGACTTGACTTTCAAAACTGTAAGACAATGTAACTACATTGTTTTAAGCTACTAAATTTGTGACAATTTGTTATAGTAACAAGAAAACTAACACAGTGGTGGAGCCTAGTCTGGATTTTGTACTCTCCTGATAAAATCCCTATATTCTGTTTTTTAGACATTATACATGGTACATTTGCTCCTGGACATTTTAATCCCATAACACGGAGGAAGGCATATGGAGAGGCCCAGGCATAGACCCAGGGCTTGATGAAAGTCTCACTCAAAGCTGGAAACATTCCAGGGGAAGGTAACTGTGGATCTATGGGTCTGGTTGGGCTCTAGGCAAGCCTGCCTTGCTGAACCAGTGTTCAACAGCCAGTCCTTGGGAGAGAATTGTCCAGCCTGGGTGCTGCCCACTTACAGATCAGTACACACAAGCAGATCACAGATGGATAAACCAAGAGAAGAAGTCACATTCTCTGGTAAAATATCCCTATAAAGTACGATCAATTACTGGACTCATCTGATCAAAGGAGACAGACATGCAGAATAATGAAGCCCAGGAATTGCCCAGAAAAGGAATTTACCATAATTTAAGAGTGAGTTTTTTGGGTACAATTTTAACAGAGAAGAAATATAAGAAATACCAAAAAAAAAAAAAAAAAAAAAAAAAAAAAAAAAAAAAAAAAAAAAAAGTGTAACACCTGAGGTTCAGGAACACATGCTTTATTTGCCCTGTGCAGCATCCTTAGCTTTTGCCAAGTCAGAAATGGCAAGAGAATGGTGACCCTCAGCCAGCTACTCTCTCGGCAAGCAGGCTGACCACAAAGGAGCTCAATCATTTTAGGGTGGATTTATCAACTCGCACTTCTTTTTTGGTGGCTTAAGACTCGGTAAGCTGTTTCGTAAACCAATAAACCTAAACTGCAAGCACAGAGTCTACATTTCTATGTGATAATCGGTTTACCCCTGGGCACTCTTTGTTTGACACACCCGCTGCTTTGCCTTGTTTCCCTCTGAGTCATAATCTACTTGAGATGCTTCTGAAGTAACTCTATTGTAGCCCAATGATTTAGAGAGACTTCAGGATTCAAGGTTTTCACCTTTGACTCACAGCTGTCTTTTTCCTATGAAAATGGGCTGGGGATAAATTTAACTGATACGGCACTCGATCATTACTCATTTTTGAATCTCCTAAGAAGTGTGGCCAGTCAGTTTATAAAGCTGTAGGATAAGTTCTGTCTTAGAAGGATCCTTGACCACAGATTCAAATAAACCTCACAGAGGCAGTTTTGTGCATCTTCTATACCTGACAACGTGTTTGAGTCCTCAAAAACCAAGTTATTTTCCAAGAAGATTTTCAGCCCAATGAGTATAGACGTCTATTGGACTCTGCTATCAGTCTGTAGTGTTGTTGTTTTTTTTTTTTTAATTTTTTTTTTTCCAACGCTTATTTATTTTTGGGACAGAGAGAGACGGAGCATGAATGGGGGAGGCGCAGAGAGAGAGGGAGACACAGAATTGGAAACAGGCTCCAGGCTCCGAGCCATCAGCCCAGAGCCCGACGTGGGGCTCGAACTCACGGACCGCGAGATCGTGACCTGGCTGAAGTCGGACACTTAACCAACTGCGCCACCCAGGCGCCCCATCAGTCTGTAGTGTTTGACCAGAAATGGACACAGAGGGAACATAGTCCGTGCTCAAGCCAGATTGCTATTACACATGTAGGAAGGACAAAGCACAAAAGGGTTTGAAGTGCAGTGCCTGTAATGAAGACTTTGTGTAGCCTATGATGGAGGCAGCTCAAGGGCACAGGGGGCACCGTGGAACACCTGGGAGAAGGGCTTTGAAGCACGATGTCCGCACTTCCAATTGATGTGTACTACGTGAGACATCACCTAATACTCTCTGTTCTTTCATTCAATGCCCTGATTTTTGGCTCTTTCTGGATCTCTACCTCTGATCATTATTATCTCCTGCTTCTTGGCAGAGAGAAGAGGCAGTCAGGTGAGAGAAAGCATGGGCAGAAGGGGACTATTGGTACAAGGATGAGACTGGTTTCTGGGAAAAATTATTTTTCTTAATTAAGATGCAGATAATTCAGGTTGAACACATGGTGGAGAGGGTGAGGACCTGAGTGGATGTACCATTGTGGATGTCAGGTCTCTGAGTGCTTGGAATTAGTATCAGTGATCATCAAATACGTGCCAAGAATATTACCATTGTTTACAGACTGAATAAATACTGTATGTCAATTACTTGTGCTACTAATTTTCAAATATAACAAAATATAAATTCATTTTTAAACACTAGTAAATTCATATGAACTTAATACTTTTCTACTTTTCATTTGTTCCTCAACCTACCACATAAAAGTAATAGTACCATCATCTGGACATCCGTAAAATAAAGAGGTTTTTTGCTTTTTTTTTTTTTTTTTTTACCCTTCAGATTCTGGAAAAACAGGAATAGACAAATTATCACACCTTGAAGGATTAAATGCTTTTTGGATAAATGGAGCCATATTTTTTTCAAGTACATATAGATATTCTGTCCACACAATATAAACCTGCCACTGCATTCATGAAAATGAATGCATTAGGGAATTAAACTAGTTTCTTTCTTTCAAAACCAGTTGTCATCAGGTGCATCATTTATTCTTTTTTTTTTTTTTTTTTTTTAAAAAGAAAAAAATTTTTTTTTTTCTTTTTTTTTTTTTTTTCAACATTTATTTTTTTGGGACAGAGAGAGAGAGAGCATGAACGGGCGAGGGGCAGAGAGAGAGGGAGACACAGAATTGGAAACAGGCTCCAGGCTCCGAGCCATCAGCCCAGAGCCCGACGCGGGGCTCGAACTCACGGACTGCGAGATCGTGACCTGGCTGAAGTCGGACGCTTAACCGACTGCGCCACCCAGGCGCCCCTCAGGTGCATCATTTAAAATGAAAGCATAAACATTTCTTTTTTTCCTCTTAGAAAAATAGTAGATATTTAAAATATAGATATAGGTAAGAAAAAGGTGGAAATTTCTCACAATTACACCACCCTAGATATTTACTATTAATATATTAATATCTAGGTATATATCCTTCTAGAACCTTTTAAATATACATGCTTATGTATGTTATTAAAACAAAAAAATGTTTTTCTAGGTTGTATTTATAGCCTGTTGTATTTTTTCCTTCATTTACCAACTTAGGATCAACATCTTCCATGAGAAGACATGCTGTTAAAATCCGGAATTCCCAACTAAATAATTTTCTTAAAAAAATTTTTTTTTTAATGTTTATTTATTTTTGAGAGAGAGAGACAGACAGAGCACGGGCAGGGGAGGGGCAGAGAGAGAGGGAGATCCAGAATCCGAAGCAGGCTCCAGCCTCTGAGCTGTCAGCACAGAGCCCGACGGGGGGGCTCGAGCTCACAGACCCCGAGATCATGACCTGAGCCGAAGTCAGGCTCTCAACCGACTGAGCCACCCAGGCGCCTCCCCTACTAAATAATTTTCAAATAAATCTGTGATTGAGGTAAATTCCGGTTTCTAGAGACAAGAGAATTCTTATGTTTCACTTTGAAATCGTGCTTGGAAGGTATGACAAGTTAACGTGACTGCACAGATTTTTTTTCCCAACACAGCTTCCTCCCAACTAAATAATTATAATTTCTTTCCTTATGCTACATGTGCTTTTGTCCTTTTTATTCTTTGTCTGTGATTAAAACCTTTTTAATTAGGAGCTAGAGAATTCACTCTAATTTAGGGTTCATATAAAAATCAGTGGCCTGGACTTAACAATTCTAATCTTTCACTACTTATGTTCCTGTACTAGGGTGCTTTTAGGCAATACGTAGCTTCCTATTTCTAGAAATAAAAGGTTTTTTAAAAGCCTATTAAAAGGGCCCTATTGATATCAAATAGCACTCTAGTATTACACAGATTTTAGTTTAAATGAGATAGAACCATGTTAACTAAATTTCCTTTAATAAAAATACAAGCTTGCAAATGCAGACCTGTAACATTTCCACAAGCTGTAACCTCGGGAAGGGCAAACCACATCTTCAGAAGATAAATTTCAGACTGAAAGAATAATGGAAGGGACTCCAAAGAGAATTTTAAAAAAATAATTAAGAGTATTAAAATTATATTTATGGAGCAGCTGACAGGATTATACTTATTGCCTTTGGTAAAATGGCTATTAGTGATTATAAACACTACTTATAATGGCAAATATGTTCTACATTGACTAGTGACCAGCTATTAACCAATGCAAGAGACAAAATGAGAACTAGAAGCCTTGATATAAAGACTTAGGTAATATCTCTCTAAAAGGGGATTTTCAAAAACCCAAAGTCATTTATTAGAATGAAAATGAATTTGGCAGAAAGTACACTGGCCCACCTGGAAGTCACAGATCTGAGTTTTATTTGGCTACTGCCACTGATTCACCACGCAATCCCTCATATATCCCATTATCTCCTTGGATGAGAGTTTACTTATCTTTAAAATGAAATGATGGAACTAAGGGCTCACGAATATTCCATCAGCCCTGACATGCTCTGATCAGGGTACTATCATTCTTACCAGTGTCGCAGAGACTGTCACCTGCTTCCTCCAACATCCATTTTTTCCCTTCCTCCTTAGAAACAAATCTTGATACTTTTAACAGGGCATAATTTGTCCTGGAATAAAAGAGAACATTTCTCAGTTTTCTTGTAGCATGGTGTGGTCATGTAACAGATCACATCATGGAACTAAGGTCATGGAACTAAAAAAAAAAAAAAAAAAAAAAAAATTAGAAGCAAATGAGTTGACATGGGACTTTGGGAAGCTAACTGAAGCTTTTTCCTCCTTTAGGTCCAAGACTCAGATGTGCTGGCTTAAGCCAGAGATTCACCTTGGACATGAACTGACTTTGAGAATGGAAGCCATTGCCTAGATGACAGAACAAGGGCAACATCCTGGGTCTCCCTAATGATACCAGGGAGTCACCATATATGTCCTGGTGGCCTGTTCTGTGCTGCTTTTACATGAGAGACAAGTTCGCATCTCTCTTCTTCAGGCAATGACATTTTTTTTTTTCTGTTAAAGGCAGCTATATTGAATTCTAATTGATGCAGTCAATAAAATGTGATTACTCGTTGTTGTAAAATAACTACAACTACCAATTATTTTGCATTTAGTAGATGCCAGACACAGTGCTAAGTGTTTTATGGACATTGCTTGATTTGATTTGCACAACGAGAATACTTATGAGTTAGGTATTATTATCTATAATTTACAAATGGGGAAATGGAGCTTAGAAATATTAAAGAGTATCTACAAGGCCATGTAGCTTATGTGACGGAGCCTAGATTCTAAACCAGACTGGGATGATTCCAAAACTTATTTTCTCAATCAATATCACCAGTTTAATGCAGTCATTATTCCCTGTGGGTCAAAGATGCACAAAGAGCACAACGTTAGCTAGTATTTCAAGAAAGCCTTATACAATTGTCAAGACATAGACAACATTAAATGCAATCTATTCCCTGAACAAAATGAGGAGACAAAGATCCATCATGGTTACTATAACACTGATAATAACTGTCCCCAAACCTTACCTACCTAGGTCATCAAACATTTTACCTTTATGAGGTCAAAAATAGAAAGTAACATTATCTAACATTAAAGATTCTGCTGGGGATTAAATATGACGATGTACAGAAAGTGTGTAGTAGAATACCAGGTTCACAATAGGTGCTCAATAAATGGTATCTTGTAGCATTATTATTTAAAAGATCCACAGTGATGTTGTGAAAACTTGGGAGAGTCAGAAAGATTAGGTTCGAATACAACCTCTGCAACTTGGTGATTATGTGGATACAGTCCAGTCATTTAATTTTTTGGCATGTAGATTCCCAAGGAATGGGTTACTTATCTTACAGAACTGTAATCGAGGACAGCGTCTCCCTTCCCGGTGGCCGACATGTTTCAGAATCCCAGCAAACGGAAAGATTAATATTTATTATTGCCCTCACAGGATTTAAATCAACTTATTTGCCAACAGTTCTCTTCTTGGAGGTGGGGGTGTCACCCAACTCCCATGGGAGAGTGTTTGCTGTGGGTGTGGCTGCACTACAGCAATGTGTGTCTGGAATTAAGAGGCCACTGAGGTTGGCTTCAGCTGGAGGCTGCCGGCTGCAGTACATCCTGCGGCAAGGCGGCACCCTGGGCCCTTCTGCTGGGCCTGCCTGACTGCTTTGGGATTCAGGTTTGTCTCTTTCAATTTTTGTTTCTGTATATGCGATGGTCTCCTTTCTACCTTTGCACTATAGCCAAGGCCATTCCAACCTCGGTGGGGCAGCGGGAAGACTTTGCGGTCCTTGTGGGAAACAGAGCGTAACTGCTGTGGGAGAGAAGGACCAGGGCAACTGTGACCGTACACAGAGGGCACTCCATGTGACAGCACTGTCATGTATTTGTTACTCGTTCTCTTGGCAAATCTTCACTTTCTTGAGAAACTTGTTTCATAGAAATCAAATAAGAAAATAATACAGAGTGAAAACAAGGCTTTTCTTAAGTAAATAACACTTACTTAATTCCTTCTGACACTAACAATTTATTTAGAACGCTATTAGAAGTTCTAAAATTATTAAGTTACTAAGTTAAGTCAAAACCTCGTGCAAAGTTCTAAACTAGTAAAAAAACAAAAACAAAATCTAAATATCCATAATACCACTTTTTCCATTTTAAAATTCCCAAATTTGTCCTCCTCGCTGATGGAAAAAAGGGTGACTCTAAACTCCTGCTTCTAGGCTGCTAGGGATTAGATGGAATGCACTGGAAGCCTGGAGAGGACAGGTGATTACTGACTCTACCCTTGCACATCACAGCTCTCTCTCAACCTACTGCCCCAGGAAAGGCATGCTTTGCCTGCGTGGGAGGGAGCTGAGGAAGTCTGAGCCATCCACAACCGACCATCTGAAATCACTTTCCCGGGGAGCTGAAGACGCACATGGCCAGACACTGCTCTGCTTTTCAAAGAGGTGAGTCCTCTCTTGTTTCCTAACTGCCACTTAAAAACTCCAGACAAAAATTAAACTGTTGATACATGCAACCGAGCCTTAGCATGGAATAACTTCTTTCAAAGAGATAGCAGTTTGTTGGGGGTGGGGGTGTGTGGGTTGCTAAATTGTGATGTGAAATCAAGGTCAATTTTCTTTGATAATAAATATGTATAAATCAGAAAGGCTGATAATACTACAACAGGAAAAGAATGTAGAGCATTTGGGGGCTTAATTGTGCTTCCATTCTTTTTTACAACTGTGTACTTCGAAGGAAAACGCCAAGTTCCGTTTAGGTTTTTTGTTGAAAATAATTTCCAAAGACCTACCTTACCTGAGTCTTTCTCCTGCTTTGCTTTTCTATGACCATTAGAATTACCCTGCCAGGTATTAGAATTAGAATTAGAATAAGAATTCTGCCCCTGCCGCGATATCACAAACAGCAGTGGTGTTTGCTTACTTCTAGCCCATTGCACATCTTCTTTAACCTAGAATTACCATGTTTTATTTAAATCATCAGTGAATTAACCAAACTGCAAAAAGAATATTTTAATCTCTGTTCAATGGGTTTTCTCTGACCTAGAAAAAATATGCTTTATGATGGAACTCATGAAAACTAATACATGGGGCGTCCGAGCGGCTCAGCTTGTAAAGCAACCGACTCTTGATTTTGGCTCAAGTCATGATATCGTGGTTTGTGAGTTCGAGCCCCCCATCGGGCTCTGAACTGAGAGCATGGAGCCTGCTTGGGATTCTCTGTCTCCCTCTGTCTCTGCCTCACTCCCTCTCTCTCTCCCCCTCTCTCTCAAAAAATAAAAATAAAAATAAAAGTAAAATAAAATAAAATAAAATAAAATAAAATAAAATAAAATAAAATAAAATAAACAAACTTAGAAAACCAGTATTTATCTCTGGCTTTCCTCTGCTCTGAATGTTGTATTACTTTTAAGGCATTCAAAGATTTCTAAGCCAGTTTATACCTTGACTTTTCTTAGAACTCTATAGTTTCTTTTGTGGTATCTGAAGACTGACCTGGGCAGAGTTTCTGTGCGCATGCAAAAAGCATGAGCGCCAAGACCAGAAACCAAAGTCCACACTCCTGTCTTCCCGTGGCAACTTCTGTCCCCCACGCTGGGCCCATGTCACAGCCCCTGGGGTTCCAAGTGAGCAAATGGCAGCCTTGTTTTCTTTTTGCTCCTGGGCATGAGCTGGTTGTGGTCACAGTCACACAGTCATCCTCACTGGGGTCACCTTTCCCCCTCTGGACTATGTCCCCAGGTCTCCCCGCTTCCTGGCCCCTTCTTTCCCTTCTGCCTCAGTTTCCCAACATGCTCCTGGTCTTTAAAGATCCCAATGGTTATGACTCCCAAGGAAGTCAAATGACTAATATGTACGCTATAATATCTTTTGAGTGAGATGGCAAATGTGGGAGAGATAAGGGTTAAAGATTTACCTTGGACAAAACTCAACTTTGGAATTTTCATACATTTGTTTATATATTAGCTCCTGTCTACACGGGTGAAGGTAAGGGAGAGGAAGGGAGCGGCTGGTGGCCAGGAGAACAGAGGGAGCGAATCCTGCAGAGTTGCTTTCTGCAGCAGCTCAGAGGCCTGGGATCTGGGCTAGGCTGGGCGGCCAGCTAGCTCCTCCTTCAGACAGACAGTCTCCTCCACTCCCTCCTTCTCAGCTCTGGCCCTTACATCAGAGTGTGGAGTAAGCATTTTCTCTCACTGCCAGGGGGCATTTACGAAACTGGCTCATTCTCCACACACCCCACCCCACCCCCAACAACCCCGCATATTTTTTTTAATCACAAACTGGAGTGAGGGGAAATACTCATTGTTGGGAAGTTAGATCTTCTCACAAGGTCAGTTTGTGCCTATTACCCACTGAGAAGAGAACAATTTGAGCAAATGATCACATTTAATTAGAAAAAGAATGAGGCTTAGCTCATAATGACAATGGGCAATTTGAGTAATTAAAATTATTTTAGAAAAGCATTGATTTCTTCTAAATTAAAATATGCCCAGAAGCGAAATATATATATATATATATATATATATATATTCAGATAACTTTTTTGTTATTCAGTCTTTCTCATTTTAAACCACTTGTGAACTGACTTTTCCATTTATGCAAGAGGATGTTCTATATCTCAGAATAATAATTGAAAATGCCCCCATAAATACTTTAAATTTATGAGGTTCTCACTGGCTAAACTACAATTCCTTTAGTGTAACAGCTGAAGAAAAGCATAGAATTCTAGAGAAAACAGTTCTTGGCTTTAACTTCTTTATGTTCAGCAGCCTTATTATTGTCAAAATTCCCCAAATTAAAATGCAAAACTCTGCTTCTTGGCTGGGCTCAGTTACTTAACCTTAATAAAATATAAGAGTCTGTTTCATTAATCGGAAACATACCAGACACAGTGCATGAATTTTATCTTCCACTCTGTCCTTTGTATTTCAGAATGATGATAATAATAATAATAAAAATCCTAGGATTTGGCAGCCAGACAATTGTGTTCTCTTTGTTTCTATCATGTTCCTATGTAAAATGAATTTCTCAGACAGACTAAATGCCTTAAGGGGCAAAAATTCCAATGATCCTCTCCCCTGGAAATCTTTAAAAATAGAATAAACTTTCATTTGTCTGGGTGTGGTTTAAGCGCCGTCTGTCTTTGGCAGAGGGATGGTTTAGTTGACCTACTGATGTTGCTTTAAGCTGCATGATCACTTAGGGGGAGAATTTTCCTTTAATCCTTGCCAGATTTAATTTATCACAACAATGCATGCTCTTACAGATGTAGTAAAACAAAAAAGGGGGTGCAATCTTCTTTTCCACTGTAAAGTAATAAAACAGTTTCTCAAATTTGAGAAACTAAGATTAAATCAAGAAAATGTCTGATTTTTTTCCCCCTCAAACTTCTACTGAAAGATAGTGAAATATGATAAATAGCATGCTATTTAAGACAAGATGTTTTCAAACAACTGGACCAAATCAACAAAAGGGAACCATATGCTTCATGAAGACCACCTTCATATTCCTCACAGGAACCTGAAGCTGGGCATCTGGACAGAGGTGGGGGGAGGCACTGACCATGCCAAGGGGTGCTGATGTGCACTGACAGAATGGGGAGTGGGAGAGGGCTGGGGAAAGTGCTTTCACAGATACGGAACCACCAGTGTCAGCCCAGGCCCTTGTTATATGTGCATCATGTGCCCTCCTGTTGACCTCCCAGACACTCTGTGGACAGCCACAAATTCCCCAGAAGGCCAACCGCACGCCCCCCCCCCCCCAAACCCTTGCAATTGGAATCATTATATAATGAAAGTTTCCACTTTCGTCAGAAACACCAAGGGGAAAAAATAGTGTTATTATGTCAGTACATTGCTCATTAACACATATACACACACGGAGGCCTAAGAGTGGGTCAGTTTTTTAAAACTATTATTTATAGTCAAATTCTAAGTCAAATGTATTCAAGTGTTCACCAATTCCTTCTCTCTCTCTCTCTCTTTTAAACTTTATTTTGAGGGTTAGGGTTAGGGTTAGGGTTAGAGAGAGAGACAGAGAGAGAGAGGCAGAGAAACAGGGAGACAGAATCCCAAGCAGGCTCTGTCCTCAGGGTTTGATCTCAAGAAGGGTGAGATCATGACCTGAGCAGAGATCAAAAGTCAGACGCTTAACCAACTGAGCCACCCAGGCACCCCTTTTCCTTTCTCTTTCAAGAGAGAAGCCAAAGTTTGTTTTCAACCATCAAGCTTTATTTAGGTATTATTTACTTATCTGAAAATACACCCGTTGTGTGTGTGGAGATCAATGTTTTTTAGTGAATTTATAAAACTGTGTAATCATCACTACACCCCAGTTTTAAAATGTTTTCCTGCACTTCCATAAGTTCCTCATGTCCATTTGTAGTCAATCGCCTCTCCGATCCCCAGCCCCAGGCCAAGCACTGACTGCTTTCAGCTCTACAGATATGCTTGTTCTAAAAATTTTATACAAAAATTGTTTCTCGGCCTTTTGGCTAAGATCATGTGTAAAAATTTTACACAAATCAAATAATACAACAGGGGGTCTTTTTTTGAATGCTTCTTTCACTTAGATGATTTTGATGTTCACCTGTGTTGTGTATGTGTCAGTAGCTGATGCCTTTTTATTGCTGAACAGTATGAACAGTATGCCAATGTATAGATATACAGCATTGCTTTTGTTATCAGTTCACTAGTTGGTAGACATTTGGGTTTCTGATTTTGGATTACCATGAATACGCTGCTGCGAACATTCAGATGCAAGCCTTTGTGCAGATTTAAGTTTACACTGTTCTTGGGTAGACAGCCAAGAGTGGAATTTTTATTCCAGATGCTAAGTTTATATTTAACTTTTTAAAAGAAACATTGCTTTCCAAAGTGATTGCATCATTTTACATTCCCTTCCGCAATGTATGAGGATTCCAATTGTTCCTTGTCAACACTTGTTATTATCTGAATTTTGATTAGAGCCATTCTAGAGTGTGTGAAGTTATGTCTTACTATGATTTTGCTTTGCATTGACCTAAAGATTTATGATGTTAAGCATCTTTCCAAATGCTTACTGGATATTTTTTATATTTTCTTTGGACAAATGTCTATTCATATCCTTTACCCATTTTTTAAATTGGGTTGTTTGTTTTAAAGTTTTATTTTTTATTTGAGAGGGACAGAAGCAGTATGAGTGGGGAGGGGCAGAGAGAGAGGGAGAAAGGGAATCCCAAGCAGGCTCTGTGCTGCTGACGCAGAGCTTGATGTGGGGCTTGAACCCATGGAACCGTGAGATCATGACCTGAGCCTAGACCGAGTTGGATGCTTGACAGACTGAGCCACCCAGCCACCACAGGGTTGTTTGGTTTTTTTATTATGAGTTGTAGATGCTGTCAACTGAAAGGAAGGCACTCAGGGTAGGTTAGTAAATGCTTTATTCATTGTCTTAGTAAGAACACAGCCCAGGAAACAGTCCTTCGCATTGCTCTGAAGAATAGCTCTGGAGTTATAGGGGATTATATGTCAATAGGGGAATGGGGTTTACACGCCTGCAAGCACTTCTCCAAATATTTGTGTGTCACAAGGCATACGGTTTGGTTGATAAAATTAAGGTTTACTGATTTCCACATAGACATGTGTAAGACCCCTAGGTGATCTTAATAAATTATGTTTCTATCATAATTGATTATTCAAAAATATCATTTGCATGCCTCTGCTTAACTGATTTTCCAGTTCTTCCTGTTATGTTTTTAAGTTTTTATTTTTAATTCCAGTTAGTTAACACACAGTATTATATTAGCTTCAGGTGTACAATACACTAATTTAACACTTCCATACATCACCCTGCATTCATCACAGGTGCACTACTTAATCCCTATCACCTAGTTCACCCATGCCCCCCACCCACCTCCCTCCCTTCGGTCAACCTTTGTTCTCTACAGTTAAGATCTCTTGGTTTGCCTCCCTCTTTTTTGTTTCCCCTTTCCTTGTTTGTTTTGTTTTTTAAATTCCACATAGGAGTGAAATGATATGGTATCTGTCTTTCTCTGACTTATTTTGTTTAGCAATATAATCCCCAGCTCTGTGTCATTATAAATGACAATATTTCATTCTTTATGGCTGAATTATATTGCATTATATAATGCATTGATAGGCATTCTTCTTTTGTTGTTGTTGTTGTTGTTGAAGTTTCCTTTTTCTTAATAATTTATTTTTTAATTTACATCCAAGTTAGTTAGCATATAGTGCAACAATAATTTCAGGAGTAGATTCCTTAATGCTCCTTACCCATTTAGCCCATCCCCTCTCCCACAACCCCTCTAGCAACCCTCTGTTTGTTCTCCATATTTAAGGGTCTCTTATGTTTTGTCCCCCTCCCTGTTTTTATATTATTTTTGGTTCCCTTCCCTTATGTTTACCTGTATTGGATCTTAAAGTCCTCATATGAGTGAAGTCATATGATTTTTGTCTTTCTCTGACTGACTAATTTCACTTAGCATAATACATTCTAGTTCCATCCACATGGTTGCAAATGGCAAGATTTCATTCTTTTTGACTCCCAAGTAATACTCCATTGTATATATATACCACTTCTTCTTCTTCTTGGTGATGGAAAGTATGGCTGTTTCCATCATTTGGCTATTGCAGATAATGCTGCTATAAACATGTACATCTATCCCTTTGAATTTGCATTTTTGTATTCTTTAGGTAAATACCTGGTAATGCAATGGCTGTATCACAAGGAAGTTCTATTTTTAACTTTTTGAGGAACCTCCACACTGTTTTCCAGAATGGCTGCACCAGTTTGTATTCCCATCAACAGTGCAATAGGGTTCCCCTTTCTCCACATCCTCACCAACATCTGTTGTTTCTTGTGTTGTTGATTTTAGCCATTCTAACAGGTTGGGGTGGTATCATATTGTGGTTTTGACTTGTATTTCTCAGATGATGAGTGACATTGAGCATCTTTTCATGTATCTGTTAGCCATTTGGCTGTATTCTTTGGAAAAATGTCTATTCGTGACTTATGCACATTTTTAAATTGGATTATTTGTTTTTGGGTGTTGAGTTTTATAAGCTCTTTACATATTTTGGATAGTAATCCTTTATTGAATATGTCATTTGCAAATATCTTCTCCAATTCTGTAGGCTGCCTTTTAATTTTGTTGATGTTTCCTTCCCTGTGCAGAAGCTTTTTATCTTGATTATGTCCTAATAATTTATTTCGTTTTTGTTTCCCTTGCCTCTGGAGACATATCTAGAAAGAGGTCGGTAAGGCTGATGTCAAAGAGGTTGCTGCCTGTGTTCTCCTATAGGATTTTTATGTTTTCATGTCTCACATTTAGGTCTTTAATCCATTTTGAATTTATTTTTGTGTCTGGCGTAAAAAAGTGGCCCAGTTTCATTCTTTTGCAAGTAACTGTCCAATTTTCCCGACATCATTTTTTGAGGAGACTTTTTCCCATTGGATATTCTTTCCTTCTTTGTCAAAGAGTTATTGCTGTAGGTTCATTTCTGGGTCTTCTATTCTGTTCTATTGATCTAGCTGCCTTTTTCCCTCCAATACCATACTGTTTTGATCACTACAGCTATGTAATATAACTTGAAGTTGGGAATTGTGATGCCTCTAGCTTTGCTTTCTTTTCTTTTTCAAGATGGCTTTGGCTATTTGGGGTCTTTTGGGTTCCATACAAATTTTAGGATTGTTTGTTCTAGCTCTGTGAAAAATGCTGTTGGTATTTTGATAGGTACTGCATTCAATGTGTAGATCTCTTTGGGAAATATAGATATTTGAACAATATTTGTTCTTCCAATCCATGAGCATGGAATGTCTTTCCATTTCTTTGTGTCCTCTTAAATTTCTTTCATCAGTGTTTTATAGTTGTCAGAGTACAGGTCTTTCACCTCTTTGGTTAGGTTTATTCCTTGGTATCTTATTTGTTTTTGGTGCAACTATAAATGAGTTTGATTCCTTAATTTCTCTTTCTGCTGCTTCATTATTGGTATATAGAAATGCAACAGATTTCTGTATGTGGATTTTGTATCCTGCAATTTTATTGAATTCCTTTATCAGTGCTAGTAGGTTTTTGGTGGAATATTTCAAGTTTTCTATATAGAGTATCATGTCATCAGCAAATAGTGAAAGTTTTACTTCTTCCATACAGATCTGGATGCTTTTTACTTCTTTGTGTTATCTGGTTGCTGTTGCTAGGACTTCCAGTACTGTGTTGAATAATAATGGTGAGAGGGAACATCCCTGTCTTGTTCCCCACTGTAGAGGGAAAGCTCTCGGTTTTTCCCCACTGAGGATGATATTAGCCGTGGGTTTTTCATACATGGGCTTTATATGTTGAGGTATGTTCCCTCTAAACTTACTTGGATGAGCATTTTGTTTTTTAATCACAAATCGATGTTGTACTTTGTCAAATGCTTTTTCTGCATCTATTGAAATGGTCATATGGTTCTTATCCTTTCTTGTATTAATGTAGTGTATTATGTTGATTGATTTGTGAACATTGAACCACTCGTGCAACTCAGAAAGAAATCCCACTTGATCATGGTGAATGATTTTTTAATGTATTGTTGGATCCAGTTTGCTAGTATTTTATTGACAATTTTTGCATCCGTGTTCATCAGGGATATAGCCTGTAGTTCTCTTTTTTAGTAGTCTTTACCTGGTTTTGGTATCAGGGTAATGCTGGCCTCATAGAATGAATTTGGAAGTTTTTCTTCCTTTTCTTTTTGGAATAGTTTGAGAAAAACAGGTATTAACTCTTCTTTAAATGTTTGGTAGAATTCTCCTCTTAAGCCATCTGGCCCTGGAATTTTGTTTGTTTGGAGGTTTTTTGATTACTCATTCAATTTATCTTCTGGTTTATGGTCTGTTCAGGTTTTCTATTTCTTCCTGTTTAAGTTCCATAATTCATATGTTTCTAGGAATTTATACATTTCTTCCAAGTTGTCCAATTTGTTGGTATCTAGTTTTTCAAAGTATTCACTTATAATTGTTTGTATTTCTGTGAGTGTTGGTTGTTATTTTTCCTCTTTCATTTGTAATTTTATTTATTTGCGTATTGTCTCTTTTTCTATAAGTATGGCTAGAGGTTTATCAAATTTATTATTTTTTTCAAAGAACCATCTCCTGGTTTCATTGATCTGTTCTATTTTTTGTTTGTTTTTTTTTTTTTTTTGTTTTAGTTCCAATATAATTTATTTCTGCTCTAATATTTATTATTTCCTTCCTTCTGCTGGCTTTAGGCTTCGTGTATTGTTCTTTTGTAGCTTCTTTAGGTTTAAGGTTAGGGCGTTTATGTGAGATTTTTCTTTCTTCTTTAGGTGGTTCTGTGTTGCTATATACTTTCCTCTTAGGAACACTTTTTTCCTGCATCCCAAAGGTTTGGGCCATTGTATTTTTTAAAATTTTCTTCTTTGATTTCCTGTTGATCTATTCATTGTTTACTAGCATGTTGTTTAACCTCTATGTATTTGTGGTCTTTCCAAATTTTTTCTTGTGGGTGACTTCTCATTTATAGCATTGTGATCAGAAAAATTTGAATGGTATGATTTCAAGTTTTTGGTATCAGGGTAATGCTGGCCTCATAGAATGAATTTGGAAGTTTTCCTTCCTTTTCTTTTTGAGGCCTGATTTGTGACCTAATATGTGATCTATTCTGGAGAATGTCCCGTGAGTACTTGGGAAAAATGTGTATTCTGTTGTTTTAGGATGGAATGTTTTGAATATATCAGGTCCAGTGTGTCATTAAAAGCCATTGTTTCCTTGTTTGTTTTCTGTTTAGATGATCTGTGCATTGATGCAAGTGGAGTGTTAAAGCCCTCTACTATTATTGTATCAGTATCAATTTGTTCCTTTATGTTTATTATTGTTTTATATATTTGGGGGCTGCCATGTTGGGTGAAAAAATATTTACAGTTGTTAGATCTTCTTGTTGGATTGTCCCTTTTATTATGATGTAATGCCCTCCTTTATCTCTTGTTACAACCTTTGTTTTAAAGTCTAGTTTGTCCAATATAAGTATTGCTTTCTTTTGCATTCATTAGTGTGACAGACGTTTCTCCATCCCCTCACTTTCAGTCTGCAGGTGTCTCTCAGTCCAAAATGAGCCTCTTGTAGGCAGCATATAGATGTGTCTTCTTTTTTGTCCATTCTGACACCCTATGTCTTTTTATTAGAGCATTTAGTCCACTTACATTCAAAGTAACTACTGATTTATATTTACTGTCATTTTATTACTTGTTGTTTCTGAAGATTTTCTGTAATCCTTTCTTGTCTTTGTTACTTTTAGTCTCTCCTTTCCACTCAGTGAGTTCCCTTTAATATTTCTTGCAGGGCTGGTTTAGTGGTCATGAACTCCTTTAGTTTTTGTTTATCTAGGAAACTTTATCTCTCCTTCTTTTTTTTTTTTTTTTTTTTTTAATTTTTTTTTTCAACGTTTATTTTTATTTTTGGGACAGAGAGAGACAGAGCATGAATGGGGGAGGGGCAGAGAGAGAGGGAGACACAGAATCAGAAACAGGCTCCAGGCTCTGAGCCATCAGCCCAGAGCCCGACGCGGGGCTCGAACTCCCGGACCGCGAGATCGTGACCTGGCTGAAGTCGGACGCTTAACCGACTGCGCCACCCAGGCGCCCCTATCTCTCCTTCTATTCTGAATGATGGCTTTGCTGGACAGAGTATGCTTGGTTTTTTTCTATTCAGCAGATTCAGATTTTTCCTATTCAGCACTGTAAATATAGCAAGCCATCCCCTTCTGGCTTGCCATGTTTCTGTTGAGAAACCTCCAGTAAGCCTTATGGGTCTTCCCTTGTAAGTTAAGGATGGCTTTTGCCTTGGTGCTTTTAAGATTTTTTTCTTTTTCACTATATTTTGCAAATTTACTTATAATATGTCTTGGTGTTGACCTGCTTTTGTTGATTTTGATGGGAGTTCTCTGTGCCTCCTGGATCTGGTATCTGTTTCCTTCCCCATGTTGGAGAGTGTTCAGCTATTACATCCTTAAGTAATTTTCTGCCCCCTTTTTTTCTCTCTTCTTCTGGGATTGTCATTACATTTGATAGAGTCACTGACTTCCCTAAGTCTATTCTCATGTTCCATAATTCTTTCTCTCCTTTGTTCAACTTCATTATTCTCCATTATTTTGTCTGCTAGGTCACTAATTTGTTCCTCTGCTTCTTCCAGCCTGCTCTTCATTGTATCAAGCCTGTTTCCAATCTCATTTTTTAAACTCTTTTATCTCTGTGGTAAGGGTATCCCTGATTTCTATCCTTTCTCAAGCTCAGTGAGTATCCTTATGATTGTTGCTTTAAATTCTCCATCAGGCATGTTACCATATCTATTTTGCTTAGATCTCTGGCCATGGCCTAATCTTATTCTCTCATTTGGGATAAATTCCTCCATCTTGGCATTTTGTCTAGGTCTCTGCCTTCATCTGTGTATTAGAAAAGACACTTATGTTTTCTGCTGTTCAACATAATGTCTTTATGAAGAAGAGCTCATGTAGTGTCCACAGCCTGGCACTTCAGGGAGTGTCTCTGGTGTGTGCTGCCTGCACTGTGCTGTTGTGTTGTGGCTTCTCTGTCCTTCAGGCTGGTCGTCTGCAGAGGCTCTCCTCGCCTGTTGTGGGCAGTGTTTGGTCCTTGGCCTGAGTGTGGTGAGCTTTAACTAGGTGTGCTCCGGTCTGCTTGTGAAATGATATCTGATACTACTTTCAGGAGAACTAAGGCCCTGCAGGACTCTCTGGTTGGGAGATGTGGTGTGGGCAGGGGTTTGTGCTGGTTTTCTGGGGGGAAGGGCCCACCCCATTGGGATAAAGGCAAACTTGGCAGAGAGGGGTAGTTTCACCACAGCACATGGGGTTGGGGCTTGGTATAAGCAAGTTAGGCAGCCAGTGTAGGTGCTGGCCTGCTTTCTGCAGGTGGCTCTATCTTTATGCTGAGGGGTAGGAGAAGGAAATGGCTCCAGTCAGCTCCTTTTTTCCCTTAAGAGGTGTCTCCATGAACACTGCCTCTCAGAGACATGCTCCAAGAAATCAAATAATCTCCCAGCTGTGTACCCCAGGAGTTTTTCAGATCACTGTTTCCATGCTGTCTGCTTCTGGTGTTTTTGCCCCCTCTCATTTCCAAGCCAATGGCTTTGGGGAAACTTTCTCCTTGTGCATTCCCCTGCGTGCTCCTCTCTCTCTCACTCTTCTCTGTGTCCATGGCTCCCTCCTCTCCACAGTACCCACGATCCATTTCTCCCCTAAACTACATCTCTGCCCTTCCTATCATCCTTGATGTGGCCTCTTCTCTCCCATTAGTCAAGGAGTTTGTTCTGCCAGGCTGCAGGTCTATTTATGGGGTATTTAGGATGATTTAATAATTATCTAGTTGTATTCAGGGGATGAGACAAGCCTCAGGTCCTTCTACTTCACCATCATCTCCCCTCTCCTATAAGCCAGTTCTTCCTGTTATTGGTATCTCCTTCAGGTATCAAGGAGTCACAGAAGGCATGGGGCATGGAAAGGTCACAAAAGGCTGACATCAGTCACCTACTACAGTTTTAGTGTACAATGTTCTTCATAGATTATGGATACAAATCCTTTATAAGATACATGATTTGAAAATATTTTCTATCAGGCTAGGGTTTGTCTTTTAACTTTAATGGTATCTACTGAAAAACAAAAGTTTTAACATTTTGATGCAGTCCAATTTATCAATTCTTCTTTTATAGATCATGATTTTAATGTTACATCTAAGAAATCATTGCCTAACACAATTTCAAAAATATTTTAGCTCACATTTCCACTAGAATTTTTACAGATTTATCTCTTACATTTAGGTTTATGATCCGTTTTTCATTGATTTCTGTGTATGGTGTCCTGTAAAGATTTAAGATTATTATTATTGCTTTCTTTGCATATGAATATCCAATAATTCCATTGCCATTTGTTGAAAAAAATATCCTTTCCCCATTGAATTTCTTTGGCTCCGTCAAAAATCAATGACCATAAGTATTAGGTTTATTTCTGAACTTTCTATACTGTTCCATTGATCTATATGTCAATTTATGCTGATCATACTGCCTTGATTATTGTAGCTTTATAATAAGTTCTGAAGTTTATAATAAGTTCTGAAGTTCCCCTTTGTTCTTTTGTAAGTCATTATCCCTGTACTACTTCTTCCACTGTAGGCAATGGTTTAATTTCTAATCCTAGAAGATTATGAAAGAAGAGATCATCTTTTCCTTCACACCTCTCTCATGTGTTAGGATCTTCTTACTGGCTCTTATGTAAATCAGTTTTTGCAACATAACATACCACCTCAGAACTAGTGGCTTAATAGAACACACATTTATTTAGCCCACAACCCCAAGAGTCAGCAATTTGGGATGTGCTCAGCTGAGCAATTTTTTCTCTGGCTCTTTTTCATGTGTCTGTGGTCAGCTGCCAGCCCCTTTGGTAGTTCTCCTTCCGGAGGTTGACTGGATGGCAGCTGGGGCAGTGGTGGGTAACTGGGTCATGTGTTTCTCACCATCCACCAGGGTAGCCTGAGCTTGTTTCCATGGTGGCAGAGTACCAACAACTCTAGAAGGAAAACTTTTCAATTCTCTGCTAGCGTATCCTCTGTCCCGTTGGCCTAAACCAGTAAGAAAGCCAAGACTAACAATAATTTGGAAGAGTTTTGCCAAAAGTGAACACAAGGATGTATGAACTAATCGAAGGTACTGCTGGGGTCAATCTACCACAGTTTTTGGCAACATGGTGAAATTACCTGCTTCAAATATGAAGAGAACCAAGTTTCTGAGTATGAACCAATCAAAATTTAGCAAACCAGTTATTTCAAAGTAACAGTTTGGGGTCATTGGGACTTATTCTTCCACAGATTTCCAATCCATAGAGCCCACATCTCATCCAGTAGCTAACACCAAAGACTAAGGACATAGGGAAAGAAAATGGTTCCTTATAGTTTTCCTTAGGATCACAAAACTTTTAGATTGGGGAAACTAAAAGAGTCCAAAATATTTCCTCAATTAGAACATTTAGGGACCTTCAATTCCAACCCTTCCTATCTTAACATGATTTACTTTTAGAACAGAATAATCTTAGAGATCTTCAGGATCATAAAGACCAAATCTGAAGGTTGTACCTTAGAGCTTCATTGAAAGGGTAGTGCTCTTTACCTGACTAAGTCTAAGCACCAGGGCATCCTGACATTAGGATTCACCACTCCTGTATAAATAATCAAACCACACAAGTGTTTTCCTGTATTTTTTTCTGGAAAAAACATCACAAGCAGCTATTAGCGTTTTGGTAAGAGATGAAGCTTTAATTCCTAATTCATAATAGTCAAAATTAAATCATTTTTATCTTTTTTCTCACTATCTATGTTAGACTCTCTGCTGCCATCACTGTTATGAAAACATTTGGAATATTTTAGCAAATGCGTGGGCTTGGAAGTAGATGAGAGGCAGGAAACTGCACGGTCTGGGCTCAGATTGGTGAGTTAAGATTACCTGCTTCAAGCTGTAAGTATTTGGTGAATAGTTTCAGTATGTTATAACAGTAGCTATGGATTAAATATATTCTTGAAAAAAAATTTTAATGTTTATTTTTGAGAGAGAGAGAGAGAGGGGGGGAGAGAGAGAGACAGAGAATGAGTGGGGGAGGGACAGAGAAAGAGAAAGAATCCAAAACAGTCTCCAGGCTCTGAGCTGATAGCACAGAGCCCAACATGGGGCTCAAACCCACAAACCGTGAGATCAGGACCTGAGCCGAAGTTGGACGCTTAACAACTGAGCTACCTAGACGCCCCTAAATATATTCTTTGGGTCAACCAGGAAAACTCACCACCTGTGACATTATATTGAAAACAATAATTTAGCAAATAGCTTTGCAAATATAATCTCTTTGAAAACTGGGGTAAATCTGAGTTGTCTTTATTTCAGAACATTATAGATAAAAGCTGGATCAATATGAGAATTTGGGAAGACTTTTCTGGCTAACCTAACCAATTAAATCAATTCCATCCAGGCAATATAAGTAAAGTTGATTTTCTCCTCCTCAGGCAAGTTTGTTGATTAAAATGATTATTTTAGTATTTTATGGTGGGACTGCAGATGTGGAACTGGACCCGACAAATTTAAATCATTGCCAGTCCAGATCACTTCAGGTGCCTAGTAAGACTAGTTGCTGTTTTTGTTTGTTTATCTGTTTGTTTTTTAAGGTTTATTTACTTATTCTGAGAGAGAGACAGCATGAATTGGGGAGGGGCAGAGAAAGAGGGAGAAAGAGAATCCCAAGCAAGCTCTGATACAGGGCTCAAACCCACAAACTGTGAGATATGACCTCAGCCGAAACCAAGAGTTGGATGCTTAACTAACTGAGCCACCCAGGCACCCCAGGACTAGTTTCTTAATGTTGGTTGTCCTGGCTGTCATTGTATAAAGAAGCTTCTGAGGAAGTGAAGGCTTGTCCTTCCTCAGAGATAGGTGTAGTTGCCGCCTTGTAGAATGGAGGTTTAATTGAATCACCTGCGGGCTTCAGACTCTGTTTAAATACGTGGATGAAACAAGAAAGATGATGCCTGACAAAGACAAGTGGCTTGGTTAATTAAATTAGCAGTGGAAAATTTACAAGCTTTAATTAGTATAAAATAAGCCACAGAAATAAAGATAGTGATTAAAGCAGACTAATCTGATGAGAATCACAATGTGCGTTGTTACAGGCTAGTTGATGGTAGAGACTCCCCAGCGGAGTCTGGCCAGATGCAGGAACCCACTTGGAAGAAAAGGGTACTTTGCACCCAAGCTTGGAGCTGCCTGTTGGATTGCTAAATCATTTGGGGGGGGGGGGGATTATGCCAGAAAAACACTGTGAGAAGCGTGGGCACTGGTGAATTGATAAAAGCCTTCTTTCTGGGAGAAAGCCTATAAAATCCATGACCACCTACAGTGAAGGGAGCTAAAATTAAACTTCAGAACCCTCACTAGCTGAGCAAGATTTCACCCAGCCTCTCAAAACTTCAAACTTATGAAAAGTCTGGAGAGTCAGAAGGTGGTTAAGTTGTCCATACTTTCTTAGTTCACACCCACACAATGAAAGCAGTGTCCATTCGAGACATTTAGACAAAGAATATCCAAGTATCCTGTGTGTTGAGAGAAATGTTAAATTCAATGCAGTACAAATCACAACATTAAATTACCATGTAAATCCTCTCCAATGTTCAGTTTCTTGATCTAACTTCTATCAAATTAATTTTAGTTTATGAGTGTAGGTAGATGGAAACTGTCCATTTCCCTTCAGCAATTCCCAGTTCTCCCCCTATTTTCTGGTTTGTAAAGCTTCCAATCACCTCAAAGCCGAATGCTAAAACAGGTCACGTGTCTCCATTATTTTCTATGTGCATATGCGGCATCGTGCATGAGGCTCTCGTAATGTTTAGATAGTCATGCACCAACATAAACCGTGACAGAACTTCACTTTTCAAACAAATCATAACCAAAGTTTTTAGAAGATATTCAATTATATATTAAATAAAATGGCCTGGTTTATATTGACTTAGGCTTCTAATATTTGGTATCAACTATTTTAAATGTTTATTCCTTCAGTATGGGTTTATTATAAGAATAGATTTTCCTTCGGTGTTGCAAATGCTGAGACATAAGAAGAAATTCATTTTAAGTGGCTCGTCTTATGACAGAAGGTTATGGCCATTTCAAATCAAATCATTTAAAAAAAATAGACATTTTTATTGTTAATTTGATGGCATAGATTTCAGCCACAATTGTGTCACCGTGGTCTACTGAGATGATTTAGTTCAAAATAAACCAACATTCTTCACTATAGAGTTTTCATTAAAAATATCTACTAAAAGAAGAGAATTTTCTTTGGTGCTTATGGCCAGAATACAAAAAGGTGGAGTGAACGACTGCCAAAATATACTTGGATTAAGTTTATTAATTCACTTCGTTATCTGTATCTAATTCATCAATTATAATTCACAATATATAATTGATGGCTATCACAAAAGATGATATGAAGTTCAATTTCAATTGCACTGCTATGCATTTGATAACAGAAATGTTTTTTTCTCAGCCAATGAATGTTTGTTGAGAACCCCAGAAGATGCAGGATTCTGTCCTCTGCGTTGGTATCTTTTTCAAAGAATATATGTGATCTGATGAATAGATAAGATAGTTATCTTTCTTAGATTTTTAATAGAGACACACTGCTAATGTGTATTCAATACAGATATTTAGAGATACAAATAATAGCTAGGTAGGACATTGATTCTTTAAGTTCAGAGTCTGTTCTCCCTCCCTCCCTCTCTTCTCAGTCTGAAAGCTCTTAGGTGGGGCTGAGCAAAGCGGGCAGCTGTAAGTGGCAAAGGCAGTGACACAGGACAGGTGTTGCTTGAGCAGGTCAAGGATGGTGTCTGCACTGACTGGGGTGGGAAGTTGAAGCCCCACTGAGAGGGGTTGGGATAAGCAGTTTTCCTGCACAGGGAAGGACAGGTGGAATGCTTACGGAAGCCCCAGAAATGGGTGGAGAAGATCGACTGGGTGAAGAGTCCACCTGTGGGATGATTATGGCCTGGCCTGTGGCGTTGGGGCTGTGGAGGGTGCAAAGGGCATGTGCATAGCCTGCCAAGGAATACAGAGCCCAAGAGGGAGGAGGAGGCTCCCTGTGTGCGGGCACCGATGGTGTGAGCCACCACGGGATATGAGGGCTGAGAACAAGGTGAGGAGGGCACCCTGGTGGGAGACAAAGGTGATGGCAGCAGCATCTGTGTGCAGATTGGAGCCCTGCATGCAGACGGTACCTGTGCAGGGGTGAGGCGACTGTGGAGGGGGTGGTAAGAGAGCATCCACATGGGATTAGTGGTGCAGTGGTTTGCTGGGGGCACTGGTCACCCTGCGGCGACTGAGTGAATAAGAGAGTATAATGAAGATAAAAAGAGACAAGTTTCTCATTGTAAGAAACTGAGAAAGAAAAAAAAAAATGGAACAAACCCATGGGGTTAATTTGGAATTATGGTATTGGTTTGAACTCATGGTTTTCAGTATATAAGTATAGATAGATATATACCTATATAAATATTGATCAGGATGTACGTGTGTGTGTATATCTATATCATATGTGCATGCACACACACACATATATTTACTACCTGTATCCAAAGAGAGAGCTTAAGAGCAATGATATTCTTGTGTCACCCAGATGCTGAAACCTAAAATCCATGCTCCAGTAAAAGAACTGGGATGCCTTGGAGAAATGGCTGATTCTAGGACGGATCAGGATAATTACATAATAAATGTGAGGTATCTCATTATGATGGAAGATAAGGAAGTACTCAAAAGAAAGAAGAGGACATTTCAAAAAGACATAGAAATCCAGATGGCCAAACAAGAAACAGGTTTAGCATCAAAACAAATAATAATAGTAAACATGTTCCTTACAGTAGACTACCAACTGCTTAAGGTATAAAAAGTAAGAGGAAAACCATGCGGCAACCATCGTAATAATAATTCAGGCAAGAAACATCAATGGATGCAGTGAAGTGGTAGAAAATTTGATGAAGAGTAGAATAGGCTCTTAAATTACCTTCACAAAGCGATGAAGAGTAATTTCTTCTGTAAAGAAATCTGCCACACAAAACTTAACCAAGTGATCAAGGTGAACATTAACATACAGGACAAAGCAAAATGACATAGCGCTTGATAGGGTGCAATGAGACCATAGCATCACATTCACGATATCTCTGCCAAAAACAGATAGCCCAAACATAATCATGAGGAAACATCAGACAGCCAGAGTGGAAGATATTTATCTGAACAACTGGCATGTAATTTTCGAAGTTACCAATGTCATGAAAGCCAAGGAAACCCCAAGGAACCATTTGAGATTGCAGCAGATTCGAGAAACATGGTCACCAAATAGGGTCCTCAATTGGAACCTTTTGCTAAAACACATACTCTTGCCCAGTTGGGGAAGCTTGTATGTGGATTAAATGGTGGTAATAAATTAATATTAAGTTCTTTACTTTATTTATTAAAAAAAATTTAATGTTTATTTTTGAGAGAAAGAGAGAGAGAGAGAGAAAGAGACAGAGTGTGAGCAAGGAAGGGGCAGAGAGAGAGGAAGACACAGAATCTAAAGCAGGCTCCAGGCTCCGAGTTCTTGCACAGAGCCCGCCTCTGGCTTCGAACTCATGAGCTGTGAGATCATGACCTGAGCTGAAGCTGGACGCTTAACTGACTGAGCCACCCAGACATCCCCTAGGTTCTTTATTTTGATTATTATATTGGGACTTTGTAGGAGAAAATATTACTTGTAGGAAGTACATTCTAAAATAACTGAAGGTAACAGGACATAGAGGCAGCAAAACTATTCTGAATGTTTGAAATCATTTCAAATCATTTCATTGAAAAAAAATATATCAGGAGTCTAAAACAGTCTGTTTTCCAGAGCTGCCTTTGTTATGACCTGGGTGTTTGAGGGAGGAGGACAAATCACTTCAACTCTTTATGTTTCTATTTCTTCACCTCTTAAATAAGGGAGTTGGACTAAAGCACCTCAAATCTCTTTAGAGATCTAATACCATCAGGTTCTCAGGTGTCAATCAGGAACATTGTACTTAGGGGTTAGGCAAGAAGGGGTAAGTGGTAAAAAGCTCTGGAAGAGGAATCATCCTGGTTGCATTTTGTGAGAGTGGAGATTCGCTGTGTGCCAGAAAGAGGAAGAGGGATTGTGCAGGCAAGGAAAGTGCTCAAGCATGCAGTCTGAGCAGAAGTTACACAACAGGAAGAGACAAGATCTTATCTTTTTGCTGAAAGGCTTCTTGATTCCCCTCCCTCTCTTCATCCCACCTTCCTTCCTCCCTCTAGCAGTTATTAAGCAGTTCCCACATTCAAGGCACTGGGTGAAATACTGTGGAGGGTAGAGGCAGAAAGGATAGTTTCTGCTCTCAAATTGTCTTCAGTCTGGTAGAAGAGGAAACACACAGATAAAGCAACAGCAACCACAGCACCAAAATCCCCCCCAAACTCTGCTTAAACTACACCAAGTTTGCCACTCTGAGGTTCAGAATTGAATTAGCCTCTTTCTTGTCCAACAATCATTCTCCCTCCCCTCCCCCAAAGCATTCTTTCCCCTTATTTGATTGTTTTATAGACTAGGTGACATGTGGCATTGATAGCTGTATGTTTCATCAGGAAAAAAATAAGCCTTGGTCAAGTGAGCAGTACTCTACAGACTATCTGCTTAATGCCTCTAGGAATAAAATGGAATTTATCTCTTTGATTTTTAAACCTCAGAGAAACTCTGCTTCCCTTTTCCTACCACAGGAAAAACTGCAATTTAACAATTGATACATGAAATGATTAATTTTATTAGGGTGAAATTGTGAAATAAAATACAATGTGGATTGGGTTCCTCTTAATATAAGCCATCTTTTTAAGCTGGTAAAATAATAATATGTATTAATTTATATAATATTGTTATAACACTGTACTGTGCATTATATTGTAACATCAGGGAATTTATATGTATGCCACTGAAAATCAGTAAGGGACTTAATCCACAAAATCCATATTATTTTCTTTATCAGTCATTTTGAAAAGACAGAAAATTATAGTGCTTGAATAAAATATGTTTTTAAAACGAATTTTCCAAATAAAATTTCCCCTAATGTTCATCCTTGTTCATTAAGCCCACATAAAAGGGACCAAAGCAGCCATTAAGTGGAGGTTCAATGGCTCTCTGTTTAAAGGGAACGCTACGGTTCCAACCCATAATGTGTCTATTGTTTTGGAAAATGCTAATTGTTAAATTGATTGTGATATTCATGTTCTGGCACTCCAGTTGAACACTGCACAATGCCCCATGTGATGATGGAGAAGAGCTTGCTGTTTGATGCACAGTGCTTGGCATGTCCACGTCTATCTCAGTTGTGAAAGGTTGTTTCAGGGCCTTGTTTTTCTAAATGTGAACGGCTCAGACAAGAGAATGGTAACACAAGATACTAAATTATGCTTATTCCTTTCATCAGTGAAGTCGCTCAGATGAATAGATGGGGAGCAAGGAAACTGCATGTTACATATTTATAATGGATTCTGAGGGTGGCTGAGAAAGCCAACGCAGCTTGGTTGAGTGCAGGATGTACTGGGAGTTGGGAACGTGGTTCTGGTCCTGCTCTGGCTCTCTCTGACTGTGACATTGGCACATTACTCTTTGGGTTCTTATCTAAGAAGAGAGGATTAGGACAAAATATTTTCTGAGTCCCTTCCAGTGCTTTTAATATGAAATATCACTATGTTAAATTTCTCACTTGTTACGGCACTTAATATGGAAAACACTGACAAATAACTTCCAAGTAATTTTTCATCAGATAGATACCAAGTCCCTTTTATGTTCTGAGAACTGTGTCTATACCAAAAGTGTAGGATTAATACATGTAGCATGTGTTATCAGGAGTGTATAATTTAGCCTAATACTGGCAGACTAATGATAAATTTAGGGCGGTGATATTATAACAAGTCCCATAATATAACTAAATGTAATGCACAATCCCAGATTTGATGCTCAAACAGAAAATAAATATTGCTATAATGAACATTGTTGGAAAAATTATACTGAATTAATATCAAATTTCCTGAGGGAGATAATTGTATTGTGGTTATTTGAGAGAATATCCTGGTTCTTAGGAGAGACATGCTGACATATTTGGGGTCATGATATCTGCAACCCAGTCCCAAATGATTCAGTAAAATGTATGTTTATGCACACACGCTTATACACATGTATGAGAGAGGCTGAAAGCAAACACAGCACAATGTTTACAATCGGTGAAAGTAGTATATGGATATTCCCCCCCCCCCCCTTTTTTGAGAGAGAGACAGCAAGAGGGGAGAGGAGGGGCAGAGGGAGAGAGAGAGAACCTCAAGCAGGCTCCACACTCAGTGTGAAGCCTGACGCGGAGCTTGATCCCATGACCCTGGGATCATGACTTGAGCCAAAATCAAGAGCCAGATGCTCAATGGACTGAGCCACCCAAGTGCTGGGTATTGCTTTATGATTCTTAAATCTTTTCTGAACATAATAGCTAGAAAAAGTAATGTGTGATAAAATGTTACAGGAATGCAAGGATAATTTCATGCAAGATAATTATAATAGCTAGTCTAATAAAACAGGATGTTAAACCATCTCATTTTATAAGTCTGCGGCCCCACAGATGAAACATATTGGTGACAAGTGTCCAGTGATTGATTGTGAAGAGTAGCTCCATTCTCATCCCCCACCCCCACCCCCACTGGACGAGGTAAGATGTGGCCCAGATCATGTCCAGCTCATTGGTTTCTTCCAGCTCATAGGCAAGAAGATTATTCTGAGGCACAAGAATGGTTAAGTAACTTGCCCAAGGTCACACAGTAGGTGTGACCAAGGAGTCAAAATCAGGCTTTGCCAAGTGGTCTCCTACCTTTACCACTCTATAGTGCCTCTAATAATCTTATGTGAACTCAGTTTGGATGTTTCATGTTTTCTTTTTCTTCTTTCTGTCTACTTTTGCAAGTTTAGTTTGGAACAAAAATGTCCAAAGGAGCTCAAACCATGGTTGGATTATTATTAGTGAATTAGACAAATTGAAACTTTGCTGATCGGATTACTTCCAGAACCCTGATCGTTGTGATTTGGCCTGTCATAATGATTGTAAATGGTTATCAGTGATTTATCTGGTCATTGATTTTGAAGACTTTTAGAGCAATAAGATCTAGTATATGTAGCAAATTGGGTCTTTAAGTATATTTTTAATGCATATAAAATCTGTATATCTTAAAGGAAATAACATCCAATTCATCATGAGGAGAACTGAGATTAAAATAGGAAGACTGATATTGAGCACACCTCCAAACTTTTCTCAGCGCTACTCTTACAGGAATGGTGTCTCAGGAAAGATGCTAGATCAGCTTGAGGCAGGATAAGACTTCATTTTGAGTTTAGGGAGCTGTAAGTATTTTGGAAGATACTCAGGAATAAAGTCATGAAATTTTCTTTTCATGTTCATAAAAATATAAGGCACCATCACTTAGACAAAGACACTTTGGGGTGAAAATGGTGAATGCTCAAGAGCCTTTAGAAAAATTATCTACAAGGGTGCTTTACTACTAGAAGAGGAACTGGCATGGGAGGAGAGAGGTTACACTTTAAACTTAAAGGAATATGGTAATCTTTGGATTCTGCAATTTGGAGCAAACTAGTCTTGCATTTTATTCCTCTGGTGTTTGTTTCTTTTCACTGTGAAGATTCAACCTTCAAAGCAGAACCTGACAGGTTGTGCTCTGCTCATCCAGCCTTCTGGGCATCTGTCTTCAGGTGAATTATAGCAGCAAATCCGGGGGTTCACTCCTGTTCTTGGTGCTCGTTCATCTCAACCGAGTGGCAGCAGAGGCCTTAAATGAGCCATACAGAAGTGCGTGCCACAAACATCTTCAACTGGGAGTTTTGAATAATGTTGCTTTTAGGTTTTCAAAAAAGTTTTCTCCTGTTCATCACGAAGCCTAATGAAAGCCTATTTTGCATTCTGAGAGGAGGAATTGTAATGTGAAAATGTCTCAGAATCCAAATTATTTAAGCAGTAATCCAAAGAAGTTCCTTGTCAGAAGCAATATTATTTTGTACGTGCTACAGAAGAGGAACCCTTGAGCGCTAACCCCCCAGAACTCTTGAACAGTGACTGGTGTGTATATATCGTGAAGAGAGTTACACCATTAATTCTTGATACGTAACGCATTCCTTTCTTTGTATCTGATATTATTTTTTTTTTTAATTTTTTTTCAACATTTATTTATTTTTGGGACAGAGAGAGACAGAGCATGAACAGGCGAGGGGCAGAGAGAGAGGGAGACACAGAATCGGAAACAGGCTCCAGGCTCTAAGCCATCAGCCCAGAGCCTGACGCGGGGCTTGAACTCACGGACCGCGAGATCGTGACCTGGCTGAAGTCGGACGCTTAACCGACTGCGCCACCCAGGCGCCCTGTATCTGATATTATTTTTAATAGTATTTCTGTCAATTCTCTTGAGATAACAAGTTGTCTACATTGGAGACATTTTTATTCATTTTGTCTGAAATTTATACCTTTTCCTCATTTTACTTTCTTTTTTTCAGTTTTACTGAGATGTAATTGATATACAGCACTCTACAAGGTTAAGGTGTACAGCATAATGACTAGACTTACACATGTTGTGAAATGATTCCCACAATAGGTTTAGTTAACATCCAATATCTCATATAAATACAAAAAAAAAAGGTTTTTGTTTCCTTGTGATAAGAACTTTGAGGACTTCCTCTCCCAGAAACTTTCAAATATGCTGTATAGTTGTGTTAACTATAGTCACCACGTTATACATTCCACTCCCAGGACTTGCTTATATTATAACTAGATGTTTCTTCCCTTTGACCACCTTCCCCCATCTCCCCCACTCCTTGCCTCTGGTAACCACAAATCTGATTTTTTTTTTCCAGATTCTAGATGTGACTGAGATCATGAAGTATTTGGTTTTTTTTTCAATATATGAAATTTATTGTCAAATTTGTTTCCATACAACACCCAGTGCTCATCCCAAAAGGTGCCCTCCTCAATACCCATCACCCACCCTCCCCTCCCTCCCACCCCCCATCAACCCTCAGTTTGTTCTCAGTTTTTAAGAGTCTCTTATGCTTTGGCTCTCTCCCACTCTAACCTCTTTTTTTTTTTTTTCCTTCCCCTCCCCCATGGGTTTCTGTTAAGTTTCTCAGGATCCACATAAGAGTGAAAACATATGGTATCTGTCTTTCTCTGTATGGCTTATTTCACTTACCATCACACTCTCCAGTTCCATCCACGTTGCTACAAAGGGCCATATTTCGTTCTTTCTCATTGCCATGTAGTACCTCCATTGTGTATATAAACCACAATTTCTTTATCCATTCATCCGTTGATGGACATTTAGGCTCTTTCCATAATTTGGCTATTGTTGAAAGTGCTGCTATAAACATTGGGGTACAAGTGCCCCTACGCATCAGTACTCCTGTATCCCTTGGGTAAATTCCTAGCAGTGCTATTGCTGGGTCACAGGGTAGGTCTATTTTTAATTTTCTGAGGAACCTCCACACTGTTTTCCAGAGTGGCTGCACCAGTTTGCATTCCCACCAACAGTGCAAGAGGGTTCCCGTTTCTCCACATCCTCTCCAGCATCTATAGTCTCCTGATTTGTTCATTTTGGCCACTCTGACTGGCGTGAGGTGATACCTGAGTGTGGTTTTGATTTGTATTTCCCTGATGAGGAGCGACGTTGAGCATCTTTTCATGTGCCTGTTGGCCATCCGGATGTCTTCTTTAGAGAAGTGTCTACTCATGTTTTCTGCCCATTTCTTCACTGGGTTATTTGTTTTTCGGGTGTGGAGTTTGGTGAGCTCTTTATAGATTTTGGATACTAGCCCTTTGTCCGATATGTCATTTGCAAATATCTTTTCCCATTCCGTTGGTTGCCTTTTAGTTTTGTTGGTTGTTTCCTTTGCTGTGCAGAAACTTTTTATCTTCATAAGGTCCCAGTAATTCATTTTTGCTTTTAATTCCCTTGCCTTTGGGGATGTGTCGAGTAAGAGATTGCTACGGCTGAGGTCAGAGAGGTCTTTTCCTGCTTTCTCCTCTAGGGTTTTGATGGTTTCCTGTCTCACATTCAGGTCCTTTATCCATTTTGAGTTTATTTTTGTGAATGGTGTGAGAAAGTGGTCTAGTTTCCACCTTCTGCATGTTGCTGTCCAGTTCTCCCAGCACCATTTGTTAAAGAGACTGTCTTTTTTCCATTGGATGTTCTTTCCTGCTTTGTCAAAGATGAGTTGGCCATACGTTTGTGGGTCTAGTTCTGGGGTTTCTATTCTATTCCATTGGTCTATGTGTCTGTTTTTGTGCCAGAAGTATTTGTCTTTATCTTATGTCACTTAGCATAATGCCCTCAAGGTCCATCCATGTTGTTAAAAATGACAAAATTTCCTTCTTTTTTTTTATGGTTGAATAGAGATTTTCCTTTTGCTGTTATCCTGTGACAAATACAGGCCATAATATGAATTAACCGTTGGTTGCATTTAATTGATTTATTATATAATGCCTGCTTTACTTTCTGGTTGGTTCATGTATACAAGTACTGTTTCTGTTCAGTTTGGGAGACACGCTGGGGCCTCAACAGAGAGGGGGGGAATTAAAGTTATACACAGGATCAGGCTAATGGAATTCTCCTGTGGAGAGCTGGTGGTCTGTACACGGGGAAGGCTGGTGTTTTATATAACAGTGCCCAGGAAACAGTGGTGACCTTGGTGACAATCCAGGTAGGGTTGCTGTCCCAGGGATCTAATCAGTTGAATAGGACATGGACACAGGAAGTCACCAGACAGGGGTAAAGATGCAGTTACAAAGATGTGATCACCTTAGTTTCAGGGAGTTCTAGCTTTAAGGAAGGTCACAGCCAGAAATTTAAGGGTGGAGGGAGTATGCCTAGTCCCTGAGGTTAGAAGTTTGTTGGTAACGTCTTAATGCATTTGAGGTCTAACCAAAAGGGCTAAATTTCAGGGTAGAACCCCAGCCCCGGTGGCAGAAATAGTAGGCTCTCTCCAGAATGCAAAGGGTCTTCAAGATAAATTCAGACTGTGACGAGGCCTTAGTCTAAGCTGGTGACTGGATTATGGATACTGAGTTGGGTCAGAAAAATAAATTCCATTTTTCTTTGTTGGTAGTCCTGGGGTTCATTGCCAGTTAGGATTTGTTCAGGTGCTTAGTGAGGCTAAATTTTTCAGATACAGGATCAACAGTCTTAGGGAAGACTTCAGCGGTCAGGAACCAATAGATTATAAAATTTTTGAAGATGCTTATGTCTGTTTCTATCTCAGCTCCCAAAGCCTGGCATATGGCGGATACTCAGAGCTGAGTTGATATTTGTGAATTGTGCAGTCTGGTTCCCAAAGGATATTAAGTAAATAGTTACATCCATGTCAAGATTTGCATGTCTAGATCTGCTTAGAATGATTCTAGGATATATTCAGATGAAAGATCTAGTTTATTTTCCTATTTATGAGAATGATATTTAAAAATATTTCCTTTTAGTGTTTCACTTACTAAACTAAGTTAAAATATTAGCCCTTTTAAAAACGGAATTAAACCTCATACTCATTTCTTTATACCTCTAGATCAGTTATTAAGAATGCAATTGTGGTGAGGCTTGCCACATTGAAAAATTAACATTACGGAGATGATATTTCTGCCAACTTCAGAGTTAAGACATTGCTGTCATTATTAAAGCAGGATATTTTTCATATATATAAATGACACTTCTGAAAACAATTAGAGGAAGTGCCACTTGAACATTAACGGGGGATTTGTCCTATGTCATTCACATTCCCTCAACTTACTTGCCTTAGGAATGTTGCACAGACTTACATCTCTCATACATTTTGTCCTCAGGGGTAGTATATTTCTTCCCCCCGCCCCCCATACAGCAATTCACAATCCAGTGTAACAAAGCATGTATATTTTCCATTGTATTCCATTATTTTTCCTGCCTAGGGGCTCTGTTTCCTTATAAAATTGTGCTTGCTGAAATTTCCTTGGTAGTTACTAAGTTCAACATGCTCTTTTTTCCATATACGAGACCAAAACTCAGAGAGTTCACATAACTTTTTGCCTGTGGCCCAACAGTTGCTAATGCCTACATCCAGATATCCCATTTTCCAAACTATTCATTTTTAAATACCATCTATCTCAAATTTGAAAACCACTGATGAAGTACTTATTTGATTATTTTTTATCACCATCTATAACCAGTGGATTTGTATGATCCCTATTGCAGGCTTCTCCCCTTTTTGAGTACCGTCTACTGTTCTCTAATTAACTCCATTGTCAAGCCACATGACAACATCTAGATATCTGAAATACTCTGTAACAAGTCTTTGTGTTCTCATGAAGGGCAATACTTAAATGAAAAAAAATTTTTTAGGGCACCTGGGTGGCTCAGTCAGTTCAGGGTCCAACTTCAGCTCAGGTCATGATCTCATGGTTTGTGGGTTCGAGCTCCGCGTCCTGCATCAGGCTCTGTGCTGACAGCTAGGATCCTGGAGCCTGCTTTAGTTTCTTTGTCTCCCTCTCTCTCTGACCCTCCCCTGCTCATACTGTCTCTCTCTCTCTCCCTCTTTCTCTCTCTCAAAAATAAATATTTTTTTAAAATTTTTTAAAAAGAAAAAAAAACCCAGGAAAACATTTTTTAAAGTAGCCAAATATCCAAATGTTTTCTAAATTCCCATGTTTAGGGACACCTGGGTCGCTCAGGTTGGTTGAACACCCGACTTACTGGGCTCAGGTCGTGATCTTGCGGTTTGTGACTTTGAACCTTACATCAGGCTCACTGCTATCAGCACAGAGCCCACTTTGGATCCTCTCCCCCCCTCTCTCTCTGCCCCTCTTCTGCTTGCGCTCTCTCAAAAATAAGCATTAAAAAAATAAAAATAATAAAACGAATTCCCATATTTATGGCATTCTGTGGAGAAAGTCTCCAGATAAATATCTATAAACTTCAACCTTCAAACTAAAATGTCTTCCACGTGGATATTTCCTAAAGTCTATCCATGTTGTTCTGTGTAAGAAACTGAAAGACTAATGTTGCCTCTGCAGAAATACCAACTTAATGTTTTTGAATCCATCTTTCATATTACCTCATCTATTACAATGTAACTACATTTACGTTTATATGGGTATTGTGTTCTTGATGGTATCTTCTGATCTGTATCATCATCAACGTGAACATTAAGCCCATAATTAATGTAATACCAGCAAATAGAAAGTAAATATTTGCCAAGCATTATCAATTAATATGTACTCTGGGCCACGAATTTATGTATCTCTCTGTATCTGCCTTTTTTTTCTTTATAGATGATGTTGCATAAACATACTCAAATATTCTGAAAGCTCAGGTTAACTGTATTTAAAATCATATTTTGCATGGCAATACAGGCAGCAATTGGCCTTGTGCAGGCACTTCTTTGAAAGGGATACAGAAGGGTGCCTGGTTGGCTCAGTCGGTTTGGATTTCAGCTCAGGTCATGACCCCAGGGTAGTAAAATTGAACCCTGTGTTGGGCTCCAAGCTGGGTGTGGAGCCTGCTTAAGATTTCCTCTCTCCCTCTTCCTCTGCCCCTCCCTTGCTCACCAAATGTGCTCTTTCTCAAAAAAAAAAAAAAAAAAAAAAAAAAAAAAAGGATATTGAAATTGTCATTAATTCTCATTTGCATTAGATTCAAGTTTATATCCTGAATAATGCCTCATGCACTTATATTGCCTCAGGATTTTATAAATTACTCCTATAAAAATAAAAAGGAGTTAATTGAAAAGAACAGAACTTATAGCATACTAAACAATATTTGGCTTATTAGTTAACTCACGTATATAAAATTAATTTATAAACATTATGTGTGTGTTTAATATAACTCTATATGTATATGGCCACTCATTTATGTATACATACTCCTGCCCACATAGTCAGTACCTATTAATTGAGCACTTACTTGATTCCAGGCACGTGGCTAAGACAGGAAATACAGCATGAACAAGACAAACCTGGCACCCATTCTCCTAGATCCTGTCAGGCACAAGAGCGCCCCTAACTTCTCCCTCGGCAGGCATGGCACAAAGACGTCCGTGCCCCTGAGCCTGGATCTCCTCAGGTCGGGGCTCTTTGGCAGGGCTCTTTGACTAGATCAAGAATGGCATGGGAATCAAAACCTATTTGCCATTCCTGACTGTATATTTACGTGTATACGTAGCAGGCTGTTAAATTAGATGTTTCCATCTAGAGACCCAGGCACAATAGATAACAAGAACCAAAATAAAATTTGCCCTAGACTACCATGATGAAAATTATTAATTCAAGTTTGAACTTTTTATTTGGGGACTGGTTACATGATTTGGGGTCTCTTTCCAGGAGCCCTTCAAGAAGATCAAAAGTAAGGGTTGACTGAGATTGGGAAACGATTTTGTGAGAACAGTTTCTCTGTAGAAATGGTATTAAGAGCCACAGCGCCCTTAAGGGGTATAGCCCTTTCACCTAAGGCTACGGACGACTTGGCAAGTTTGCAGTTAAAGGACCACAGGGCACTGGTGCCCCAGTCAGGCTCGAGAAAGCTGCACTGGCTTGTGTGGAAGAGAAGAATGCTACGGTTGGGAAGAAAATTCATTCCTCACCAACACACGTCGATAGGGTGTGACTCCAGCATCAGAGGGCATCACGCTGATGACATTTAAAAATGAGTCCTGCCCACAGGGTTTTCCCTCCCGGGTAAGAGGATCCAGGTGCTAACTAGGCGTCCCATCGGGGACAGAAGCTGAAGTGGGACTGAAAGCCACAGGCTCAAGGAGAGACACTGCCATGTCACAGGAGTGGCAGTTGATGGGGCCTGCAGAGGGAACTTCAAAGAACTCACATAAGCACCTACACAGGAAAGTCAGCTTTAAAACACCTGCAAGGTCTAGAGAGCATGACACCTGCCTATGACAGTGGTGGTCATGTAGGAAGTACAGGTATTTCCATCAATTTTATATCTAAGCTCCCCAAACATTAGCTGGTGGAAGCAGAAAGGAAGCTTCTTCTTCCCCACTGCTTGCTACAGGCTTCAGCTGAAGGCAGAACTGAGATTTAAGTTTAAATAAAGTTAGAACTTTGCAATATCTGGGAAAGGAAATTTACACTGCTTGAGCAAATTTGGTGAAGTTATCATAGCCCTTTCTATTATCTCAGAGTGGCCAAAAGGTTTCTAAAGGTCTTCATTGTCACTCAAGGGCAGGAGATGGGCTGCAAATACTGAATGGGTTTAAAGGGATGGAGGGAAGCAAAAATAAAACTGCTTATATAATTCACTCATTCATTTATCCATTCATCCAGTGAATATTTATTAAACACCTTCTATGTGCCAGGCACTGTTTTCAGTGCTAGATACATGTGAGTGAAAAAAAAAATACTAAAAAAAAAAATCTTCTGCTCCACAGAGTTTTGTTTTTAATTTTTTAAAAATGTTTTATTTATTTTTGAGAGAGAGACCAAGTGTGCATGGGGGAGGGGCAGAGAGGGAGGGAGCACAGAATCTGAAGCAGGCTCCCAGACGCAGGGCTCAAACTCACGAACCGCGAGATCATGACCTGAGCTGAAATCAGACACTTAACCAACTGAGCCACACAGGCACCCCTGCTTCACAGAGTTTCACACTTACGGAGTGTATGTTTAATGTCAAGGAGACGCATACACATAAGCACACAATGATGAACAGGTGTACGAGTGAGTTGCCCAGACATTCTATTTTCTACCATTTCTTTACAGTTTTGGTGAAACCCAAAGGTAGTATAGATAAGGAAATCTCATGATTCTGGTCTTCTCTGTTGACCTGATTATATGTGAGGCTGTCCTTGAATGAGTTCTATGATCATCTTCATTCATATTGCCGTATTCCTGCATCATGGTTGCTAAGTTAATTACCCAGCTCTCCTAGTCTGCAAAGTTCAACCTTAAAGTACTGCTTTTTTCCCCAACTATGTATATAACTCAACTTAATTTGGCTTTGGATATTTTGTTATAACACTTCAGGTTTATGCTTAAAATTGTTTCCAGGGCATAAAAATGGGCCACTGTCCTGCTCCTCAGTAAACAAGACCATTGAGAAGAAATCTGGACTGTGCTGACAATTTCTGCATGCGTTTCCAGGCAGGGATGAATGCGAAGGATTTGTATAATGCAATTTAATCAGGATCTGGCTCATCATTTGCTTTGACCACTCCTCTCTCTTCCCCCCCTGACTCCCAAATGCACACGGAGACATAGCTTGCCCAGCAGTTCCTACTGGTGCAGGGCTGGACAAAAAGATCACTTTGACTCACAATGGGAAGAGAAAAATGTTTATGCTGAATGCTCTGTTGTGGTGTAAAATATCTTAAATGTAGTGTGTAGCTGTCTTTCTGAAAAATTTGCTCTATAATTCTTTCATCTTCACTTATGTGTGGTGGACCTAACTTAAAACCAATGAAGTCCAAATTTTACAGTTGAAACATTTTGATCATTTAGCAGAAGGAAAATGAAGTCCTCTTTTAATTAAAACATTAAAATAATTAACTGATCTATATTTAAAATGAAAAATTTATAAAACACATAAAATTCTAAATTCTTCTGACAGACATTTGCTTAAAAACTTTTTGGGCGTACCTGGCTGGCTCGGTTGGTAGAGAACGTGACTCTTGATCTCGGGATTGTGAGTTCGAGCCCCACACTGGTCATGGAGCTTACCTAAAAAAATAATGTAAAAAAAGCTTTTTGAAAATATCATGCCCAGTTTCTTCTCATAACAGGGGTACCTGTTGCCTAGTTTCGGGCCCATAGGCTTTTTTAAATGCCATATTGATGTTCCTTAAACTGTCACTTGAAATTTTTTTTTAAGTTTTAGTTCTCATGTATAGTAAGAGCCCTTCAATGTTTTTGTCAATGTAATTTAGCATTATGAACACCCGGGTTGGATGAACAGTGTTTATTTTATACTGGGCCACTTCTACTTGTGATATGGATAAATAACATTTTACCGTCAAGTTTGTTCAACAAAACCATTATTGCTTTCTTGCTGTGCAGACACGGCATTTGTTTCTGCGTCTGCTAAAAAATAGTACTTGCCTTTGAGAAGCATATCATCCAATGTGTTGGGACGAAAGAGAAATGTAGATTGTCATTTATACTTTTATAGTGCATAGGATGTAAATTTGTAATTTTAATAAAATGTGTTAAAAGCCGAGGTAAAAATATGTGCAGAATGTTACCTATTTCTTTCTAATTTCTAATTCCTGACTAACTCCTATTAATGACAGACTGGCACTCTGACACGAGACAATAGGTTATAAGGAAAGGTTACACATAAAATTGATCAGAAAGACTGCAAATGCTGTTGTTGCACACATGAACTGTGAAGGGTGCTGTTAATCCTGAAGAAGTATGTGTTAATAAACAACGTATATTGAATATACTGATTAAAGCTGTCTGATTAATCCAACAGTAAGTGCTCTAGAGCCATTAAATTGAGCTTTCAGAGAATTATCATCTACTTGAATCTTTTTAATTTATCAAATGCTCCTAATATATTATTTACCACTCACTGGTTTTTGAAGTCACAAGAGTAATGCTATTTGGACACTTAAAAATACATAACTGGAGATAAATTAGCAAAATAATAAATCATCCAACAATTCATCTTACCTTTCTAACCTTACGTCATAGTTAAAGTGTTACTCACAAGTAAATCTCTGGAGACACTGTGATAGTACAGTGCCTAGTTTCAAAGTACGTATTCATACAAAATTCCCTTTGCCTGCCAGCTGGAGCTAGAATTCGAGAATTGTACACTTCAAGTACATATTTAAGGAAGAGCAAGTATGTCGACAGGCTGTGATAGAAGATACATAATGAACAGAGTCCACACACTCAAAGCTTAAGTGTTCAGGGAAGTAGAAACTATGTTATGGGACCAGAAGATTTAGGGAACATTACAATAGCCACAGACGTGGCTTCATCTAAACATTAACATTTTATAAAATACAAAAATACATATTGTTAGTTTTATGAATAAAGTTAAGAAGTTTTTAGATGGGATGAGCCCATAGCGGTTGAAATCAACATCACCTGCAGACCTCTGACGGTCAAAATGATTCTGTCCATAGAATGAATAAATTAAATAAAATAAAATTTGCAGTTGCGTGTATGGGTGAGCATTTCAGTATAAATAACATTAAATTAGACGTGGCTATTCTTCTACATATTGCCATTTTTGTCCTGCTCACAATCCATTTGCCATTTCTCCCCAACTCCCAGCTCGCCCCAGGGAAGTAAGATAGAATCAGGGAATCTGAAAGAGTAGTGTGATGTGTGCAGGGAGTAGAGGGCACAGACAGAGCAGGAAGTGAAATGTCGAGTGGGTACAAGAAAGAACAGGAGCCCAGGATAAACCACAGCAAGATGGAATCACGCTCTTTTTAGATGTTACATTTCAAGGTTGTTCCTGAGTTTTATTTTTTAGGAACTCCTGTGGTATTTGTTGAATCTGACCATAATTTGGTCCCTGGGGCAAAAGGGCAAATGTTTTGAAAGAGTTTCTATGTATAGATTTGGCGGGGGGGAAGCATTTTTATTCTTATACAGAGATTTCTAAAGTCAGTAGTTGGTTGACCATCTGAGAATCTCAGTCATTATTGTTGCTTCCCCAATGATGGAGGAAGATATGATGCCATTTGATGCCTTGTCATTTCAACCTTCTTGCATCCGCTTTCCATCAGATGTTCCCTAATATAGTTTATTAAATCTGAAGCTGCATACCCATTATTGAGTAGCTCCTAAATAGTTTTTAGGCAAAGTATATCATAACAGTTCAATAATACTCTTCTTACTTGACTTTAAAATGCCTTCTCTTAGTCTGTTGTTGCAAACAACATTTTATTCTATACAATATTTAGGTGAAGGACCATGGGAAGGAAATGTAGAATTAGTTGTAGAGATAATGACCATTACTATAGATCTTAGTGTGTTGAAAAGTGGGTGTCCTGGGCAAATTCTACAGGTAGAATTCTGACAGATGGGATCAAATATCTCACATATAAGAAATTACCCCTAGAAATATTCCAGCTTTATTTAGAAAAGTAGCTAATTTTTTGTGAAAATGCAGTTCTGCCTCTAATTTTAGTGCATCTAGACAGAGAAACACACACACATATGTGTATATATGTATGCATATATAATATATAATCCTATATTTATGTAATCATATTATATATAGTCATTATAAACATATATATATATATATATATACACACACATACAAATAAATTTGTCATCTAAAAAATGTTCTAATGGTAAGACTATGGGAATACCTTTGGAACCTATAAACATCATGCTTTTTGGGGAAAGTGTTCATTTTCTATATCTATTTAAATTATTCTTTTGAAAAGCATTTCATAGGCTTTCTGCATGTGCAGGATGTTAGGTAGAAATCTAAATTATATTCTAGTTTGGTGGGAATATACCTGCCTTTAATACATCACAATGACCTCACAAGAGGTATTTCTGTTGCCTCACTTGTAACTCTGTGATGTAAATTTTGACGCTTCACAAATTGGCTCTGATGGTTATGACATCAACAACTGCTATACATCTCCTTGGTTAGGTTACATGCTTAATTAGTCATGTTTCATTTCCTTTCTGGCTTTCACAGAAGTTTCTCTTACATGACATTAGTTTTGGAAGACAGCATCCTCTGAGGACTCCCATTCCCCCATCTTTAGAGAAATTCCTTCTTGAAAGAGGCAAATTAGCACAACGTTGCACCCAGACAGGAAAACGGGGTTCTGGATGTGGAAGGTGACTGCGGACAGAGATTTCAAGATCAAAACTTTCAAAGTATGTTTCTGCCACTTCCCGTGTCACGTATGGGATTGCACTTCGTCTCTCTTTACTTCATTTCACCTGTCAGTTAAAAAGGGCATAATATTTATGTTCACCATGTCTTGCAAGTCTTTCAATTTTTTGATTTTTTATAATGAACTCTTTGTTCGTATTGAAGCAAGCCCATATTATTAACAAATGATACGGTCACAATGAAAAACTCCCTTCCTATGCAGAGAGCCCAAGGGACAGCTCCCTTTCCTATTTTTCAGCTGTACACCTTTGCAAATGGATGAGCCTTGCGCCACTGCCTAAAGGTCAGAAAGCAAAGGATCTGCTGATTCAGCAGGAAGGATAAAACCCTAGAGTTTCCATCTCCCTACCTAAAATACCTAATCTCTTCTTCTTTGTGGAAATAAAACCTGGGAACACTTAGGGAAGACCAAAGTTTGATTTTTGCTGAGACCCCAAAGTTTTGTCCATAATGTCTGTCTTCTGGGACTCTATTATTCTGGTAGCTGCACCAGAGAAATAAGAGTTCAGGTGTAGCTCACCCAGCTCTCAAAGGTTCTTAGAACCACAGTCTTCACCACTGTGCACAACTCAAGGAAGCTTTCTCCTGCAGTTGTTTGTTCATTTAGAATGAGGGAATACACATAAACTCCTGACCCATTGGACTGATGGAGTCCAAATTTTGAAAATATCTTCCCATTTTATTCTTTTTCTTATCTCTCATCTGGTGTTGTCACTCCAATGAAGAATACTAACACTAAAGATCTTTTTTTTTTTTATGTTTATTTCTTTCTTTTGAGAGAGAGAGAGCACGGAGAAGGGACAAAGAGGGAGACAGAGAATCCCAAGCAGGCTCCAGGCTGTCAGTGCAGAGCCCGACAGGGGGCTCAAATTCATGAACTGCTTGATCAAAACTGAGCCAAAATCAAGAGTAGGATACTTAATCTAATGAGCCATCCCAGGTGCCTTAAACTAAAACTAAACTAAAAACTAAAGATCTTAAAGCTAAAGTACTTAATTCTAATTACCATTTTGGAGCTAACAGTTTTTAGGGGGGCAAAACTATCACAAACACTAAAATTAGATTTGGGGACTGTTTCCATTATAATTGTAAATTTTCTTCACATTATTACCAGCCTACTTCTTTCAGTAATAATGAGGAATACTATGGCCATCGCTGTTTAAGTCTATGATTTAAAGTGTGTTTACTATTTCCCATGTAGCATTAAGCACTAAACTAAGAATTTCACCTGCCGAACTTGAATTTCACTTGACAGCCATAGCAGGTGGCCACTGTTACTGCCCTCATTTTATAGACGAGGTGTAAGAGGTTAAGAAGCATTTACAAGGTCCCATCCCAGTAATTGGCTGAAAGAGCACTGAGACTCAGGTTCGTCTGCCTTCAAAACTATCTGTGCCCTCTCCTGATGACCATGCAATGCTCTGTTAAATAGCATGATGCACTACTGGTTAGAGACTTCTCATGTGAATATTTTTTTCACTGATTTAGGGTTACAATAATCCCATAAAATAGACTGTCAATGTAATAACAACTGCCAATGTAGTCTGTACATTTTATAGCCTGATGAATAAAAGAAACCTCTCCTCTTCTACGTGAGCAGGAGAGTGGCTTGTTTGGGTAGGTCTCCTCTTGTGCCTGATTCCCCAAAACCGTAGCCTCTATGTTTCTAGTCTCTGCAGAATTCTCTAGTCTGCTACTGTGGCAGGAAGAAGGCATGGGAAAGACGCAGTCATCGATTATGTGAGAAAAGGGATTGAAATGAGAGACACAACCCGTCAAAATTTCTTCTTAACCACTATGAATGCCTCAACATCGGTCAGATGTTCTTTTGTGTGTTTCTCCAAAGTGTGCTTACTGATTTTCTTTTCCAATAAATTTTAATTTTTAAGTGGTACATACATATAATAAAAACTTAAATAGGAAAAAAAAAAAAAAAAGACACCTAAAGGGCGTGTAACAGGAAAAGTCTGTATTCTCTCTGTTTCACCTCTCCCACTTTCTAGTTTCACTGTCCAAAGTGACATTCAATTCCTTCAGCTCAGTCCACTGGTGGTAAACCTCCATATCTCTAAAGAATATGCTTAGTAGGCTGGTACTTGACTTTTTAACTGCTGATATTACTTTCATCCTATTATAAGAAGCATGACATGAAGCATTTCACAACTTTGGCTAAGTCAACAGAATGTACTATCAGTCACTGATGAACTAAATAATGTCCCAGAAAATTAGCACATACTTTTGTATTTTTTTTTAATATATAGTTTTCTTCTCCATTCTGTTTTCTGTCTCTGGAATGACTGTTTTTCAGGTTAAATCTCTAATATCCTATATTCTTTCTCAATTTTTTTATCACTGTTATTACATAGTCTTAGAACTATTCTGTTCTTTAGCTTCTGAGCTTTTCTACTTATTAGTTTTTATGTATCAACTTTCAAGCACTATATTTTGATCTCTAATTATGCCTCTTTAAAAGTAGTGGATTTTATAATTTAGTGGAAGCACTGTCTTCTCTAATCTCTTTGAGGATACGGATTATAGGATTTATTTCCCTTTTGAGTGTGTACATGTGTCTCTGTGTCTGTATATTTGTTATTTCTTTTGCTTTTATATCTCTCAAATTCTGCATTTTCTTTCAATGTCTTGTGATTTTTGTCCATAAACTTATTTTTTTAATTTTTTAATGTTTATTTATTTTTGAGAGAGAAACAGTGCCAGCAGGGGAGGGGCAGAGAGAGAGGGAGACACAGAATCTGAAGCAGGCTCAGGTTCTGAGCTGTCAGCACACAGCCTGATGCGGGGCTCGAACCCGTGAACTGCGAGATCATGACCTGAGCTCAAGTCAGACGCTCAACCGACTGAGCCACCGAGGCTCCCCTAAACTTATTTTCTAAGAGCAAGACTTGAAAAAATTGTTGATTAGCTCTGTTTTTTTAAATTAATTAATTAATTAATTTTGAGAGAGAGAGAGCAGGGGAGGGGCAGAAAGAGCGAGAGCGAGAGCGAGAGCGAGAGCGAGAGAGAGAGAGAGAGAGAATCCCAAGCAGGCTCTGCAGTGTCAGTGAGGGGCTTGAATCCATGAACTGTGAGATCATGACCTGAGCTGAAAGAGTTGGACACTTCACCGAATGAGCCACCCGGGGAACCCCAAGAAGCTCTGCTTAGGAGGAGACGACTTGTCAGTTATTGGCACCACTAGAGCACAGGTCAATTTAGCTTTTCACTAGGTATGTCCAAACATCAGTATCCAGAGGCCTTTCGGAGAGGAATCTGCTGAGAAGTCCTTATCCATCTCCTATGACAGGCAACGCAGGGCGAACAGGGTGCAGGAGGACCAACTTGTGTGCAAGCATTCTGAAGTAGGTCCAGAGAAAAGAGTTGAGAATTCCATAATCCTCAATTTGCGTTTCCTTTTTTCCCCTACTTTATTTTGCTCACCCCAATTCTCTACTGTGTTTTGTGCCCCCATATCCACAGATTCTGTCCAAATGATCCACAAAAGAGCACCCAGCCTCCTGAGGGGGTGAGAGTGGATGATTTTCTAGAAAAACAGAAATTAGGATATTGATCTCACAAAATTGGAAAAATTTAATAATCTGTTTACCATAAAGTAAATATTATTTCTATTTTAAAAACATAATTTATTTTCAATTGCACAAATATTATATTAATCTATTCTCTTTTGACCACATTTGACCAATACAAATAAAATCTTTTTCCGCTACAATCAACTTCAATCTCCTTCTCTCTTCTTAATAATAAAGTATTATTAATTTAATATGTGTGCTTCAGTGACCTATAGTCTGTGTACGAAAACTGATTCTCAATATTTTTATTATAATTTACGTTCACGTTTCTTTATTGTGGTGGTTCTCCAAGTGTTGTGCCCTGATCAGCAGCAGTAGCATCGTATGTGAGGCTGCTAGACATGCACATTCACGGGGCTAAAATTAACAACTCGGGAAACAACAGATGTTGGTGAGGATGCAGAGAGGTTGTTACACTGTTGGTGGGAATGCAAACTGGTGCAGCCACTCTGGAGAACAGTAAGGAAGTTCATCAAAAAATTAAAAATAGAGATATCCTACGGCCCAGCAACTGAACTAATAGGTATTTATCCAAAGGACATAAAAATGCTGATTCGAAGGGGCACATGCACCCCAGTGTTTATAGCAGCCCTGTCAACAATAGCCAAAGTATGGGAAGAGCCCAAATGTCCATCGACGGATGAATGGATAAAGAGGAAGTGGTATTTGTATACAATGGAATATTCCTTGGTAATCCAAAAGAATGCAATCTTGCCATTTGCAACAATGTGGATGGAACTACAGTGTATTAGGCTAATCGAAATAAGTCAGACAGAGAAAGACAAATATCATATGATTTCACTCTTCTGTGGAACCTAAGAAACGCAACAGTTGAACATAGGGAAAGGGAAGGAAAAATAAAATTAGAACAGAAAGGGAGGCAAACCATAAGAGACTCATACAGAGAACAAACTGAGGGTTGCTGGAGAGGAGGTATGTGTGGGGATGGGCTAAATGGGTGATGGGCATTAAGGAGGGCACTTGTTGGGATGAGCACTGGGTGTTATATGTAAGTGATGAACCACTAAATGCTATTTCTGAAACCAATACTGTACTATATGTTAACTAACTGGAATTTAAATAATAAAAAAACAAATGCACATTCATGGGCTCTACTCCAGACCTACGACTGAATCAGAAGCTCTGGCGATGGGGATTAGCAATCTGACATGCTCTGAAGTTCAAGAACCACGGATCTTGAGAATTCACAGTGATGATGGTGAAGACAGATTATGAAAATTGGTCCAGAAGTCCAGTGTTCGACAATGTTCAGAGATGACAGAACATGATGTTTCCTGTCTCTTCGAATACTTTTCATGAATACTTCTCATGGTAGGTCAATGAATAATGATAATAGAATTTAGATCATGGAGAACTTAATCCTGGTCTTATTGTTGAAGACCAGGGAAGAGAAAATACTTAGATTCCTCCGGCCCTCCCACTCTCCTAAAAACTCTAGGGAAGCAGCAGGGTTATTAGAGATGACGGCAATGGTGACACCCTTTTTCAATGCTTAATAAAAGCTGGACAGAAGCAAACGCTTTCTATCACCATCTCTTACCAAGCAGAGAATAAGATTACATTTCTGGCTGTTTCAGTTCAGTTACACATCAAAATTGTATTTCCCTTTACACACTAGTAAAAACTTCAGATTAAGAATTTGGAGAATCAGATGCTTGCAGGGACTGGGCTGTTTCTTAAGAAGCTGTGCACCACTGGGAAAATTACTTTTGCTCACTGGTCCCTAATTTTTCCCATGAGCAAAACAGAAATTGGACTGTATGACACTCTGTCATCCCAAGATCCTGAACACTGGTGATACAAGGCAGAAGGAACTCTAAAACGAGGAGATGCCTCCAGGAAATTGGTTCCCGTCACCAAGTCGGAAAAACTCCAGAGCCTGGACATTCCTTATCTCATCTCCCTTTGGAGGACCTCATGACTCATGGCTTGTCCTGCCTTTTCTTTCTTCTTCTACAACCTACCCAAGGCCAGCCTACATCTCTCGGGTGGCACTCAGCTGCACACACTTGCCCCGGGAACACGTGCCAGGAAAGCAGCAGGTGGAGTGGTCCTTGCCATGGAGGAGGGGCTGGATTAGCGGGGGGCTCTGCTGTGGCTCCTCATCAGTGAGCAGTGACATGGCTGGGAGGCACTGGCCTGGTCAAAAGAACGTTCTTTCACTTCTAGCCTGTTCCCAGCACGCTCCACGGAATGTACTATGCTGGCTAAGACTAAGAGTGTAGATAACATAGCCTCAAGCACAATCCTATCTCCTAATTGGAAAATTCCAGGACTGTAGGGGAAAGGTGAGGTGGTGGTGTTGCGCATCAGGCGACAGGCAGCTTAACACTCACGATTTGATTGAGAAAAATGGAATTATTTTATAGTCCAGTGGGGTCCGAATTGTTATTCTACTCAGATCTTTATTGCTTGGCCCTTGTTAATTTAATAAGCAATCTGTATCCCTGGTACAGAAAACAAATAGGTTTTATAAGAGAGGGTCTAAAACTGAAGTGGCAATAACATAACCGAGAACATAGTTTTATTTATTTTCCTCAGTGGCAGATTGTATTTTCTGTAATTTCTGTGCAAACAAACCAATATGGTATTCTTCTGAAGGGCATAATTGGAATGACAAAACTGTGAAGTCTCCACTGACTGTACTACCAGGGAAATGGACGCGGGGCCACAGTAATTTAATTTTACCAGGAGCTACTATTCGACTAGATTACCACAAACACGAGGAAACTTCTGCAACACTTCTCACACACTTTGCCCCCAAATATTGCTTCTGCTTTGGAGAAATTACTTTCCTAAAATAGCACCTAATTAAAAAACATCTGTGTGTACAGTGAACAATAACTACATTAATATGAGTTAACCCTCTAAAGAATAACTCTGGCATCTTTTTCTTTGCAAATGTCTCTGGGCGACGTGCCAGGAAAATACAATAAAATTTACTAGCCTGAAAGTTGTGTCTTTCCTTTCCCTTTCTGTCTATCCATCATCTATGCCATTCTTAAAAAAAAAAAAAAAAATTCTTATGATTTTACTCGAAATTTGAGAACCTTGCTTTATAAGGCAGAAAACTGCCTTATATTTTCAGTGTTACAGTTTGTTTCAATGGCACGATATTACAGTCTCTTTGTAAAACCATCATCTTTCTTTGAAGTTGATTCCACACATTTTCAATGATCTATATTTTACACATACTGATGCAAACCCTTCATCACTACACCTCACGGGGCTCTCATCCCCGCCTTGTTGCACTTTGCATGGTCTCTTCCTCTCTCTGAATCATAAGTCACAAGGAGGCAGGGCCATTTCCAAAATCAATTCCTGGCAGAAGAGAAAGGGCCTCCATGCATCAGGAAACCATTTCAAAGGTTAACAGTTTATCCAAGGGCATTAATTAAACTTCTTTCATAAATAAAGGCTCAGTGCTGTCAAAAGGTGGAGTGCATGAGGAGACAATTCCAAGGCTATAGCTTCCTTCACAAAAAAGAAATGAAGCTCTTCTCAGACAAAGCCTATTAAGCACACTCACTTCCAGATTGTTAGATGTAACAAATGAGCTGGAGAGACAGACCGCGGAAGAGCCCTTAATTCAAGGAACAAAGGACACTTTCTATGTTTTCTGGCATTGTGGTCCCGTCTCTGAAAAATTCCAAGAGCACCAAAGAAGGGGATAATTAAGCAATGATTAATACCAAACCAAAGATGACTCTTGAGGTTCATTTGATATCAATTTCCTTCAGGGAGAGTATCTGCTTATTCCTTATAGCACTGATCCCCATCTATAAGATTAAAAATTACACAGCCCTTATTAAACAGTTTAAAAGAAGTGGAGAATTTTCTTCCCTAAGCTTTGACTGATGAGATTCTCTGCCAATTTATAAAATAAGAAAAATGGAAAAATTACAGAATAAACCATCATAGTCACTTTTGTTAGTGAATTTTAATTTTTAGGTTCATTTTCAGCATTGGGCAAAATAACATCAAGGGCAAGGAAATAAACAGCCTGACTTTTGTTGTCACATGGGTACCAAGCCATATCAAGATGAAGTGCAGGCATTAGAAAATTGTAAGTGAATACTGGGCAAACAGAGACCCAGAGCAGCTTATCCACTACTAGGCACGTATTTCTTCGATGTGAGTGAGAGACATTGTTATGGATTACACAGAAAGTAGATAATGCAGAAAGAAAAATCAGTTTAAAATATATTTAATAAAGGGGCACCTGGGTGGCTCAGTAAAACATCCAACTCTTGATTTTGGCTCAGGCCATGATCTCACGGTTCATGAGTTCGAGCCCAGATTTCGAGTCCCCATCGGACTCTGTGCTGGCCGTGCAGAGCCTGCTTGGGATTCTCTCTCTCTGCCCCTACCCCACTTGTTCTCCCTCTTTCTCTCTCTCTCAAAATAAATAAATAAACTTTACAAAATATTTAATAAAAGTTCAAAAGATAGTTTAAGAGGTCTTTTTTTTTGTATAGAAATTCAACTGAGTTTTAAGTGGAGACATCATAGCTGCTAAATCTTTCAAAGCTAATTGACACAAAGGGATAAAGTATAATCAATCCCTAAGCTTCAGCTTCAGGTTTTTATTTTTGGTCAGAAGAACTCTTTCCAGGCATCCATTTGCAGTGGCTAGACATTTTCCCTTTCTCTTGAAGACCCAAATAGTTAAGGGCAGAAAAGCAAATAAGGTGGATTGTTTTTAAGGTGGACAATGTCAGGGATGGCCAGGCCTGGATACTGGCTAAGTGGATAAAGGCAAGGGAGACGTACCGAACGTCTGACCACTACTAGGTACAGGGGATGGTACCACCCAGAATCTAAAGCACCAGAGGCAAGGTTAGGGCCCAAGGTGCAGAGGAATCAAGAAGAGATGAGGAATACCTCCCAGGACACAGAGACGTGCTTCGTTCCATTCTGAGAGTAGATTTTCTGACTGAGACAGAATTGGCTTAAGAAACCATAACCAAGATACACTAAAGATTCAGCTACTTTATTTTTTCTAAATATTTATTTATTGAGGGTGGGGGAAAGGGAGAGAGAGAGAGAGAGAGAGAGAAAATCCTGAGCAGGCTCCACACTGTCAGCTTGGAGACCAACAAATGACTCGACCTCACAAACTGTGAGACTATGACCTGAGCCCAAACCAAGAACTGGACACTTAGCTAACTGAGCCACCCAGGAACCCCAAGACCCCCCATTTTAAATCACGTGATATCCAAATCTTCTCATCATATAAAGAGAGGTTGGTATATTCTATGTAGGGAACCATACTATAATAGCAGGGAGTATCTCATTCAAAACTAATCAGGGAATCAAAACCCAGGGAGAAAACGAGATTTGGAGCCTTGCAGGGCCCTGGAATTCATAGCCCAGAGACTAGAATTGTGGAGACACAGAAATCAGATGAGGGATCCAAGAATTCCAGAATTGGAATACATGAAAATAAAAATCCCACAAAATAGATGAATCTGACAATTTTCATCAAAAGAAGATACAAATACATAATATTATGAATGAAAAGGGGCCCACACTACAAATAGAAACTAAAAAGATAATGAGAACGCTACCAATAACTATGTTCCTATAATTTTGGAATCTGAGATGAAACAGAAAAAATGTAAGGGAGAATATATATACATGCAGACATGATTTCAAGAGGGTTAAAAGCTCAAGTAATCTGTAGATATTAGAGAAGTTAGTCTGTAAATCTTCAAATAAAACAGCTAAATAAAAATAAAAACAAAAAATACTGAAATAAAACAGCAGAGCCAGGAGTTTTACAAATGAATTTTACCAAATGTTCAAAATGCAGGCTATCCTTTTTTTTTTTTAATTTAACAAACTCTTTCTAATGGTCAGAAAAGAGGGAATATCTAACTTATTCCACAAGAGAAGTATAATCCTTATATCAAAAGCCAGATAAGGCATGTAAGAGGATACTACACATCAATTTTACTCTTTAAAATATATGTAAAAATCCTAAAAATAATAGAGATTTAAAAAACTAGAAAATCAAATCCAACATATATTTGGAAAGAGAATATACCAAGACAAGATTGGGTTTACCCTAAACATATAAAGAGGAATAATCTTTAAAAAAATGTTCTTCGGTTAGAATATTGTATACTAAGCTGGATCCCCATAACTGCTCTTAAAGGCAAGACTTTTTTCTTCTTTTTTTTGGTAAATTATTGTATTCCTAGTCCTCAAAACAGATCTATACCCGTAGCAGATAGATTAATAAACTAATTATTGTGGTTGTTAAAGTGAATGACAAAGGGTGTACAATCTCATACAATATACATTGATAAAATACACACCATATGTTATCATATGATATGTATGCATTTTAAGTAAAGTAATGGAAGTATGTGTAACACAAAGAATAAAAGTAACTGAAGACTTAGGCAAACGTGAACTATGTATAAGAAAGTAAAAAGATAGCTTCTAAAATGGTCCCAAATTCCTCACCTTTTGGTATTCATGCTTTTGTACAGTTCTCTTCCTTAGAATATAAGCTAGACCTAGTGACCTCCATCAAATGAACAGAATACCCCAACAGTGATGGAACATCACTTCCAAGATCAGGTTACAAAAAGACATTGACTTACATTCTATTCCCTCTCTATTGCTTTCTCAGTTGCTTGCTCAAACTGCCATGCAGTGAGCCATCCTATGTAAAGGGCCCTCTGGCAAGGTACTAAGGGGGGGGGGGGGGCTCTGACCAACAGTCAGAAACTATGGAACACAATCCAGCAACTATGGAATACAATCCAAGAAACTGTGATGTGCTGAATCCTGTCAGCAATCATGTGAGTGAGTTTGGAAGAAGATCTTCCTTTTGACAAGCTTTCAGATGAGAATACAGCCCAGGCCAAAGTCTGATCACAAACTATGAGGTCCTGGGGCAGAGGCACCCAGCAAAGCTGTATCCAAAGAAATTGTGAGAAAATAAATGTTTGTTGCTTTTAAACGCTAACATTTTAGGTAATTTGTTATGCAGCAATAGCTAACTAATACAGTTGGGAATAAAATAAATACATCATAATGTATATTTTTGTATTAGCTGGTGGATACACAATTGCTAGAAGCCAAGATCCTGTCTCTAAGTTAATGGAGAGTCAAAGCAAAGAGGGACATGGTTTACATGTAACACACTGTTCAGATCATAAACAAACTTTAATTGCTTAGGAGAATCATAGCGTTTCTTCATTTGGGAGCCAGAAGCTAAAAGGACCAGTAGGAAATATCTCTTCTTTTTAAGGTGATCTCTGGTAATAGACTAGGTTATGTCTTTAACATTATCACTACACTGAATAAATAATGATCCACAGGTCCACTCTCAATAGCTACCATCTCTCAATATTTGTCAATGACAGAATACTGAAGCTTTATGAGTGCTTTTATGAGAGGCTACAAAAAGAGTATAAACACATGATTCTGATGGTCAGGCTTGACCTTAGAATAAAATTAGAACATCCAGATGTATGGATGAATTAAGGCTCTAAATATTTTTTTAAATTTTTTAATGTTTATTTATTCTTGTGCGAGAGAGACAGAGCACGAGTGGGGGAGGGGCAGAGAGAGAGGGAGACACAGAATCCGAAGCAGGCTCCAGGCTCCGAGCTGTCAGCACAGAGCCTGACACGGGGCTGGAACCCATGAACCGTAAGATCATCACCTGAGCCGAAGTCAGACAATTAACTGCCTGAGCCACCCAGGCACCCCCTAGCTCTATTCTTAATAAGAATTGGTGAGCATAAACTTCACGGTTGTAATCGGAGCCAAGAACCAAAAGTAAAGATAATTTGTGATGCAATTTTGAAAGAGGTCCATACATTAAAAATAAATCAATAGGGCAGAGGGTAGGATCAAGGTCCTTCTACAAAAAGTAAGTATAATATCTGACGCTTTTCCAGTACCCAATATAGACAAGTCACTGCAATAGGAAGTTGTTCATGTAGGAAAAAGCAAGAGCAGTCCACCCTTTTTCAGCTCTTGTGGTCAATGCCAACTACTTATGGCATGTTATCTTGTCTGTGAAATACAATAGGCCTATGGAGGGCTACCAAAGCTTTCCAGGCCCCATAGTTTCAGATGTTATGCATTTCTCTCCTTGGAAGTGCCCATTTTATCTTGAAGTGGGAAATAACTACATAAGGTGTTCAGAAATGGATAGTATCTGCTTACCTTCACTCTCTAGTAGTATATATACCCTCAGAAGGTCAAGTTTTACTTTCTTCAAAACCAGATGACCTTAAAACAGGAACCTTATGGGGCGCCTGGGTGGCGCAGTCGGTTAAGCGTCCGACTTCAGCCAGGTCACGATCTCGCGGTCCGTGAGTTCGAGCCCCGCGTCGGGCTCTGGGCTGATGGCTCAGAGCCTGGAGCCTGTTTCCGATTCTGTGTCTCCCTCTCTCTCTGCCCCTCCCCCGTTCATGCTCTGTCTCTCTCTGTCCCAAAAATAAATAAACGTTGAAAAAAAAAAACAAAAAAAAAACAAAAAACAGGAACCTTATAACAGGAACAGCATATTTCATGTGCTATACAAGACTAGGTAATAATTTTTTCAATTAGAAGATTTTATTAAATCTACTTCTCTTTTCCTTATACCCCTATAATTTTCTGCAACTATTACTTTTTCTGTCATACCTATCTTCTTGATATATTTGATAGGCTTTCTGTTTATGTAGCCTATTAGAAGAGCAAATCTTTTCTGCTCTGTCTTTTCCTCAATATGACCAAAGGGAACATGAAATCATGGGGATTTATGGAGGGAGATTTGTAAGTCTTTTCTTATTTAGTTGTACTGTGAGATAGAAGTTAACTTTTGGACCCTCTCTTCAAGAACAAGTTATTTTTTATCAAATAAGTTCATGTTGTGGATCGGACACGGATGAAGTGTTTCTATTATAACCTTGTTAGGTGTGTTAGAGTGCTCTGAGTTCTAGAATAATGGTTTGCTCTCTTGCACACACTTGACTTCCATTTCCGACTACCCTCTCTGAACCACCCTTGGACTGCTGGAGAGTAAATGTCTTTTCACATAAACCTGAACAGTCTGAGGACAGCTAAACTACTCACTGCAGCCATTTTAATAGACACAGCAGATTAGCGCATGACTGCCTCAGCTATTGTAACCATTACTGATTGAAAACACAGTCTACAAGAACCAATTAATAATGTCATGGCTGCTTTGTAGCTTGTTGAACTCACGTGGCCTTACCCACTGGTAATTGTGGCACTCTAGTGTTCAAGGAATAATCAAAACTTACAAGAAAAATAAAACTATAATGAAAACCATTTTAGAATATGAATGTGGCATATGTGAATTGAATCACTCATTATCCAAATTTCTTAGTTGACTTGTTCAGTATTTAGATAATGATCCCAGTTAGATATGGAAATGGTGAGACCAACTGATATTACCTCAAATGTACTGAAGAACATTCACATATGTGGAATAAAGTATTACCCAAAATAATTAACATTCAGCCGCAATTACAGAATGAACATATTGCCTTCTCTATCTCAGCACTGCTGTGTTTTATTTTTTATGGGACTTACTTATTTAGTAACTAATCTAGGATATTTGGTAATTTACAGTGAGGCTCCTCATCATTAGTGTGAATTAACAAAATGGCTCTGTTGTCCTTGGTAATTAGTTTGAGTAGGAAATGAGGAAAAGACGACACATTTTGAGGGTTGCTCAATACTACCTTTATCTTTCTTTAATGTCTGTGAGCTAAATATGGAATTTTAATTTCCTCCCTAATTATCGAGGAGTTTTTTTGCTAAATGGGCATATCCCCCAGGCACACTTGCTTATTTTCACAATCTGTATTTTCACCTCACTCTTCTGAAGTGTGTTATTTATGAACTTGCACGGTAGTTCCCAAACATTTCTACAGGAAAGAAGGAAAAACTAACCACTGTTAAACAGCACTGAAGAAGGTGTTAAGCCTTCTTCAATGATATCATCTCCTGGGGTCTTCCCATTATCGCTTTGAAATGGTGTGGGGCCTGTTGACATGAGTACTTTCCTGGCATTCCAGGTGGGTAAGCTGGTATTCACACTTAGGTCTAATTCTGAAGCCCACAATCATTGTGACAAAACAGCACATTCTGGTGCACATCCTGAATTGGCTTAAATTTGGTCATCTCTTAAGCATTCCTTCTCAGTTACCCTTGTCATGTGAGGCTGCATAGCCTTCATACCTTTAGCTGGTCAGGGAATATGAGATATTCAAGTTCATATACCTCTATCTCCCCTAGACTTGGCAGATTCCATGGAAACTATTTCTGTAGGCACCAAAAATTCTTCTGATATTGGTATCAATGGACACTTTCTGCCCAAGTAGAGTATGTGAAATATTTGAGTTAAAACTGGGCCTACACTGGAATATATATCTACACTCCAATCAAACAAGCTAGATAAAGACTTGTCATTTGGGTCAAATCCTACATTGCCAACATAGTAAGAATGCAGCGACACTTTATCGATTGTGACATATATTTTAGGCTTTTATCCACCTACTGCTAATAGGTAATAATTATCCAAGTTTTTCAAATGAGAAAAATGTGGTTAAGAAGTTCACCCCAGGGGCGCCTGGGTGGCTCAGTCGGTTAAGCGTCCGACTTCAGCTCAGGTCACGATCTCGCGGTTCATGAGTTTGAGCCCCGCGTCGGGCTCTGGGCAGATGGCTCAGAGCCTGGAGCCTGTTTCCGATTCTGTGTCTCCCTCTCTCTCTGCCCCTCCCCCGTTGATGCTCTGTCTCTCTCTGTCTCAAAAATAAATAAGACGTTAAAAAAAAAAAAAAAAAAGAAGTTCACCCCAGGTCTCATAGCTAGTAAGTGGCGGTGTGAAACTACTATTTTCAACTTGCCCATCATTGGCTGACAATTTCTATTTTCCTGGTATTAGTTATATGTAATATTCTCTCCTAATACTGCCCTTTGGTATTGCATTTATTGTGCTAAGATTTTTTTGTCTGCTCTACCAAGAATTATAATGGTGATTGCAGAAATTGTTTTGAAATCAGTGGTAATTCTTTATATGAAGAGAATTTTGAAAATCCAAATCTTTCATCTTATTACGAAATTAAGACAAAAAGATATAGCAGTCTTCCTGTTGACACAAAGGTAAAACAGACCCTTATGCTTTATAGTCTATTTTCCCCATACAGTTCTTGCTTCATACCTTGAGAGGGTCATCATCCCTGGATTTCCAGATGAGTATTATTCAGAAATTCAGGTAGTGAGGACGAGTAGGTTGTGGCCACTCACAGGGGTAACCAGCTCTGAGAAGAATGATATAAACTTAGATTAAAACAAATGAAAATGCCACTTGCGCTCAGTTATTATTAACCTCACTATGACCAATGATCACACGTAGGGATCTAGCTATAGCTTTGGAAGGGAGACTGATTAAGGACAAGTATTAATGATAACAAGACTGTAAAGAGCCTAAGCTTACCCCAAATTGCCATTTACTGTTCAAAAGTCTTAAAAAGAGAAAATTATCAGAGGATTTATTTAATATGGCTAAAAATAACTTGTAGGTTCAGAAGACCACTCTTATTCTGTGGTCTTCCAAAGCTTCAATTGCACAATGTCAATTTATACATATATTTATACATTTTATTTCTCCATGTGTAATAAGTGCATTAAACATATACAAAAACAGAAAGTAAAATTTATCAAATAAAATATATTCTTCCTATGCTCCTAATGTATTGTCTTGTGATCTCTCTTCCCTTGGATTTTTTATATTCCAATATGGAGCCTAACTCAAATTTTTGCCTTCATGTATTAGCTCACAGAGCTTATATACAAAAGCTATAATTTGGTGTTTTTAGTTCTCATCTTACCATGTTAGGTAAACTGTGGATTATCTCTAGGAAAGTAACAAACAGGAGATAAAGCCTTATTTTACAAATTCCCCAAACCGTGATAGGAACTTGATTGGAGCAACAATGTTCCTATTAACACTGTGCATCACCATACAACTTCTGCTGAATGTATTACACCCTCAAAGAGATGATCCAGTCAGAAGTTGGAGAAAAGAAAAGTATCTGAGTGGTATGTCTGCCTATTCATATTTTCCACTTCTAAATCATATCCTTCTACTGCAAACAAGAAAGGTGGGTTGGGGAGGTCGAGGAGTGAGTGTAAGAAGCAAGGGAACTACAAAGATAGGGAGGAAAAGAACAGACAAAGAAGAGAGGAGAGAGGAATGAAAACAGGTAAGGACATTTGTGAGGACATGATTTACTCTCCAGTAGGGCAAAGTGAAAGTCAGTTAGGCCACCAAAGACCCAGAAGCCCCTTTAGCGACCCTCTGTTGATGGCTTCTTTCCCAGCTAAGTGGGGAAACTGGTTGCATAAATTGCTCAAAGTGCTATTGAAATCTATCTCCTGGAGGATTCTGGAATATGTCTCTATTTGAAGAGCCTCCTGACTGTGACAATGACAAACACCCATTGTAGGACATTGAGAGATGGTGTTAAACTGTGGAAATACAGGGCTTTGTGATTCACATACTGCAGAATATATGCCTATTGATTTTTCTTTTCTTCTAAGAAAATGTCCCTTTGATACATTATGGCTGCAAGATTGGAAAGTGTAGTTTTTGTTTTGTTTTGTTTTGTTTTAAATTGATTTCATTTGATTTTCCAAAAAAATAAATGACATAGAGATTCCATTCAGGTGGACAGTTGTCACACCAAGTATGACACTCCTATAAGTTACCTGGGCCTTAAGACTATTGGCATCTCAGGCACATGAGTGATATGTACATTTCAAGGAGGATTTACTATTTTCTCCACTCCTCCTCCAAGTTTCAAAGGGACAAAAATTACCAAGAGCCAGGAAATGATACTAAAACACCTCACTGGATTTGTAAGATTAATATTTTCATATTCATTAAAAGAGAGAAAAGCTCATAAAAATAATCCACATTATCATCATGATCACATAGTTATGCTGTGAGGCAAATTCATCTATTGGCTACCTACATCTCTCTTTGTATCTAATCTGTTATTCTTAGTCCTTTCTTTAGCAATTGAAAAGAAACTGACAAAAGTTAAGTTTTTTGTTCTTTAGATGCAGTTTCTTTTAACAGCACAAATATGTTTGATAAATGCTAGTTTTATATATGTGATTTATGGCATATGAAAATGATCTCTTGCTAGCTGTTTTCAAATGTCTGTTCTCTTCATGCTAATTGAAATCTAAATGGGAAAATAAAACCAAAAAATCTAGAATAGTTATCTTAGGACAAGTGTTTACAGCCCTTTAAACCGTTATCTACATGATGAATTGCATAGGAAGGAGCCACAGCCATTGAATGCAAAGTAAGAGGTTTCTGCAACGGTTACATTTTATAATTCCCCCTTGATACTTAATTCCTGGTGTGAAAACAAACAAACAAAAAAAAACTTTTGGCTCTTTATTAGCTAACTTGAATATATTTTGTGGTCTACATGAAGTAAATTCTTCCAGGAGTTAATAATCCAGAAAGTATACTTGGTACTTTGAAACCTCTTCGGAGTCATGTATTGTTATTTCATCCAGGATTACACTTTTTGAAAGGAGCGTGTTACCAAGTTAACTGTTCCGTGGGTGCCAGAGAGAATGAAAGCTAACTCAGGGAACTGACAAGAAACTTGGAATAAGCAGCCTTTTTTTAAAAATCCCAGGTCTTCTTAAATAAATTTTATAACAACCTTGGAAAAGTAATTTAACATCCTTTTCCCAATTCATGAAATAGAGGAGGATTGCACTTCATTTACAGGAAAAAAAATTTGTGACACTCAAAAATGTTGATAATATAAATTGGGATGAAAATAAAAACTGTGTCATGTCTTACACCTTTTAAAAAGTTAGAAGTTGTCGAAAATTATGTAAGAAATTAATTTTTAGCCTTTTCCTATTTGTGTTACATTGGGGATTTGGGGTTACAAAAGAATCATAAACTTTGAAAACTGGAAAAACCTCAGAAATAATCTATTTTACAAATGAAGAACTTAAGATCAAAGTAAGTAAAATGGCATGTCCGAATCCTGCTGAAGTTATCCTTCTTAGCACTCAGGTAAGACTGAAAATCATCATCACGCACCACTGTGCCTTCTCGGAGCAAACCCCACTTCAGCCTTATGATGTGAAGTTTGACATGGAAGACGCTTCCACATTCTTATTTGACAATGACTTTCTGGCAGTAGTTGTTCGGTCTGGGGATATTGTTGATGATGATGATGATGATGATGATGATGATGATGATGATGATGGAGGAGGAGGAGGAGGGGAAAAAGAATGAATGAATGAATGAATGAATGAATGAATGAAAGAAAGAAGATGGAGGAGGGGGAGGGGGAAGGGAGTAGGAAAAGGAGAGGGGAAGGAGGGGGAAGGGAGGAGGAAAAGGGAGAGGAGGATGGGGAGGGGGAGGAGAAGAGGGAGAAAGAGAAGGAGAAGAAGGAAAAGGAGAAGGAGAAGGAGAAGAAAGTGATGAAAACAGCCATCACTTACTTGTTCAGGGGTCACCATAAGCCCTTAGTTAAAGGGTTTACTTTGAAGCCCTTAGGATGCATAAATTTGTTTAATTCTCACAGTGCTCTGGGATTGCTACTATATTATTTATATTTTCCAAATGGAGAGACTGAAATAGGTTCAGTACTTTATCAAAGATCAGACATCTGGGAATGGGCAGAGCTATAATTCAGGGTGGTTCCAAAGCCTGTGTACAATATATGAAGCCCCAAGTTAAGGCAGTCAGGACAAACTCCTTAGAAGATGAAGCAGTATTATGAAAAAAAGATACATACTATTGTATTCTGAAGTGCTTAGCACTTTATTATTTTTATTCTTGCTTTCTTTCATTTAACCAGTATTGATGACCACCTCCTCTGTGCCAGGCTCTAGGTTCTATGGGGGCTTACAAGCAGTGAAAAAACAAAACAAACATGGGCCCCATCCTAACAGAACCTACATTCTCATGGAGAGAAGCAGAAAATATACAAACAAATAAGTACGCAATAGTTGTAAGTACTCTGAAGGAAAGTATCACATGCAGTGCCAGAGATCTCTCTCTGTTGGGAGGGGACATAGAGGTTGAAGTTTGAATGGTGAGAAGAGACAGCCACACCAGGATCTAGGATGAGAGAGTTCTTGGCCCCAGAAACCAGTTATGGCAGAGGCACAGTGGCAGAAAGGCACTTGTAGTTGAGGCACAGAAGGCAGCTATGGAACTGTGGATTCATAAGCTGGCTGGGAGGGAGAGTTGGAGGAGGGAGGTGAGTATGGAGAGATAGCTGGGCCAACGAATTTGGGTTTTATTTGAAGTCACTGGAGGGAGCCACATGATTTGATCTATGCATATCTATTCTCAGAGATAGGCTCATATTTTCTGTGAGAACTAGACAGTAGATATTTCAGGTTTAGTGGACTCTCTCACGTGGGCACCACTGTCACTGCTCAGTTCTGCAGCTGTGGTGTGAAAGTAGCCATGGGTGACACATAAATGAATGAATATGGCTGTGTTCCAGTAAAACTTCATGTACAGAATAGTTTGCTGACCTCTCTTCTAAAAGATCACCTGCGCTGCTATGGAGATAGGACGAAGATCTGACAATTATAAAGAGTGAGAATCCCCTGTGTAGTTCAGACAGGCATACTCTCAGAGCAGGGTCATGTTCAAAGAAAAGCCAATCCCACTCCAAAACACACCTGTAAAGCAGTCGTAAATCTTTGAAGAGGTGCCTCAAAAAGAATGTCAAGGAAGATTTCCTTTCCTTCCTCATAATAGACAAGCCCTCCTAAAATCCTTATTTATCATTGTTTTCCCCAATCTCACATATAGTGCTGTCACCTAGATTTTTCTTCCTCTCTCCAAACTCACCAAATCCAGCCCACATCGACTCTAATCTTCTCCTCCTTAGTTCTTCAGAACCTACTATTTCCTTTCATGCCAACAGTTTTCGGTTTTCACTGACTCCACCACTTTGTAAATCATCCATAATCCTCACCGTGTCTACCTTTTCTCCTTTCATGTTTTAATTTACATTGACTATAAATCTAATTAATCCCTTGAAAACAGCCTTGACTTCCTTGTTACTCCTTGGCAACATTGTTTTTACCAGCAAAATCCCAGACTTGGTTTAAACCCAACTATCTTACACTGACTTCCTGAGCTCTGTCTAGGTCCATGACCATGATGCCACCTGACAGTCCACCTGACCCCAATCCCAGCACCTTCCCTTGTACAGCCTCCTTGTTCACTCTTTGAAAGAGCAGTTTTATGACTTTTTCTTTCTCTGCTACCTCTAATATCCCCTCATTAAGATTTCAGTGAATGACATTTTCACATATTAGTTGGAAAACAGAAGTTCTCGGAAGGCAACTTTTTTTCCCACCATTAAATCCGTCGAAACATTTCTATCTTTATCCACATGTCCCACCTTCTGTTCTCTCCTGTGATAGTGGATGAAGGACTCCAGCTCCCATCAAAGGCAGGTCCTTCACCAGTGTCCTCAATCTCATCTTTTTTCACTTTGAGGATTTTATCCTGCAAATAATTCTCCTTGTCTTTGTTTTGTTTTGTGTTTTGCATTTCAGTGTTACATTCTTTTCTGGATTATTACCATCCACTTGCTTTAGTATTTCCTGGTTTAAGAAAACCCTGCTCTGGGCATACAGACCCATATCTCCCTACAACTACTGTCCTAGTTCCCCTTGTCTCCATCCACACTGTCTTCACAACCCACTCCATTTGGGTTTCCATTACCACCAATCTGCCAAAACTACTCTTGTCCAGGTCACCAGTGACCTTCATGATATGCAAGCCAATGGTCAATTCTCTAACACTGCTGAATTTTCTCTCTCAGAAATATGTGACATCATTCATCACTCCTTTCTTTAAAAAGTTCTCCCGGGGCGCCTGGGTGGCTCAGTCGGTTAAGCGTCCGACTTCAGCCCGGGTCACGATCTCGCGGTCCGTGAGTTCGAGCCCTGCGTCAGGCTCTGCGCTGATGGCTCAGAGCCTGGAGCCTGCTTCCAATTCTGTCTCCCTCTCTCTCTGCCCCTCCCCCGTTCATGCTCTGTCTCTCTCCGTCTCAAAAATAAATAAACGTTAAAAAAAAAAAAAAGTAAAAAGTTCTCCAAAACATCACAATTTCATGGCTTTCTTTTTCTTACTTCACTGATACCTATGTATTTCAGTGTCTACATTGCCTTTTCCTTCTGTGCTCAGCACCTTAATATGTGGATCTCAGACTTTGGTGCTATGCCCTGTACATATCAGGATCCAAACCTCTCCCCTAGGATATCTCATCTAATATTAAGGTCTTAATACCGTCTATATGTTCATGACTTTCACATCTATATTTTCAGCCCAACCTCTCCAGAATCATGTGATCACCTATTTGACATCACCACCTCCTTCTCTAACAGGGAGCCCAAATTTAGCAGAGCCCAAAGAAAACTCTTGTTGGTTTTATCACCTAATTTATTTCTGCTCTTACATTTCCATCCACCCAGTTGCTCAAGACTAAAACCTAGAAACTAATGTTGGCACTTCAATTAGCTTCAGTTTCTGTATCTAACCCCATGCTGAGTTTTGTCAACTTTATCTCCAAAATATACCTGGTATTGATCCATTTTTCTTTTAACCTCTACTGTGATCTTCATATTCCATGTCACTTTCATCACAGCATGAGATGCAAAAATTTGCCATAAGTAATCATTAAAAAAACAAAAGCATGATTTCTTAGCAACCTGAAGAAGATCACATTTTGTTCCTATTCAACATCTTCCAGGGGCTTCAATTGCCTTTATATTCAAATGAATAAAGTTGAAATCCTTCATCATAACCTACATGCACCCTCTTCTCTCTCCACCTTCACCTCAATTTTTCTGCCTCTCATCCACTACATTCCAGCTAATAGGTACTGACTGTTTCACATCATTGTTTTATCTCCTTTTTGCCAAGGCCTCTTCAGATCACCCAATCTAATAGAATTCATTCACAGGTAATTTTTAACATCATTATTCTGTATTACTTTTCTAGGAACTTCTGATCATGTCTGAAATGATTTTGTTTGAACAAGTACACAAGAGTGGGGCCTCATATGTTTAGTTTCACCAGGACCTAGAACTGTCTCACACAACGCAGGAACTCAATAAATATCTGTATAAGACATGAGCCCTATTTCTTCTCCTTAATTCTCCAACAATACATCTTTCATCTTTATCTTTAACCTGTAAAATAAAGGCCCAAGAATTGGTCAAGAATAAATAGACTCCTTGTCTGTAGGCAGAAACTAAGGCTAGTCCATGATTACATTAACATTTTATTCCAATAATTAATAAAAATCCACATCTATTGAGTTTTCTTATGTCTTTTATTTCTCTTTATATCATCTAATTTACCTTATGTATTATAATGGGAAGTGGGTTTTTTTTTTCCAATTATCCCTCCTTGAGAGAGCATCCCTTCCTTATTCTGCAGTAATTCTGCTGGAGCCCTGTGATCGGGTGGAATTGATCTTGCTTTCCTGGACCAAAGGCTGGACCCTTTGGACCCATGACCTGGACAAAGTCCTCCTCCCTGGAAACCACAATTAGCTCAGGCTGGTCACATGATCAAAGCATGACTAATTGTTTCTAGGAATTTAAGAGTAGGAAAGTTGCTATATTTTTCTCTGACAGTTCTGGAATTTTATGGGATGTTATAGCTCATAGTACCAAAAAAAAAAAAAAAAAAAAAAAAAAAAGAATGAGCTAGCCACTTTGTAACCATGTTCATAAGACCTGGCTACTGACTGGGAACGAAGCTAACCTAGGGAAAATAGTCATGAATGGTGTAAAGAAACAGAGGAAGAGCTATTGTTTGAGCACATGGATGCCATTTGAGTCAGTTAGCACTTACCATCTTTAGCACTTTTCAATAACTCATGATCGTAAATTCCTTTTTTGCACCTAACACTAATTTGAATTGCATTTCTAAAACCCTCATCCTATGAAGTCTTAACTAATTCAACTTTTCTTCTCATTTTACAGTTGGAGAAAATGAAGCTCAGATAGGTTAAGAAACTTGTCAGAAAGAAAATTTTTTTTTAATGTTTGTTTATTTTGAGAGAGAGAGAGAGAGAAAATCCCAAGCAGGCTCCTTGCTATCAGCACAGAGCCTAACATGGGGCTTGAACTCATGAACTGTGAGATCATGACCTGAGCCAAAATCAAGAGTTGGATGCTTAACCAGGTGCCCCCAGAATGGAAATATTTGAGCAAGCATTTCTGAATTCAAGTCCTATGCTCTTATTCATTACTATATTTCCATATATCAGCAGACTCAGGAAATCTTCATGGATTATAGCTTGAAATTTCATATTCATAAACTACCCCTTTCAAAATTTGATTCTAATGGTAAATAGAATAGGTCTAATATGGACCAGAATTTCAATCATCCTGATAATATTTAAGAGTTTTTCTTCCACTTTAAATAAAATGTTTTATTAGATTTTTTTCCCTTTGGTGTATATCCAAGTTTCTGCACAGGAAAAAACATATTACATTAGCATAATGTTTTGAATTTTATATTTGTTTTTTATTCTGATTTTCTCAATAACCATTATCTAGTCATGGAATGAAGCTCAATTAAATGATGGCATCTGAAGCAATTAAAAATTATGTGGAATTATGTAGATATTGAGATAAGGGTTCATAAAATTTATAAATCCATACCCACAATTGAAGTAAATGTGCAAAATTGATTACTAAGAGAGCATAGGATCTTTTAAGACAGTAAAATATATAAAAACATATTCTCTCCTATATTGGTTGCTTTCCAAATTACACAGAATGAATATGAAAGACTAAAGGAATACAGGTAGAAAAAATAAAAAATACTTAAATTCTCATTTCATACTATTGGTAAGCATTCCAGAACGCACAAATAAGTAAAATCAACATTAGCTAATGCAGGAATAGGAACAAACAAACTAGAACATTCTTTCACTTAGAGGGGAGGTTGACAGAACTCAAAGTTTATGCATACTGAATTGCACCACACTAATGGTCTCATCATACATCATTTTGCTTTTTGTAGATGGTTCTACTGCCCACTCAGTTCATCAAATCAGAAAAGTTTGCCATCTTAAGATTCCTCTCTGATTTGGGTTCAACTTCCCTGTTAGAACCATTTCAGCTTGGCCTTCCTGTCTTACTGATCTTTTTTTTCAGCTTTAATGAGACATAATTAACAAACAAAATTGTAAGACGTTTTAAACGACAGTGTGATGATCTGATAGACACTGTCAAAGGATAACCCCCCCATGAGTTATTTAATGCATTCGTCACCCCACATATTTATCCCATGCCCTTTTGGTTTTGGTGAGAATATTGAAGCTCTGGTGTCTTAGTGAATTTCAACTGTACAATGCAGTGGTACCAACTGTAGTAATCAGGTGATATATTAGATCCTCAGATCTAACATATTCATCCTAGAGCTGGAAGTTTGTGCCATTTTACCAACTTCTCCTGATTTCCCCCACCCCCTACTGATTCTTAAAGACTGGCCACTGCCCTTGTTCAGCATCTCTTGCTTGCTTGATAGTAGAGTCTCATCTTCTTATTAGGCTTTAGTAGGCTCTATTACAATCCAACCTCCATAAAGCTGCTAAGTGGTTATTTAAAAGAACAGAATTGACCATGTCACTTTAATGTTTAATACCCTTGAAATCTCTGTTATTTGAAGGATAAAGTTTAAAAATAGGCTCATCCAAGAAGCATTTATTTGTTAGTCACCTTACCTAGAGATGGGATTCAATGTGGAATAAAATATGGGTCTTCCCCTAAAGGAATGTGAACATAGGTTGGGGGGGGTGCTGTGGAGTCGCCCCACACCAGATCATTTCAATATAACATTGAAGGCATTACTACAGAGGGAACCCAGAGTGTAATGGAGCTCAGTGCAGGCAGATTTAGCATAGCCTAGATTTTCAGGAGGGTTTCCTGGAAGGAGGATGCCAGAGTTAAGGTCTAATAAATCATCCAGGCTCAGAAGGAAGGGGAGCATAAAAGGTTATCCAGGTAGATCTAGGATCAGAAGAAACCATATCAAAGGATATAGCATAGCATTTCTCAATAACTGCAAGCAATTTAGTATTATGAAAACACGAAATGTGAGGTAGGAGGTAGAGGTTCAGACGCGTGGAGAAGAAAGTAGAAATGAGGTATTATGAAGATCGCATGCACGACACAATCATTCAACAACTACTGATTGTTTACTGAAAGCTGCAATCAGGCAGTTGCTGAAGACGCAGAGTAAACCTTAAGTAACTAGAGTTGATAACATTGTATTGTAGACTTGAAATGTGCTAAAAGAATAGAACTTAAATGTTCTTCTCTCAAAAAATAATTAAAAAGAGAGATAAATATACGAAGTGATAGATAATTCCTAGAAGGAGGAAGTCCTTTCACAAAGTACACGTACATCAAATCATCTCAGTGCGCACTTTAAATATCTTGTAATTGTGTCCGATATACCTTAATAAAGCTGGAAAAAATGTGAAAAAAAGGGAATAAAACCTCCTTTCAAAGAACATGCAATCTAGCAGATGGCACCAGGAAATGCTGTTGAAGTTGTTATATTTAGTAGAACTTCTACACACAGAGCAAAGAATTCCAACTCTAGATCATTGCCCTGGTGTTTCATTGTTGGGGAGTCTCCTGAGATGGCTGGGAGTCCTTGTCTGGAGTTTCCTGTTACTGCCTTTAGCTGTTGCAGAAAAGACATGTAACATTTGGGCTGTGCCTGGGTCTCCCACAGGGGGGCTGGCCCTTTCATCAGTCTTTGCACAGTGTCATACAGTTAGTGACAGAGAATGGACCTGAATTCTCCAACACTCCATGGTTCTTCAAGGGATGAGGTAAGGTTCCTGCCCCTCTATCCACTACTTTCTCTGTTCTCCGACAAGTAGATGGATTACTAACCTCATTGGCTCAGAGTTAGGGAATGCTTGACTGGCCACATTTACTTACTAAATAAGCGTGTCTCATTGGTTTCCTACTCCATAAAGCTGGCTAGACAAGAAAGCCAACAGATATCTACTTTTGTCCTCTTTTTTTCCTCACATGTGAGCAGTGCTTGCCTTAGTTTCTTGTGGCCATCTGGTGGTACGATTCATTCCTGGGGGAAGAACAGATTTTACTTGGGTCTAATTTAAGCCACCCACCTGCTCAGTTCAGTTTACCGAACATCTAGGTTTTGTGCTTTAGTGTTAATAATTGAATGGCATTCTAATTTTGCTTCCATTTGTACCACTTAGGTATCCCATCAGAGCAGACATGAAGCCCTGGCAACACTCAGGTGTCCCTGGGAACTCTGGATAATATCACACCTTAATGCCTTTGGAACCACACCCTATAGCTGTAAATGCTCCCCTGTTAGTGGGGAGTAATACAGAGATACTTGGTTTTAATTCTATTTACACTGATATAATTATATAACCCAGACAACTATACTGATGGCAGTCCATTATTCATCTGGCAAATTGTTTCATGTTACACGTGACTAATTTGATCATGATTTGTAATTTATGTGGGATTCTCCTCCCTTCCCCACTGCGATAACCTAACATAACCCATTTGAATTGAATCCCTGTGTGAACACCAGATCAAGTTCATAGACTATCCTCACACTTGTCAGAAGAGAAATATTTACCTGAAGGCCTTTTAAGGCATTTGAAGAATGGGAATCAATGCTTTCTCTTCTGGGCAAAACTGGTAAAAATTCGAGTAACTCTTTTATTACATGTAACAAAAGCTCTTGAACAGAGCTATTGTTAGACTCTATGGATAATTATCAAGGGAAATGCTAAGCTTCCTTCATTAAACACTTGTAGAAGTTATCTTGGTGAGACAGAATTCTTGAAATAAAAAGCATTACTTTGATGAAATTCTGTGTTTCCCTTCGATACCATAATACTATGCCATATTAATATTTTTAAGATTAAAAATCTTAAATCTTGGTGTAACATTTACCATGAGAACTATAACTTACAAAAACTTGTTGTTCTCAAATATAAAGAGTAATGGAATCTGTAATCTATATATACCCTCCCTGCTACAGTTAATGATGGCTCCATTACTTGAAGTGCTCAATAAACCAACTGTTTCATTATGCTGATGACGTGATCAACAAAACTGCTAACTTCACCAAATGTAAGGTTTATACATAAATGGAGACAGGCTGTGGATTCTAGTTGTTTTAGCTTCTTCACATCAATTAAGAAAAATCTTCACAGCCCCATGCACTTCTGGAGGAAGTGTGTGTGTGTGTGTGTGTGTGTGTGTGTGTGTGTGTGTGGTGCAGGAGAGCGACAGTCACTATATTCCACAAGCCATTTATGCTGTACCGAAAATAAGAGGTCAGTTTTTGTATAAAAAATACCAGTTTTACCTTTAATTGTTTTCTTGGAGAACATACCTGCCTTAGTTTTGTCTTTAATTTTTTATTTCTTTTCAGACAGTTCATCTCACTTTACAATTGTGTGGCAGCTTTGAAAATTTGTAGGTGGTTGTTAAAAATTTTACATTTCATTTCAGTTCCAAACCTCAAATAATACATAATTTTTTGTGGGTTATTATTATTCTGTAATTTAGCATTTTCTAAGGATTTGATGCTTTACAACTGTATGGGTACTTAACATCATGATAAAAAGTTTTCAGTAAGTTACATAAGAATATGAATAGTATTAACACAACCTTCTGCCCTCTGAGCCAGTGTTGATTTTATGAAGTCTTTTTGTGTTCATAAGTACAATACTATTGTACCTATTGAAGATTCACTTGACTTTTTTCCATATTCTCTTTAGCAAAAATTGAAACATTGTTCATGGAGGGTATATAACTTCAGACTTAATATGATACTGCCCACATAGAAAGTTTCTTTTTAAAGTGCAATATTATATTACAACAATCAGTGACTAATAAATATAAATAATTCATGTGGATGCATATACATGCACACATTTGATAAATTTATAAAATGATATGAAAAATATGGAAATTCTTTGTGCCAATCTGATGAGTGACATACAGAAGAAAAAATAACTTAAGATTAATAGTATCTTTCCTAACACAATGAAAATTCAAAAAGTTACCCAAATCCAGATGAAGTATTTAGAAGGTTAGAAAGAAAAAGCAGTCATTTGCTTTCTTATATTTGTACTCTATCCAGTTCAAGACTGGAAGCAAAAATTATAAACTACGGAGGAATTGCTATGTTGGGCCATGGAGTCTAGCCCCAAATTATAGACTACCTATATCCCGAGGATCATCCCCTATTTACCAACTAAATTACTTCCAGAAGCCAAATTGTTCTTCAGTAGTAAATTGGGCATTTAGGAAGTCTTGCACATTGTTTAAAATCCCTGAAAGAATCCCACACCCTGTGCAGGGCTGTGCTCTCGCATGGCAGATATTCGACACGAACCCCTGAAAGTCCCCCTCTGCTCTGCTCAGCGTGTGCTCTCGGTCCTCCCCTGACATCCAAGATGGATCCCCCAAACTTGAAGAGCTGTGAGGATGTCATGCCTCATGGATAGGGTACACCCAATTAATGTGGTCTCTCCAGTTTTCAGTCCTGCAATTCTGGGAGAATCTTATTAATCTTAGGATATAGCCTTGACACTGCTTTGTGCCAGACCGAGGCGTAGTAACCTGATGAGACCGTCTCCTGATGAGCTTTTCCAAACCCTGATCATAAACCAGTTATGCAGCCTGGGCGTCTAAAAATAAAGAATATGCTTCCTTCTAAAGAGGAAATATCCTTTCTGTGCTGCAAAATTTTCATCAATGTACACTTTTAGATGACTGCAGGATGCCATCTATTTGGACTAGAATAAGAAATGTTCATTTAACCCCTGCCTCCGGATGTTTACATATTGGTTGTCATGTAAACTTCCCTAAAAGTGATGTTTTTATAAGGAAGATAGGTTTTGGGTAGCACCTTCCTTTTTCTACATTACTTTTCTCTATACATTAACATTTCATGGCTGTAAGGAGAGCTCCACAAAGACTTTGTGGTGTCACATGATAGCATATTTTAGCGTTCAAATACTGTGTTTTATGCTGATTGAAAAATGACAATCTAACTTATGGCCTCTGCTTTTCCTCTTGTTTCCTTCTATCTTCCACTCTCCCCCGACCTGAGACCTGTCCAGAGTAAATTAACATTAACGATTTTATTTGGTTCCAAGAATGCCTTTCTTCCCCTCTCCATCCACCTCTCTCTCTCTTTCTCTCTTTCTCTTTCTTTCTTTCTCTTTCTCTTTCTCTTTCTCTCTCTCTCTCTCTCTCTCTCTCTCCCTCTCCCTCTCCCTCTCCCCTTTTTCTTTATTTTAATGTTCACAGGAGTGGGAAACAAATGCTCTAATCTGTATATACAATTCAAATGATCAAATGTGCTTGGGAACTAAGCTGGACTTCTATGGGTTAAACAAAGTTCAGTTTGAGCACTTAAAGTGTGTGAAAATGAGGAGTACTAACTAATTCTCTTCAGATGTCTGTGCGTGGAAAACCAATACAAGCCGATTTGCTGGGCTTTTGTTTGTTTTTTTTTTTTTTTCTTGCACATCACGGTGGTGTTTTCTTTTCTTTCTTTTTTTTTTTTTTAATTTTTTTTTCAACGTTTATTTATTTTTGGGACAGAGAGAGACAGAGCATGAACGGGGGAGGGGCAGAGAGAGAGGGAGACACAGAATCGGAAACAGGCTCCAGGCTCTGAGCCATCAGCCCAGAACCCGACGCGGGGCTCGAACTCACGCACCGCGAGATCGTGACCTGGCTGAAGTCGGACGCTTAACCGACTGCACCACCCAGGCGCCCCATACGGTGGTGTTTTCAATAGCTCTTTTGCACCAATCAGTAACAGGCCACAATGGTGACATAAGCCTTTTGTTTGCCTCATCTAACTCTGCCCCATTTGCCCTCCTCAGATCCTGCCAACATGAGGAACAAACACAGCCAACACTGGCTGGCTCACAACGTGCCCAGTAGTTCCTGTAACAGAGGGAGGCATTCCAGTGCCCTGTCTGATCCTTCTGACCTCTGACTTCTCTGGATCCACTCTAGCTAATCTTCTTGAGATAAAAAGGCAGTTCTTACTAGGTTCTTACCCTCAGTGCCTGCAAAGCTAAGAGAAGAGCGAGAGGATGGTGTTTTGTCTGCCTCCTGAGTACTAAGGTCTTGGAGTAAGGTCGCAAATTACCAACAGCCTGACTTCCACACCTCGTTTTACCCTTCTCAACAAAATGCGCTCTGGGGCTTAATTGCTGGGCCCTCCTGGCAGCCAGCTCTTTCTTGCACACTGTTGAGCAAGGGTCATGAAGGGTGAGTGGATCATAGGGAAACCTTGTATGTGTATTCTATATGCCTCAGATCACTAAAGGGAGCTATGCAAACATATCAATTTGAGTATCTATCCCTGGGGCTATATTTATGTTCTGGTAAGAGCAGGGATCCAAAACCTAAGACTGCTAAACACACCTGACTGACCGAAAAAAAAATTGACCTTGTTTCCATGTATGTTACTAAAAGAGTAAAACAATCATTTAAGCAACATAAAAAAGAAACTACCTGAGACAGAAAGAAATGACATTTATAAAGACAACCTGCCATTAACGTTATTTTTGCAGAATGTGTATCTTCTTATAGCTTTGTTTTGAAACTGTTTAGATGATGTCAAAGCTGCATAGTTTAAAACAGCAGTAAGATGAAAATAACAAGATAATAATAGTAAAATAATAAAAAGATTTCTTAATGGCCACTTTTTTCCTTAAAAAAATTTTTTAACGTTTATTTTAAGAGACAGAGAGCATGAGTGGGGGAGGAACAGAGAGAGAGGGAGACACAGAATCCGAAGCAGGCTCCAGGCTCAGAGGTGTCAGCACAAAGCCCGAAGTGGGGCTCAAACTCACAGACTATGAGATCATGACCTGAGCCGAAGTCAGACACAACTGACTGAGCCACCCAGGTGCCCCTTAATGGCCATTTTTCAAAAAGTCTAATAATAATCTGATACTTCAATAAGATCCCAAGACTTTAATATGTCCCTCACATTTTACATGTGTTATTTTAAGTAATTATTATATAATCTTGCTGAGGAATTCTTGTTGCTTTCCATTTCATACAAAAGAAAGCTGTGGTTCAGAGAGGTTTTAACATCTGGTCCTGGTCACAGGGTTTGTAAACAGTAGACCCAGGACTGAGTTCTTTTCCTATCACCGACGTTCTTTTGCGTGTTTGAAATTTATTAATAGTTTAAATTGTTCTTTTTTTTTTTTCTCTTTGGTGTAACACTGCCATAGTGACCACAAAAGAAAGAGATCAATTCGAAATGGTTTCTTCTAAGACTTCCTCCTTGGACTTGACCACTGACATAATATGCGCCTGTGTCTGAGCTCTCTCCACTCCAAGAATGAATGAGCCCCAACAGTTCATGAAATTGAAAGGATTATAAAGTGCTGTATTGGAAAAGGAGCAAGAAATCCGAGGAGCATCTATTAGCTGCAACATGCCAATAAAGACGGAGCCGGCACTTTTCTGGCTCGGCCAGCGCCTGCAGCCTCGCATGCCCACAGAGGTTCGTTAGCACACTGAACTCGCCTCAGTCTTGGAAACAAATTGCAAAAGAGAGAGATAAACTGTGAGAAAGTGACCCTTTTATAGCAAGATGGTAACGGTAAAAGGAGAGAAGTAGCCTAGGTAGCTCATGCTTTTCAAATGAATACAAATTTTCAATAGGAAGGAAGATGCAGATTATAGTAGATTCTTAAAAATCAGGAGTGCAAACTTGTCAAATCACTCAGTTGCACACCTGAAGTTAATGTAACATTGTGTGCTGACTATACTCAAATAAAAAAAAATAGAAAAAAACACAACACAAACTTTAAACACTTTGATGCTTCTTTAATTCACATTTATCCAATGACTCTAGTAAAAATACGATTCCCATGTTGAAACGATAATGGAGTTAGAAGTAAAACTCATGACTCATGTTTTGTGCATTTACCTTAGTTCATTAAACATCAGTGATTCTTTGGATTGAACCATTTTATCCCTTCTGCTGCAAATTCTTGAAGTGAAAAGATTCTTGCATTTCTTTTTTCTTTTTTTGTTGGGGGGGCAGATACTACATAGCCATAGTAGAAATAGTAAGAGACAAAATTTAAAAAACTGCAAATTCAAATGTATTATTATCTTTAAGGGAAATTCCAAAGACAAATTTCTCTTCATTGTATTCAGATTTGTGCATAATTTCTTATTAAAACGTATTAAAAGAGACATGTGCTATTTTTTAATGTTTATTAATTTGTTTTGAAAGAGAGAGAGAGAGAGAAAGAATCTCAATGCGGGGTTCAACCTCATGAACTGCGAGATCAGGACCAGAGCTGAAATTAAGAGGCAGATGTTTAACTGACTGAGCCACCCAGGCACCCTGAGACATGCACTATTTTTAAGAAGGATAATACAGAAACAACGAAGCAAAGGTTTAAAGAAAATGGAAAGAGGAGTCCCCTAGGAAAACCACACTTATCTGAGATGTAAAGCGCCACATTGCAAACAGTAAGACTCTTCTAGTCCAACCCACAGGATCTATTAGCTCTGCCTCTATCTAATTGACTTAAGGAAAATCACTAAACCTCTTGGAATATACATTAAGTGAGGGGAAGTAATTCACGTGAGTGTGGACTGTGAGGTGCATTACTGATACCTGCTTCTATTGTTTATCAGTAGCTACCTGAACTCCCATCTTACAATGATCAGAATATCTAAAGAAAAGGAATCATTGACATCATGGTTATTAGCATTTTTAAACAACTAGTTATAGCATTCTTGTCTTTTAACGATGAATTCATTGCTCCTTTCCCATAGCTCCATGACAGGAGTTGGGAGTTACTTCTGGCACCTTCTTGCAGGTATTTCCTAAAAACTGCTGGATAGAAAGTGCTCTAAAGAGACACTCACTTCTTACCCCATGACCTTTCTCCAGAAAAGCAGCAAATGCCTACAGCTCTCTCACATTCATGCACGTTCTCACAGCTCACACCTACCCCACCTGTGGTCCCCAGAGAAGGTTTTGCTTCCTGGACCATTTGAAATTCCCTGCCACATTATTCATTTCACTACCTGGCACAATATAAGGTTTTGATGTAGCTCCCTTTCACAATCCAGAGTCCAGATAGTAGAGATTTCCCAGGGGCCACTCTGCTTAGCTACTATTGCCATGTGTATTTCGAATGGCAAAATCATTTCACTGCAAATATGAGACATTCTGTGTGTGTGTGTGTGTGCGCGCGCGCGCGCATATGTGACCTAAGAAATGCAAGAAGTGAATGGTCATATTTTTTAAAAAGCAACTAAAATGAGAAAACTATTAAAATCTTGGTTAGAACTCTAAAAGGTCTACAGAGGAAACTCTACAATTTAAAAGGCCGCCCAGCCCCATTCTTAGAGATCTGGAAATGCACGTGTTTCGTGTCGTCTCTGAATGTGCCCCTCTTCCTGTCTGATTGAGCTTGACCAGCAGCTTCTGACTCAGGCCTACACTGGTTACACATGGTTAGAGGAATGTTAATTACCACCTGTAATCTGCACAGTATTCTGGAGAAAATAACAAGGGTAACTACCCTTGATGGAGAAAGATAATAGAAATGTAAATGCCATACTCAAAGGTATGGGAATTTCGTGGGCACGTATTTGGGCAGGAACGGGGACCCTCCCATCTTACCAACTCAGGTAAGCACCTGAGGAATAGATTCACCCAGCCAGAGAATGTTAATGCTGATGTTGTAGTCGTGAAGCGATCTTAACAAGCATCCATTCTTTTCACAGGTAAGGAATCTGAGGCTTGAAGAGACTTAAGTCATTTGTCTCATGTAACAGAGATAATAAAATTTAGTGGAGGAGCAAAAGAAAAATATTTTTGAAATTTTACGTTAAGGAGAGTTCCTTAAAATTTTTATTTAGTTTTAATGCTTTCTATTGGTATTAAAATATATTCATCCTTTTCTCCCATCTTGTTGGAATCCGCAATACTGATAAAACGCTATTCCCTGTCTCTTACAGATACTGACATACAGTTCCCTCTGTACCTTCTCCACTTTCAGACGATGGCTGATTCTATCCTTGTCATCCTGAACATTTTAGTTTTCTTTAAGACATGATAAATTAGCGAACAAAAGGAACTCCTTTCCATGACAGAAGCACTTTTGGGAGGCTGAACATACACCTCTGATTCAAGGCTGAGTTATTATAAGAAAAACAGAAAAGGAAGGAAGAAGGTTTTACTTTCCCACCGTTGAAGACAGTTTGTCAGGACAAGAGACAGACACACAGAACGTGCACAGACTTGCACTTCCATTCGGTGATGAATAGGGCAAGGGTTTCACCCATGTTGTCTTTAAAAGCACTGCCTGGAATACAAGATGACATGGTGTTTCTGGAATACAATTCTGCTTGAAAGGCCAAGAAAAGGTGATAGGTTTTTAATGCACATTTGGGTGTCTTCAAGCTCTCTTTCTATAACCAGAATGGAGATGTTGCTGAAATGCTGTCCTCAGAGAAAAAAAGCAAACTGGTTAAAATTCCATTATGTTTCTCTTTGGCTGGCATTGTATAATTGAAGACATCTTCAAAACAGAAACAGAGTGTAGCTTCTTGTGGGGTGGGGGGGAGAGGAAAGCAGACATCAGATGGCAGAGAAATAGAAAAAAAGCATTGCAGCTCCCCTGCAAAGAATACATCGCTTTCACCAGGAAAGTTCCTGCTGCCCATGCTTCCTTCATGAAGTCCAGTCCTTTTGTCTCTCTGCCACCAGAGCCATGTTTCCACCTTGATCTGATCTTGTTTCTATTCTCAAAGCCCTTGGCTTGCTTCGTTTTAGTGGACGCCTCAGACTTAGGCCTACTGTCTCCCCATCTCCCCTCACTCCCTGATTGCCAAATCACTTTGCCCTAATAAGTCTCACTTAAAAACAAAAACAACAATCCTACCTGTACTTGATACAAGTTATCTCTTTTGTCTGGACTGTTCTCATTATTTCAAAGTTCTTTCCATCCTTCAAGGTACTGTCAGCTCCTAGATCTCCCAACGGCAAACCTTCTCTAATTTTCCTGTGTGCAGTGAGTACGGCCATCCAGTCCGGATGAGCCAATGGGTGCGTGACCTCTAGCAGCCACATGGGGCTCTGTGCTCAGAAACGGCCTGCACCTGCTTTGACGCCCTGCTGCTGCCATCTTAAAGCAGGGCTTAACATTTTTGTTTTGCACTGGACCTGCAAATAACACACCTGGGCCTTCCTCCCATACTCCCGAAGTTAAGAGTTTCGTGTCTCCGCTCTAACAGTTATCATCCACATTGCTTTTCGCAATTATTTCATGCATCTCTACCTCCACTAGAGAGGAAGCTCCAGGAACCATAGATCTCCGGTCTCGGGTTCCCACAAGCACCTGCAAGAGCAGTTTGCACAGAGTAAAGTATTGACAAGAAGGCGAGAATACTGCTCAGAGTCCTTCAGGAAAGAAAGGAATAAAACCAACATCTACCGAGGATGAGAGTAGAAAAGCTAATATGTTTTGCAAACTTAATATGCACACATCACTGTGCTCTGCACCGCACGAGCAACAAGTCTAACCTCATCCCCAAAACTTGAGGAATAGGTGCTATTATAACTGCATATAACTTCATATGCCAGGTAAGGGACCAAAGGCTTACAGAGGGAAGGTGTCAGAGGTCACAGAGTAAGCGGCAGAACCAGAGTCAGAGTTGTGTCTGGTTCATATAAAATTGATGAGTCTCTGCTCTTAACTCGTACAGAATTGTGAAATGTTTAAGCAATAAAAAAACCTACCTATGTTCTGACTGGAACCAAGGCCAAGGTAACAAAATTGGCCTATCTCTAGCAGTCCCAACCACGAGTTCGTAACACCCAGACTTTTTTTAATGTTTATTTATTTTGAGAGAGAGAGAGAGAGAGAGAGAGAGAGAGAGAGAACATGTACACAAGTGGGGAAGGGGCAGAGAGAGAGGGAGAGACAGAGACAATCCCAAGCAGGCTCTACACTGTCAGCACAGAGCCCAACACAGGGCTCAATCTCAGGAACCGTGAGATCACGACCTGAGCCGAAGTCCAGAGTTGGACGCTTAATCAACTGAGCCACGCAGGTGCCCCACGTACCCGGACTTTTAAGGTGTCAAACCAATTTCTAATAAAAAAAATCCTATTTTAGGATACATAAACATTTTGCTAGATCTGCCTGTAGCGCCCCCACCTAAAGCCATCCCTTTAACACACAAACTGTCTCTATACTTTAAAGTTATTTCTGAGTCATAAAATTTTATATGTAGAAAGAAAAAGTGCTTCAGACTCTCTCTGAAAGACAGACAGCCTAGGGAGAAGGGAATATCATGGATTCAGCTGAGCAAGTGAATATGGTGGAAAGTCAAACCTGCACCAGTTCTGGGCCAGGACCCTCAGGCAGGTCCACAAGGAGGGTCATGGTTTTCCACTCCCTTCTAACCACCCATAAGCACACCAAACTCAGGAGACTGATGACAAAGGATTAGCGTAAAATGACAATTTACTGAGTTATGTCCATTAGCTGTTTTTCCTCATTTACTGTTAAAATTAGGTTTCGTATAGTGAACAAAGCAGGACTTCTGTTTCACTGCTTGATCCAAATACCTAGCATGGATGAGATGCATATAATGCTTGGAATATATTATTTTAGGAATTTGCATTAAACACATCAGGATATTTCCAAATACAACATATATCTGCCATAGCCCTGAATATGTATTATTTTCTGCAGCACAAGAGAGATTTTTCAATAAAAACCTCATCGGGGTCTGTCTTGCATGTTTTCAACTTAACTAAGCATTCAGAAGCTTGAATCTTTTTACCACTGTTACTCATCTCAGTTGTTTTCAGTAAAAGATTCAGCTTTCACTGCTTCATCCTGGAGGGACCATTATTACCACATCCCTGAGTCTCCTGAAGCTTCGAGTTGTTTTCAACATTATTTTTAAAATTCTTAAAAGAATCATGTCTCTTCCTCCCAACCCCAAAAGAGCACAATAGTAAGGCATAAGAGGTTTGGGCTTCTACTTGGACAAAACTGTACTGATCCAGCATATGCCCACTTCTGCAATGTTGCTCCAAGTTATCTCAGTGCATACTTATTCTCAACCCCTGAAAACCAAAATTCCCCTTAGTTAACTCTAAGGACAAGCTAACCTAGGGTGTCATGTTCCCATCGGGTCCCAGTTTGATACATTTTTAATCCTAATTTTGGAGACAGAGAACCATGTATACAATGACTGATAACAGGTAACGTGTATCAAAACATAGTTCTAATATCACATACATGTCGATTTTGGTGGCAACAGGGAATTTATGAGAAGGATCCAATCTCTTTCTTCCCCAAGTCTTGTGTTTCATAATTTTTCCAGCTGACTAATCACTTTGAAAATCAAACCTTTTTCACTGCAAAATGAAATTGACTTGGGCTTCCACTTCAGATAAGTCAACTGGTCACAAAGCATCTGGTAAAACTGCCAGATAAAGGGCAATGGTTGTATATATTTTTATTAATGCCAAAATGTAATCTAAGTTACACCTACAGTTTTGGATGACAATAAGAAGTTCAGAGAGTTCCCAACTAGATAGTAGGTTACTCATCTGTCATCTTGCAAATGCAGTATTTGAAGGAAATCCATTGTAGAGAATAAAACTTGAGGTTCTTTAGACCCAAAAGCGAGAAGAATTTTTAAAAACTTTAAGTATGTTAGTAAGGACCACTCAGAGAGAGAAGGCGTTTTGTATTTTATTCCACATCTACCTAGGAGTCTTCTAGCTGCTGGAGATGTTAATTGCGACTTTACAGAATGAAAGGGCAGGAATTCTTAGTTCTTTTTGCAGATGGAGAAACTGAGGATGAAATTAAGTTACTTGCCCAAGACAGGACAGTAAATCTGGCTCATCTATTTCCAGAACTTAAGTTCTTTTCATCAAACAATGGCAAGAATCATTTAGATATTAAAATGGCTTCAGGTTTTTTAGCATCTTGATCTTCACTTTCGAAAGTAAATGAGAAATGAGATAGTTTTTACATGTTAGTCCCTACGTGGCTAATAATAAAAGGTCTGTATTTATTTACTTAGAAATTCCTTAATGGCAAAATTTGTAATAATAATCAGGGAAGAACGAGTGATGACTTCTTTCAGTTCCCCCTACAAAAAAATTCAGACAAGAATTTTTCTTTCGCTTCTGCATGCTTCATCGACAGGTGATATTTAAAGTGAAGTTACCAGCAGATCATACTGGGAATCAGTTTGTGCCACAAGGCAAAATAAATCGACCATATTAGAAGAAAGGTTAATAGTCACCTTCGCTAACCCCAGCTTTTGCACCGGGTTTATTATCACCCTTGAAATAGAAGCCGCGTGATCAATTTCAAATATCAGAGCATAACACACACTCCACAGGGAACCCACGAAAGATGGCAGAGGAGGCAATGGCTCTCCAGCTAGAAAAAACCCACAATTTTGATCGTGCGTGGAAAACATCAAATTAAAGCCAGTACTTGGTATTGACTCAGCATACCAGCTTCTCCCAACATTCTGGCTGAAGTTTAATCTTCTGCTAACTCCCTGGAGTGAGGCCTTTACTCCTGTGGCACCCATGCTGGCAACACAGAATTGAACAGGTGCTGGCTTCAAGGGAAGCTTAGGATTTGTTTCTTCAGATGTGCAAAAGAATGCTTACAGGAAAGTGTCTCATAAACAGCTTATAATATGTAAAGAGTCAAGAGGAGTGAGGTTTACAAAGTTCCTTCTTTTCCTACGAATTGATCTCAGGTTTGATAGAAGTTTGTTTTAGAAGGATATTCTTTTTCTGTGTTCCCACGTTGGTCTTCAGTCCTCTGTCAAAGATTTCTTGTCATTGGCTTCCTTATTGCTTTTATTTTGCATAGCTTTATATTAGTCATGCCTAGACCTGTGTGGTCTTTAGCACACTGCTTCTCCTACATCCCAGCTGACGGCACGATGTCTTTCTGTATGTCAGAATGTTGGAGGCATGGAAGGCAATGATGCAAGAGTCACAGTTGTCAGAGTAGGTTGGAGAAGGCGGCCAACTTCTCCATGGACAGTAGCCCATGGACAGACCCTGTCTGGACCCTGGGCTACTCTGGAAATCTAGAAGATAATATCATTGCACACAGCACCAAGAAATAGAGCATTCTGACACCCCGGTAATAGGCCAGTAACTTGGGGGTCATTATTTCACTATGTGGTTGGTGCCAAGAATTTATACTTTAGGCGAATATCAGGATAATTCCACAGGATGTGAAGACAGCAAACTTGAATGAATGAATGAATGAATGAATGAATGAACGAACGAGTGAATGAGAAAGCAATATGAATTCTATAGATGAATTCAGACTTTTAGAGATAGCACTGAGAGATAATCTTCCAGCACTATGAAAGACAGTTCTACAATGCGTGAGTGTCTAAGTGGAGCTAATGATCTTCTAATTGCCTACTGTGTGCTCCGCACCATGCCAGGTACTTTACATTTATGATTTATATAAATACAGGCAATCTTCCTACTAATTATCTGAGAGCCAAACTAGAAGATGATACCCACTGATCCTCACCCCCTGGTGTCTGTGTCTTTGTGCAACCTGTGTAACCAGTAGGATATAGAAATGATGGTGTATGACTTCCCAGGCTAGATCATACAAGCCACATGGCTTCTGTCTTGCCTACTCCTGGATCACTTCCAGACAGAAGCTGGCTGCCATGTCATTAGAACACTCAGGCAGTTCTATGAAGAGGAACACATATGGAGGAACTGAGGCTTCCTGTCCACAACCTGCACTAACTTGCCAAGCACGTGAGAGAAGAGTCCTCCAACCCCAGGCCAGCCTCCAGATGACTGCAGCTCTAACCGATTTCTTGACTGCAACCTCGTGAGAGACCTTGACTGCTACACCATGGTTCTAGTAACCAGCTAAGCAACCCCCCCCCTCACGTTTCATGACCCATAAAATTTATGCAAAATCATAGGTTTTTGTTGTTTTATTGTTTGTTCATTTAAGCCACTAAATTGTGAGGTCATGTATTATACAGCAGTAGACAACTAATAAAGCTTTTATTGTCTTTGCTTTACAGATGAAGAAGTAAAACGTATGAGAGCTAAAGTTACAAAATCCTAAACTTTACTGAGCACCAACCGTAAGGCCTGGGCCATCGGAACTGACCAAAGCACGACACAGGAGCCAAGGAGGAAAGCAGCCAGGAGTGGATGAAGAGGCTGAGTTCATTTGCTCATCCATTCAACAAATAGTTCTGGAGCGTCTACTAAGTGCCAAGGGCTGTCCTGGGTTATGAAGATGTAGCAGTGACCAACACATAAAAATTCCCTTCCTTCTTTGAGCTTACCGTTTAGTGATGGGTGACTGATGATAAAAACACACAAAAAGGTAAGTTAGGAAATCCAGTAGAACTTGAAGGAGAAGCAGGTAGAAGGAAGAGAAAGACCTTGGAATTGATTCCTTCCTGCATATGCAACCCTGTAACAACCTTTAGGTGAGGCTGCCTAGGTGCACAGCACTGCCCTCGGACTTGAAGCCTGTTAGGCGGGGACCTTTTTCTCTTTTGTACACACATCACGTATCCCATTTGATAAGAGTTTAGCCTGGCATATAATATGTGTTTAGTAAATATTTATTGCAGTGACTTAGATTCTCAGAAGAATAAAACTTTGGCGAAGTTAGCTGCCTTAGCGGTTAAACATTCTTCAGCTATTTTAAGGCAAGCGTGTTAAACCAGAGTGAATTCTGCCAGTGTAACTCCTTTTCCATTATCTAGGAGAACAAAACTCATTGTGTAATAAATGTGATTTTCTTCTCAGTAGCCAGACCTGACATTGAGTATGTGAGATCTTACACTCTAAATGGAATATATGAAACATTCAGTGAAGATTCTAGAATCCTCCTAGAAACAAAATACGAGACATGGTTACAAGATACTAAAGCAGACATCCATGGGCCAAAGAAGAAATCAGTCTCACATAAATACAGATTTCCTTGGTCTGCTTAGTTCTACAAGGATCTGTGGGAGCTACACATAACGTACTTCCAACACAATACAGGGAAGTCTAGAGGCTTAATGCTTCATGGTCACAACTACACTGGGGGCACAGGAGTGTCTCTTTTAAACCTTACACTCTAAAAATATAAGTACTACCTTTATAGAAGGGAAAAATTTAGCACTATGTGTTGATCAAAAAGATTTATTACATTATAAAATATTAATGCTCAAGAAAACTTCAAATATCAAGAGGTTCAATCCCCCTGCCCCCAAAGAAAAGTCCAGAGAAATGAAATGACTAAGCTAGTACCCATGCCTGGATTTTAGATGAATCCTTTTAAGAATTCTTATACACATTGTGTTTCTTCAAATAATTCAGATACTGTCCCATGTTGATTCCCAGGAGTTGGCTGGTTAATTCCCAAGGGACTGTCACTGAGCTGGCACAGAAGACAGTATTGCACCCAATTTAGAACTTGGTTCTAGAATCTTATGATCTTCTCTCAAACACCAAATCTATCATTTGCTGAGCAAAGTTAATTGGGCAATTTGAAAAGAATTACTTAATCTTTTTTTAAATATGAAATTTATTGTCAAATTGGTTTCCATACAATACCCAGTGCTCATCCCAACAGGTGCCCTCCTCAATGCCCATCACCCACCCTCCCCTACCTCCCACCCCCCAACAACCCTCACTTTATTCTCAGGTTTTAAGAGTCTCTTATGCTTTGGCTCCCTCCCTCCCTAACCTCTTTTTTTTTTTTTCTTCCCCTCTCCCATGGTCTTCTGTTGTTTCTCAGGATCCACATAAGAGTGAAAACATATGGTATCTGTCTTTCTCTGTATGACTTACTTCACTTAGCATAACACTCTCCAGTTCCATCCACGTTGCTACAAAAGGCCATATTTCATTCTTTCTCATTGCCACGTAGTATTCCATTGTGTATATAAACCACAATTTCTTTATCCATTCATCAGTTGATGGATATTTAGGCTCTTTCCATAATTTGGCTATTGTTGAGAGTGCTGCTATAAACATTGGGGTACAAGAGCCCCTACGTATCAGCACTCCTATATCCCTTGGGTAAATTCCTAGCAGTGCTATTGCTGGGTCATAAGGTAGATCTCTTTTTAATTTTTTCAGGAACCTCCACACTGTTTTCCAGAGTGGCTGCACCAGTTTACATTCCCACCAATAGTGCAAGAGGGTTCCCGTTTCTCCACATCCTCTCCAGCATCTATAGTCTCCTGATTTGTTCATTTTAGCCACTCTGACTGGCATGGGGTGATACTGGACAGCAATATGCAAAAGAATGAAACTAGACCACTTTCTTACACCATTCACAAAAATAAACTCAAAATGGATAAAGGACCTGAATGTGAGACAGGAAACAATCAATAAAACTAAAAGGCAGAATGGGAAAAGATATTTGCAAATGACCTATCGGACAAAGGGCTAGTATCCAAAATCTATAAAGAACTCACCAAACTCCACAACCGAAAAACAAATAATCCAGTGAAGAAATGGGCAGAAGACATGAATAGACACTTCCCTAAAGAAGACATCCAGATGGCCAACAGGCACATGAAAAGATGCTCAATGTCACTCCTCATCAGGAAAATACAAATCAAAACCACACTGAGATTAATCTTTCTAAATCTCTTATAACGTTGAAGTAAAAACAATACATATCTCATGGGGTTTGTGAGGATTAAAGGCAACCTCATAGGTCAACTGCTAGGGTAGCTTCTTAGCACACATAGAACCAGTTCTATTTGAAACACTGTTATTGTTGTTGTTATAATCAAGATTCTCAATACGGATAGGATGAACAATATAGGTGTTAAGTAGACATGTGATGATCATTTCACAATATATACAAATATTGAGTCATTATGCTGTACACCTGAAACAAACATGTTACATGTCAATTATATCTGAATAATAATAAGTAGATTCTCAATATTTTTAGAATGCCCTGAAGTCTAAGAGATAAGATGCTCCCCATGAATCAAAAGAGGCAAGAAGCAGTGTAGTCCAATGGCTGGCACCTGGTGCAAGCAGGCAGAGACAGTAACAGGGAAGGGGGTTCCTTTGGCTTCAGCCTCATTCCCAAGTCAACTCAAATAATGGAAATGAAAAAAAAAATGTGCTTGTTAAGACAAATTCAGCATTAAAGCAGGTCCCTAAGGCCCCCTTTTCTGAGCCTGCCATTTCCAAGCTCCTTTAAGTAGAAATTCTCACCAATTGTCCTCCGAAGGAAGATGGGAAAAGTGACTGGGTGTCCCCTTGGTGATATTTTATACTCCAAACTGGGCATTAACATTAGAGAATTATATTCACAGGGAACAGAGACCCAGTTTGTGAGCTTAGGGGCAGGAGCACATGAGTCTAGCTCTCAAAGAGGCAAGAAATCTTCAAGTCCAGAAGTCTCCGTCGGATCCCATGGTACAGAGTTTGACACAAGTACGAGATCCTCAGATTGTGAGCCTGCACTTGAATCTGAACCAGGACCCATGGTGTCTGCCTACAGGGAAAGGAGATAGGGTTCTTAGACTTTGATGTGTCGGTATAACCATAACCTTATCAGAATCAGGCATCGCTGGGACTAAAATGGCTTCAATCTGGGAAACAACATGGGAGTGGATTTAGCCACGGCAACTAAAAGCTTTAACCCCTGGAAATCAGGATGAAAATGCTTTCCCTCCCTTGGACAGGATTGATTCAGAAACCTGATGAGGCCTGTGGATGTGTATCTGCAAGTGGGTTTGCGTGTGTGCAAATGTGGTAGTACGTCTGTGCTTTTTGGAACACAGGTTTCTGATCAACCTCTCATTATAAAAAGTAGGTTGGAATAAGGCAAAATCTAGGGCAGTGAGGCCAAAGAGCTTACATTTATTCTTGTGCGTGTAGCATGCGATTTGTTTTATTTAGGGATATTTATAGTATCACGATACATCTATAATACAAAGTGAGATTCCTTTGTATACCATAGGTCACAGATATGCTCAAAAATTCATCATCTATAGATCTGTAAATATGTCTACATCTAGGAGTAAAAATGTTTGATTACTGAATACTTCCATTTCTAAATGTATCAGAGTGGGGTTTATCTGTATGTGTTTGTAGTTGGCAGAACAATCACCTCTAAAATATGTCCCTGTCCTAGGGGCACCTGAATGGCTCAGTCGGTTAAGCGCCCGACTTTGGCTCAGGTCATGATCTCATGGTTTGTGAGTTTGAGCCCCGTGTCGGGCTCTGTGCTGACAGCTCAGAACCTGGAGCCTGCTTCGAATTCTGTGTCTCCCTCTCTCTCTGCCCCTCCCCTGCTGGTGCTTTGTCTTTCTCTTTCTCTCTCTCAAAAATAAACATTAAAAAAATGTTTTTAAATATGTCCCTACAAACTTTGAATCCCTAATCCTTACAAACTTTGAATATATTAAATTACATGGTAATGGGAATTAAGGTAGCAGATGAAATTAAATTAATCTGCTGATTTTAAAATAGAGAGAGCACCCCGGATTATCCAGGTGGGCCTGTTGTTAACCCCCAAGGTCCTTCCTTAAATGCAGAGGAGGAAGGCAGAAGAGTCGATGTGAGTGACAGGATATGAGAAAGACACGATTGGCCATTGCTGGCTTTGAAGACATCAGGAACCTATGAGCCAAGGAATAAGGAAACTTCTAGAAGCTGGAAAAGTCAAGGGAATGTTTTCTTCCCTGGAGTCTCCAGAAAGGAATGAAATTCTCTGACACCTTGACTTTAGCTCACAGGGACCCAGCTCAGACTTTGATGTCTAGAAGTGTAAGATAGCAAATCCATACTGTTCAAACTACTAAATTGGTGGCAACTGCTTACAGCAGCAACAGAAAACTAACATAGTTATACGCGTTTTTAAATTTTATGAAAACACAACTGATTTTGAAAAGTGAAAAATTCAGAAGATGCTTCAGTACTTAGTCTGAGGAGTTCCATCTGGAAGTCAGAGCACAGGAATGGTGTTTTTGTTCCATCCAACATCCTCATAAATAATACTTATGTTATCTCATGTATACTCTTTGACGCCTTGCAAAACTGCACACCACGCCATATATTTCCTAAACAGCAACATTTAGAGCAATCGTTTCCATTTAAATGCCACTTTCTACAACCATTTGTTTCTTTTTTCTTTCTTTAATGCATTTTAATTAAAGGTAAGAAGAGAATAAAAAAGAGATGGGAGAACTACGGCAGCTGTAATGTGCGGGTGTAAGATATTGCAGTCTGAAGCCTTATGCTCAGTCTGAAGGTAGGATAACAGTGATTATAGATATATTTCTAAATGAAATTCTACATAAATCCTAGCTTTCAACATGAGACCTTATGGCAGTCCAAAATAACACTGGTTCTTTGTGAATACACAGTGTTTTTTCGTGATATTTAATTAATTCTAATGATGGCAGTCTATGTTGTAAGCGTACACTCAACAGAGAGACATCTTATTTAGAAAATATAAAAATTGCACAAATAATTATTGGGTGAATGCTTGCAGTTGTTAAAAAAGTGCCAGTTTTGAACATAATATTTTAATGCGCAGAATTGCTTGTCCTCGCCTAAAACTTGCAAAATTAAACAGTCGATGCAAGAAGTCTAAAACTATACAAAGGATAGTCCGTTTAATACTGGCTTCCTGGGGCACCAGGTTGGCTCAGTAGGTTGAGAGATCAACTTCGGGTCAGGTTGTAATCTCATGGTTCGTGAATCTGAGCCCTGCTTGGTGCTATAGGCACGGATTCCACTTTGGATCCTCTGTCCCTCTCTGCCCCTGCCCTGCTCACACTCTCTCAAAAATAAATAAACATTAAAAAAAAATACTACTTTCCTTCAGGGACTCTACTGTATTTAGACCAACTGGAATGTGCTTAGGGAGAGCAAACTCATTTTAACATTAGCATAAGCAAAACAAGTGTACCTCAAAAATATTCTACTGTGAAAGGTCTCTGTCACCCTCTGCTTTCCATATACATTGCTATCTTTTAGTTATCATGAGTGATCATAAAACCTGTGAAATACATTTCTAGTAAAATGTAGAAGTCAACAATGGCAAAATTAAAATAAATAATATCCCATTTCCTACATCATTAGGCTAATAGAGAATACTATTTGTGTGAATTGCAGGAATTGCTAGTGTATTGTCATTCATTATTAATAGTAATAATTTTCTTGCCATGGAACTAGTAGCTGGCCTTGTATTTTAAAATACAGTTAAGTCCCACTGCTCCTTATCTACCTCATAAACAATTCTATTTCCTGATGTTCCACTCCTCTTTCTATTGTAAATTCTGCTTAAGCCTTTCAACATATTTATGGAAATTAATACCTTACTGACTAGAGTTCAGGGAGGTATTTTTAATTTATACAATAAATATGCACACATACAAAGCTGAAGCAAACATACCCACTTCGGTTCAATTATTTAACACTCAAAAGGAGAAATAATAAACTCTTAGTACTTAATATTAAGAGTTAAACTATGTAGAGAGAGACTTGGATTTAATCTTTCTCTACTCCTACCCAGTTGTATGGTCTAGGGCAAGTTACTTATTATATTTGAATCTCAGTTTTGGTCAAATGGTCAAAATTATCATCTAAGTACTATATATGTTCATTTAAATTAAACACAGTATATTGCCTACCCCAAAGTATCCTACCCCTGACCCTCTTCTTTCCCACCAGAACCCTGATTTGGTTCAGATAGTTTGACCTGAAGGTAAGAAGACCCAGAACCTGTTCTAGAGGTAGATATGACCTCCACTGGCCAATGAGATATAAGGAGGGAAGGAGTCAAGGAGACTCTCTTCATCTGTCGCCTGCGTTTCACTTATGTACACAATTGCAAGAGAACGTGGTGCTTTAGGGTTGCTCCCCCATCTAGTGGCTGAGAAAGCAAGGAAGATCAGGAGAGATCCCAGCAACCACCTACTTCTGAAATTACTATTTGGTGGGAAGAAGCCCTTCTTGTTTCAGAACTGTTGCTAGGGTATTCTCATATTTTCAGCTGAACTCCATACCTACTAGGGATTTAGAGACTGTTAATGCACCAGGAAAGGTTAATGTTACTTTAGTAGAGTATAAAGTATTCCACAACAGATATTGGTAATATGTTTTGATAAGTTCCCAGATGGAAGAGAAAATTCCAGTTGAGAAAATTATGGAAGACTTCATGGAGGAGAGATCAATCCCATTGGACTTTGATGGGTTTTCAGTCTTTGAGCATGGAAAGGCTGGAAAGGGCATGTGACAGGATTCCATTTTGAGGGACCAAATGCTTTCCCATGGAGATAGTAATGGTTCAAGCTTCAGGGTAACTAGGAGGAGAGCAAATGAGATATGTGAATATCTGGAGTTTTTACTCAAGACTCCAGGTTTTCCTTCTCTCCCAAAGCTCTCCAAGCATATCATCTGTGGGTTCTTTAGGACTTAGACCAAATGAAGCATAGATTTAGTTTGATAACTGGCTTTAATAGTTTCAGAACATATGCTTCTGCTTAAATTTTCTGGTTTTATTATTTTTAAAGAAAAATTCATTAATTTAGTTTGTCAATTAGTAAAACACACACACACACACACACACACACTCAACAACGATTCGTAGGATTTGTGCTACTTGATTTCAATATCACCACTAAGCAACACACAGTGTACATGTAACAGAGAACAAATGGGCAGAGAAAGAATAAAGTATGCACAACCCCATCTTTGATTATTCTATAGTATAGGCTGGGCATGGTTGCTATCATCATGGCTCAGGCTCTGGCATAGAGAGTGCTCCCACGGCTGATCCAGAATACTCAGGGCTGGGATGAGCCTCTCCCCACACCATGTTATAGGCTAGCCTAAAACTGGCTAGGGCCCACTTAGTTTCTCTCAGAAACAAAAGGCATAACAAAGAAACCTCAGGCCCAGGAACAGAGCTAGGGAGTATGAGATCACATGAGCTATTGATTCCCTTGTATTCCCTGGCTGGGCTGGAACGAAACCAGAAATAGAAAAGGTGGGATTTGCTCACTGTCACATAGTATCTCATCGTCATGTCATCTATTTTGAAGCATTTCAACTCATCTTCAACCTTTTCCAAAATTTTTATCTCTTTGGGTTTCTCCAACTGACATTTTTAGAATTTTCCTATTTTTGGTGGAAGTCTATTTTTGAAAGACACATCTTTGATTACCTTGAATAATTAAAAATAAAAATAATATTGAAAAAAATTACAGAGACCTATGAATAGACAAGGACTGACAGTTATTAAATATTATTATGTTAGACAATAGTATGATTTTGTTAGGTGGTGTTACGAGGCATTAATTTTGCAAATTGGTAGTTTGCTCAGTTACATGCTAGTGAGTGGTGAAATTAGGATATAACTTAGTTCTTCCCTTTGTTCATTCATGTCTACTGTAGCTCAGTGCTTACCACACTGGATAGGGGGTAGAGAAATTAGAAACAGAGAAAGAAAGAAAAAAGACTACAGTTTAAATTCAATCAAATTTTTGATTTTTTAATCAAGGGAGTCTACATTGATCAAGTACAGAGGAATCATTTGTTGTCAGAGTAACTGATCTTTTTGTTTGTCTTTCTTAAGGCTGTGCATTTTAAACACTCAGTGAAAGAGAAATTAGTGACACACTGAGATGAAAACAGAAAATGTCCCGTACCTAATATAGTTACCATTAAATAGAAAACACAACAATTCTTGGTTGCACGTCTACTAGAAGTAAGGTGCATCCTTACACATGAAGATAAAGATATGGTGCTTGTCTTTACTTGAATATATTATGCCCCTACATTGTGAGGTATAATTGTTCATAGTAGTTTGAAGCCGCTAAAATAGGTATTAATTTAAGACCAGAAAAAATATATTAGGATCAATTCTTACTTTGTACCACTGACAATTAAAGCATGAGATAATTAATGACTTCTGAGGAATGATCAATGTTTAGTTTTAAAAAGTTTTGAAATAAAGATTATTTTAGGCTTTAAAATTTTAAACTTTTAAAAATTAAATAAATGTGACATTTAAAAAGAGGGCTGTTTTCCCTTTAGTTTTTGGACTGTATTCTTTGAACAGCCCCATTAACTAAAAATCAATCTTAATTGATAGTAAATATTTGCCATAATTTTAAGAACTCTGAAAAAAATGGAAGTCATCAGGTTTTAATAGCATAGCTTTGGGGATACAGTATACACCTAAATTATATTCACCCGTAACTTACTACATAAGTTTGATTAATTTAAGTGTGTGGTAAGTTCTTTCTTGTTAATATAAATGGAACATTAGTGTTTCAAATAGAAGAGGAAATAGAGTAGAAGAAACAACACAAATATTCTAGATTATCTGGGCTGTTTTTAAATGCTTTGTTTCTTCTCTTTAATTAGGTTATATCTCCAGTCTATAATTGAATTAAAATGGTTGTATCTAAATAATCAAATTTCCCCCATACATGTTTCTTTGGTAACATCTAAATGTTATAGTGTAACATGTACAGTCAAAGGATGGTGTTAAGTCTTCTAAAAGAAGTAGAACTGTATGCTTTTAGTCCCCTCCCTCATCCCATCAGATTTATTTGTAACAATGTAAAAACAGAATTTTAAATTACTCTCATATTTTTACACTGTGTTTTTTTTTACCTCTGGAGGATGAAATTATCTAATTTTTATTTTGTTTTACTTTATTTTATTTGCACTCCCTGAATTTTTTAAACATCAAAATACAGGGGCGCCTGGGTGGCGCAGTTGGTTAAGCGTCCGACTTCACCCAGGTCACGATCTCGCGGTCCGGGAGTTCGAGCCCCGCGTCGGGCTCTGGGCTGATGGCTCAGAGCCTGGAGCCTGTTTCCGATTCTGTGTCTCCCTCTCTCTGCCCCTCCCCCGTTCATGCTCTGTCTCTCTCTGTCCCAAAAATAAATAAACGTTGAAAAAAAAAAAATTTAAACATCAAAATACAAACTTTATAATCAGAAAAAAATAAGGCTGTTTTATTTTTTAAATAATCATTTTATTATCAAAACCTTATCAGAATAAGGGAGAATCCTTGCCATTTTTAATGTTGTAGACACATTATTCACTAAGGATGATTTGTTAAAAAAATGAAGTCCATGATCCTCTAGGGTTAACTACAATATTGTATTGAATGGATTAGTGGATAAGCTCATAAATGCTGGCATGGAAGGGGTAGAGTTGAGATTCCAGCTCCGTTGTTTGTTATCTGTTTATCTTGGGCGAAATAGATAACGTCTTTTTTCTTCAGCCTCCTCTTATGGAAATGGCTGTAAAGATAGTAGCTAGCTTATAGGGTTGTGTGCATCCAACGTGTTAATCTACATACACAGAGCTTTTAGCATGATACCTGACACATAGTCAGCACTCTTATGATGCTATATTAGGTGTATTATGAGCCATTAATAGAATATGAAACACTGTAGAAAAAATAACTTAAAAGACAGAAAATAAAAAAAATATTAAAAAAAAACCCCAAAATATCCACTAGTATTTCCCCCAGGCCCTTTTCTCCCTGGAATTACTCTCTAGATAAGAGGGAAATTGAATGTTTGGCTTAAAAAGACAGAGGTGAATGATGCCAGCAGATCTGTGAGCACTGGACACACAGATAATTTATGGAAAAGAAAATACAAATGACTAATTAGCAATGAAAATTTTACAACCTTAATAATAATCAAGGAATTGTAAATTAAGTATAAGATGTGGTTCACTTATCAAATTAGCAAAGATTATCAAATAAAGGTGAAAACCTAAGGCTTCCAGGGTCAGAAGCACATTTTTACACACTGCAGATGGGAATGGAAATTAGTCAACCCTTTTGAAAGCAATTTAGCTACATACAGAGAAAACATGTAAATTACATGTAAATTACTAACTCTCTTTTGGGGGAGTTATGCTAAGGAAGTAAAGAAATGTTCATGGCAGCAATATTTATAGCACTAAAATTTTCAAATAATCTAACTTCCAACAAGAGGTGATTAGTTTAATAAACTAGAATACAACTTCACAGATGGATATTGCAAAAAAGAGGGATAATAGTGATACTCATAAGTAATTTCTAATGACTTATATTGGACAGGGAGTGCTACTGGATTAGTGCTGATTTAGTTTCTTCTATGTGTGGGGAACTCTGTGAGCATGTTCTCCTAGTCTTATGCTGCCCCATCACTCATCCCCTGACATGACTGGTAAATTCGGGATAGAAAACTGGACATGAACTGCTATATACTTTTTTTTCCTTTGGGAAACCTTCTGCTGTTTCTCCTCAGCAACAGAATCTTTCTCCAGAGCCATATTCTTTCTACCCACATAAGAAAGCCTGTTGTTCTATCTGGTGTTGCCCAAGATAGCGCTCTATGTCTACCTACTTCTGAGATTCAGTTAGAGAGCTTATGTGACCATCACATGAAGCCAATTAGGCAAGCTTAGCCTTTATTAATAAAAGTGGTATATTGATTTCCCATCTCTTTTTCAAAAACCTGGTGGGAAAGAAAAGTGTTATATTCTAGAAGTCTCTCCAGACATGCCAATATTTGAAACTGCCCATTAATAAAAGCTCCATAACAACTTCCTCCAAAATGTGGAAGCGATTTTAAATCAGTAAGTATATTTTATTTCATAGTTTCTGTGGATCAGAAATCTAGGCATGGCTTGGCTGGGTGCTGCTGCCTCAAGTTCTCTCACATGGTTGCAAGAGCATTTGGGTGAGGGCTGTGGTCTCATCTGATGGCTTGAATGGGGAGAATTTATTTCCAAGCCCATTCATGTTGTCAGAATTCATTTTCTTGCTGGCTGTTGGCATGAGGCATCCCTCAGCTCCTTGCCATGTGAGCCCTTTCACAGGACAGCTGACAACATGGTAGCTCCCTCACAGTGAGTAAGGGAACAAGAGATATTGTGCAAGACAGAAGGCACACATGGTCTGTTTGCAACCAGTTCTCATAAGTGGCATCCTTCTTAGTTCTGCCATATTCTATTCTCTAGAAATGAGTCACCAAGTCCAGTCCACTCTCAGAGGGAGGAGTTTGCATAAGGGTGTGAATGTAAGAAGGCTAGGATCTCTGGGGAGCATTTTAGAGGCTGCACATCCCCCAAACTAACATTTACCACAAGGCATACACATACATTATCACATTTAATCTTTGTAACTGCCCAGTGAGACAGTTATGTGATTATCCTATTTTTAAAATCATGAAGCTGAGACTCAAAGATGTTAAGCATCTGGCTTAAGAGCTCACAGGATAATAAGTGGTTGATCAGGTATTGGAACTGTGGCCATCTGCTCTCAGATTGTGTCCACTTAACCACTTGGAAAATAAGGGAAAAGTGAAGTGTAGATATGTGAATGCATTTCAGGACCCTAGTCATGTTAAAAAATACACAGAAAAAGGTGGGAGAAAATATGTTAAAATGTTAAAAACATTTAAATCTTTGTGTGGAAAGACTATGGATGGATACCTTTTTCTATTTCTTTGTGTGTGCATATTTATTGTCCAAAATAAGCTGACTTTTCCTTTATCTACTATGGGAAGAAGCCATGAGCCAAATAGAAGATATCCTGTTCTCGTGGAGCATATACTAGTGCACCAAGGGTGTGGCAGACGGAGTGGTCCACCCTTAATGCAGACGATGAAGGGCATATTGTCTGTAGAGAACTAAAAGGAAATAATAAACCCGCCAAATGTCAGTCATCTTTTAAATATTACTCAATTTTAGACAAATTCAGGGGTAAAACAGTCTTTCCTCCTGGAGCATACTGTTCCCAGCATTCTTCCCCTTCACCATTTGATTAGTCTGGGGAGAGAGAAACACGGACACACACGTGCATACACACACACATGTTTATATGCATGTTTATATATGCATAAAATATATAAGTAAAATTATTTATTTATATATAAATAAAACTATGTTAGTACTAAATTCTACAAAAAAAAAAAAGCAGAGTCTAGGAGATAGTACATGATGGGAAGGAGTGCTTTTTAACTAGGGCAATGACATATAAATGAAGAGATGAATAAACTGAGGAAGCAGTCTCTTATGGGGGGCCTGGGTGGTGCAGCCGGTTAAGTGTCCAGCTCTTGATCTCAGCTCAGGTCATGATCTCACAGTTTGAGAGAGTTCCAGGCCCTCATCAGGCTCTGTGCTGTTGGCACAGAGCCTGCTTGGGATTTCTGTCTCTCCTTCTCTCTGCCCTGTCACCGCTTGTGCGCTCTCTCCCTCTCTCTCTCAAAATAAATAAACGAACTTAAAAAAGTTGAGGAAGCATGTGCTGTTTTTATAATCAGAGAAACACAGACAAAAACTAGAACTTGGGTGTCCCATGGAACCTACGATCCATGAAAATTTTACTATTCTTTCCTTTCTACATCCAGTTCTTTAGTCATCCAGTTAATCTAATTTTATTGAGTGTCTACTATGTGGCAAGCACTTTGCTAGGCACTGGGAATTTAAGAGTGAGAAAACTAGATACTGTGTCTTCTACCATTAGTTTTAGAACAGAATGGGGAACGCAGTGTTAATCAGAGGATGACTGAGATACAGAATTGTGAACTGTGACAAGTCCTAAGAGGAAAATGCTGGGCTGCTTTGAGAGAAGAAAACATCTATGGGTGGTCGGTCGTGCAGTCTGCCACGGAGGTTACTAAAATTGCAGTCACAAATGCCATCCATGTGGGAAAGATTATATAACAAAACAGAGAATCAGGTTAAGGTAAGCACCTTGACAGATTTCAAAAAATTAATGGTCAAGTACAGGGAATGAGCTGCAAGGTTCCCTGAGGGGAACAGCTAGGTAGAATGAAGGTCAAGTGCACATCAATGGAAGAAGGCTTTTCCAGATGAAGGCGAGGGCAGTGGGCAATAGTGTTGAATGAGGTGAAAGGTCAGGTGGACTAAGAATGAAAAATACCTCAGTATTTAGTGACCTCGGTATTAGTAAGCCTAAGGACAGCCTTTGTAGATTGGAGGGGACTGACAAGTCAATGGAAGAAAAGGAAACAGAGACCACATGTGTAAATAAGTTTTAAAAGATATTTGAAATAAATAAACATTTTAAAAAAAAGGAAAGGGGTGCCTGGGTGGCTCAGTTGGTTGAGTGTCTGACTTCGATTCAGGTCCTGATCTCATGGTTCATGAGTTTGAGCCCCACCTTGGGCTCTCTGCTGTCAGTGCAGAACCCATTTTGGATCCTCTGACCCTGTCTCTCTGCTCCTCCCCGGCTGACGCTGTCTCAAAAAGAAAATATTTTTTAGAAAGACAAAAGATACGCGATTATAAAGAAGAAAAAAAAAGGAGTAAGTTGGTAGCTGAAAAGTAAAGCCAAGAAAGGGTTTTGGATTTCCTTTCTTTTTTAAATATGGAAGAGACTATAGTTATTGACATACAATGACTGTGATTTTGTAGAGAGAAAGGAGGTTGGCTGACAGTGGGTGTTACCTGAGGAGGATGGGGAAAGAACCCACACAGGTTTAGAAAAGAAGGAGTCTCCTTTAAGACCTATTGAAAGTCCTAGTCCTGCAGTCCAGCCCTCTCTTTCACGCAAACAAAGGGAACCTTTAAAATGTTTAAAAAGTGTAGATGCTTAGAATTGGGGAGCCATGAAATGCAAACATCATGCCCAAAGATATTTTTCCTTACTCATTTCACTTTTTAAAGCACTTTTATATGAATTCATTATTTTTATCCCCACGACAACCTGGTGAGGTTGTCAGGACACACGCCAATCAATTCATGTGACTTATCTATGGCAACCCAATGTCAATCTTGCTATTTATAAAGTATCAAGTGCCCCAGATCTCTTGACTGTCATGCCAGTGCATTTTTTAAAAAGTACACTACATCCTCCTTGGCTTCAAAATCCGTTAAGTACAATCACGAAATTCATAGCTTAAAGATATAAGTTGAAGACAGTCAAGACAACACCAAAGAGAAGGTCTGGCTCATTTACATCTTGAGATCCAGTGAGCTGTTTTCTTTACTCTTATCTGAAGGGAACTACTTCAAACACCAAACATAAAGTATGCTCATGAAACCCACAATGTCTTCCACGTGAATTGCAGTATACAGTCAATAACTGCTTGCCTTTGTACTTTTTCAAAGGTCTGCCTTCTCAGTACAGTTCACCTGAACCAACCCTGGGGACAGAAGCTCTCAGAGAGCCGAGTTCCTTAAGCTCTGAAAAACCTCTCAGAACCCTGTGCTTCTTGTTCTGAGAACCCTGTGCCTCTTGTTTAATAATAAAAGCAACAAAGAGTGGAGAGAGCCTTTGCAGTTGGGGGACATTGGATATTTTTTCACTAGATTTGTGTGTATGCAGGAATATTCTGGAAAAAAAAAAGCTGAGCTATACAGAGGTAAGTAATAACATGAATACAATTAAATAAATACTGTTAATACTTATCGAGTACCTACTATTTTCTATTTTCAACAGGTTAAGACCATCTCAACTTAGTGTTTTACTATTAGTCCATTTTTAATGCACAGTCTCTTGACACAGCATTAATCCTCTTATCAAATGAATGCCTTGGCTGGTACACATACGGAGACCTGGATTTCCTTGGAAGCACAAGGAATGTAGACCATAGCCAACTTTTTGGAGACAGGCTATAGCCTTTTCCAAAATGTAATGAGGGGCTTAGAAAAATACTGATCTTATTTCCAGCTCATCATTTTGCTCTAAGACACATTCAGGGGTGCAGTCAGTTCTTGTCCATTCTCTTCTCCAGCCATGCTGAGCTGTCCCATGTTCTGTCATAACTCTTGGCATTTATAAATCCTCTCCCTGTTTCTTGGAATCCTCTTCATCTCTTCTCTCACCTCCAAACTCCGTCTCCCCCTGACACCCCTATTAGTCTCATTAATTCCAATTCACCCTCATTCTTGCTCTATAAAGTCTCCTCTGACCACTGTGCCTCCCAGAGCGTCTGCATGAAGAGTCATGACACTGTCTGTCTTTCTTTGTACCACCTCTCAGCCAGATACCAAAGAAGGAAGATTCCTCAGGATAGAAATGATGCCTTGGACACGGCTGAATGTCTGGAGCCTAGCACAGTGCTAGATACATTTAAGCATTTGAATCCAGAACTGTTGTTGGGCCTTTGGCCATTGTTGGCTCCTGCTTACACTACTTCCATTTTCCCCTAAGATCAACTAATGGTATCTATTTTGCAAGGTACTCTAAAAATTAGTGTTCACTCAACACCAATTTATCATTGTTTCATTTGGAAATTATTTTACTTTAGACCAGTGTTTCTCAACGAGGACATGAGCCATTTAGCAATGCCTGGAGACTTGTCATAACGGGCCTACTGGCATCTAGTGGATGAAGGCCAAGGATGTTGCAAAACATCCTACAATGCACAGAACACTCGCCACAACCACAACCAAAATTATCTAACCCAAAATGTTAATAGTGTGGAGACTGAAGAGCCCTGCTTTAAGACTATTCTCAGTCTTTTTTATGTGAGCCCATCATTTCTTCTTCACTGTAACTCACTGGCTTTTTATGGTATACACTGTGCTCATTTCACACTGTGCCTATTCTACTTGCTAGGGTAACAGGTGAAGTGTGGTTGGCAATGGGATTTAAGGCATAAGAATAATCCTTTCAGAACTTGGAACTGAGACTGTACAATCAGGCATTCACTAGGTATGGAATAATTGCCAAGCATTAGTATTCTAAAATAACCACATACAAAATGTTCTGGAAATTTGTTGAAATAAATTGATTATCTGTAAGAGTTACGCTAATTCTTTTCAGTTACCTTGGATTATGTGGAAAACAGAGAAGCAGCAGAAGTAATGAGATTCAGTTTATCCCCTCTTTCTATGCAGGTTGTAGGGCTGGGATTTACTTCTGAATGCTGCTGCTATGCTCAATTTTCCAAACAAGTATGAGGATTTGTGCTCAAACTTCTCAAAGCACTTGAAAAATATACTTTGTTTGACCTCAAGTCGTTTAAGGAGTTCAGCAAAACCTCACGCACTTGAGGATAGGTCAACCTATAGTAGATATGTTTAAATCCAGCCTTAAAAAGATTTGGCTCCTAATCATTTTATAGTGATTTTACAGTTTGTATTGATTTTCTTTTTCTGCTAAATTCTATAAATTGTATAGAAATTCTTTCTTACATTCTACCTGTGAGGTTGGTCATTCCATTTCAGTTTTCTTCTCAAGACTCGTGTGATATTTTCCTTCCCCCTTGATTCTTTCTTCTACAACTAAATATCCTACAAAGGAATGCCTGGTAGTTTCAACCAGATTGAGTGTTTACCTGATGCCCAGACTACTGGTGGCTTGGTTAATTCCACCAGATAACTCTAACATCGGAGTATACTTACTATAATGAATTTAATTTTAAGTGACTGGCCATAGTGGTCAAAATGGCAGCTTTTAGCCAATACATGCAGAGGAATAAATGAAATACAAATCTCGGACTCTGGATTCAGGGTCCTATTTTCACACTTAATTGCTTTATATATAAATGATGGGAAAAAGGGAGGAGACCAAGATCAGGGAAAGGTTGACTATAATGGAAAACCTGTAGAAGGCACAGCTTCAGGGTTGGTTTGATTTGACAACTCATCCTTGTACATGAAAGAACTGGTCCTTCTCATGTTCCCATCCACAGTATTTGTGTTTTCCTAAGATTGGCTGCCTATCCATGATAGCAAAACGCTATTGTTCCAGGGTTTGATTAGCACATCACACAGACTAGAAGAGAAAGTGTTTCTGTTGGTTTATCTAAAAGAATGTGAAAGTTTCTTTTCCAGAAATCACTGCAAAATTGCCCATGCATCTCACTGGCCCTTAAATGTCATGTGCCATTTTCTAAAACAAGGTCTGACCAGGATAATGCCTAAACTGACTGACTTAGGCCTGGAAAATGGAATCCGTTTTTAGAACAAGAGGGTGGCATTATCCTGATTTGGTTCCCCCTGAAAGTGGGAGTGTACATCCTTCCCCATGTTCTGTTACAACGGCCAGTTTTGTCTGTCTGTCTGTCTATCTATCTATCTATCTATCTATCTATCATGTAAATTCCTAAGATCAAGCCCTCTGACTTATTTCCCTTCATATTTCCAGATCACAGCACATTTCCTTTCATATCACAGCCACTCAAAATTTTGTTCAATATGAACCAAAAAGGAGTTTTCCGATATAAGCTGCTATTAGGCATGTTCCATTTCATGGATTCTAATGTCACTCATTTATTTTTTTTTTTTTAATTTTTTTTCAACGTTTATTTACTTTTGGGACAGAGAGAGACAGAGCATGAACAGGGGAGGGGCAGAGAGAGGGAGACACAGAATCGGAAACAGGCTCCAGGCTCTGAGCCATCAGCCCAGAGCCTGACGCGGGGCTCGAACTCACGGACCGCGAGATCGTGACCTGGCTGAAGCCGGAGGCTTAACCGACTGTGCCACCCAGGCGCCCCTCACTCATTTAGAGTATATGTGATGCCTGGGAATAAACAGGTGAACAATGATCCAGTCCGTGCTCTTAACGAATTTATAGTCTTAGAAGAGAGACTAAGACAAGTATATAAATAATTTCAAAAAAATGCAACAACACTACAGCAGAGCTGTAGTGAGGCACTTGCTAGACTTTTCTTGGAGATGAGGAGGCATTCGAGAGGAAGTCACACCTAAGTAGAGATCTGGAACACTTGTGGAAGTTCACAATGAGAGGCGGCACATGGGGAGGGGCAGGAAAAAGAAGATGGAGATGGCTATGATAAGACATGTTATGATGTCTCCAATTTACTTCACACAGTATCACTGGATACAGTGTGATTTTATGTATGTTCCATGGGGGTGGTCAGGAACACACATCTCTGTGTACTTCCATTATACTCTTTCTTTTCTTTAGGGCCAAGCCAATCATTCTGAAAGACACCTCTCTAGTCATTGTGTGTCCTGTGGCAGCCCTGGATCTAGGCAGCTGGGGTTGAATTCCAGTGTCCACTGCTCTAATCAGGAACACACACCTTTGGGGTATTCAGTTCATGTATAATGAGGAACATAATTCTACAGAGTCAGCTCCTGAAAGTGTTTCATCTTTATTATCTTCTATCAACACCAGAGGGGTTTGTTACTTAGCATAGTTAACCTTAGAAATGCGTCTGAATTGGTGACATTAGGAGTTTGCAGGTTAACATGATGGATGTTAGAAAGAGGCTTTGCACTGGTGAGACAATGGTGTTCAAAACATGTGGACTGGCCAATGGTACAGAACAGAGAACCCAGAAATGGACCCACAGACATATGGCCAACTCATCTTTGACAAAGCAGGAAAGAAAATCCAATGGAATAAAGGCAGTCTCTTCAGCAAGTGGTGATAGGAAAACTGGACAGCGACATGCAGAAGAATGAACCCGGACCACTTTCTTATACATACACAAAAAAACTCAGAGGATGAAAGACCTCAGTGTAAGACAGGAAGACATCAAAATCCTCCAGGAGAAAGCAGGCAAAAACCTCTGTGATCTTGGCCGCTGCAACTTCTTACTCAACATGTCTCTGGAGGCAAGGGAAACAAAAGCAAAAATGAACTACTGGGACCTCATTAAAATAAAAAGTTTCTGCATAGCAAAGGAAACAATCAGCAAAACTAACAGGCAACAGACAGAATGGGAGAAGATATTTGCAAATGACATATCAGATAAAGGGTTAGTATCCAAAATCTATAAAGAACTTAACAAACTTAACACCCAAAAAACAAATAGTCCAGTGAAGAAATGGGCAAAAGACGTGAATAGATACTTCTCCAAAGAAGACATCCAGATGGCCAACCGACACATGAAAGACTGCTCAACATCACTCATCATCAGGGAAATACAAAGCAAAACCACACTGAGATACCACCTCACACCGGTCAGAATGGCTAACGTTAACAACTCAGGCAACAACAGATGTAGGAGAGGATGCGGAGAAAGAGGATCTCTTTTGTACTGCTGGTGGGAATGCAAACTGGTGCAGCCGCTCTGGAAAACAGGGTGGAGGCTCCTCAAAAAATAAAAAATAGAACTACCCTACGACCCAGCAATTGTACTACTAGGTATTTATCCAAGGGATACAGGTATGCTGTTTTGAAGGGACACGTGCACCCCAATGTTTACAGCAACACTATCAACAATAGATAGCCAAAGTAAGGAAACAGCCCAAATGTCCATTGATGGATGAATGGATAAGGAAGATGTGGTACTCAGCAATCAAAAAGAATGAAATCTTGCCCTTTGCAGCTACGTGGATGGAACTGGAGGGTATTATGCTAAGTGAAATTAGTCAGAGAAAGACAAATATCATATGACTTCACTCATATGAGGACTGTAGGACACAGAACAGATGAACACAAGAGAAGGGAAGCAAAAATAATATAAACACAGGGAGGGGGACAAAACATGAGAGACTCTTCAATATGGAGAACAAACAGAGGGTTACTGGAGGGGTTGTGGGAGGGGGGGATGGGCTAAATGGGTAAGGAACATTAAGGAATCTGTTCCTGAACTCATTGTTGTACTATCTGCTAATTTAGATGTAAATTAAAAGAACAAAATTAAAATAAATAAATTTTTGAAAAGATAATTATTGAGGTTTAAAAAAAAAAAAGAACATGTGGATTGGCAAAAACCTTTGGAGACATTCCCATTCTTGTAAGAACATGGCGAAAATATGACACAATCCACATGACCTCATCCCTCCAGGATGGTGCCTGAGGTCTGACCTATTAATGATTCTGTGTCCAATTATTATTTAAGAGGATGCCAACTATAATATCGGCTGGATCTTAGCTGTAACATGTGGTTTCTTTGCCTTGAGTGAACCTCTCCTAAGAGACATGATAACAGCAGGCAGGATGGGGAGCTGGGGCTGAGGCTTAGCTGACACCGATGCACAGTGAGGGTGCTCTCAGCCTGTTGTCTCACTCACCAATCTCTACTGGCAATACCTATTATTAATAACAGCAATAATAATAATAAAACAATAAAGCTCCAACATATTTTGTGAACCAATCGACCTAGAACATTTTTCTAAACTTTTTTTTAATGTTTATTTTTTGAGAGAGACAGACAGAGAGAGAGAAATGAGCAGGGGAGGGGCAGAGAGAGAGAGAAAGACACAAAATCTGAGGCAGGCTCCAGGCTCTGAGTTGTCAACACAGAGTCCGATGCAGGTCTCAAACTCATGAACTGCAAGATCATGACCTAAGCGAAAAGTCTCCCACTCAATGGACTGAGCCACCCAGGCGTCCCAGAACACTTTTTTTTTTTTTAGTTAGTTTGTTTATTGATTGATTGATTGATTGATTGATTAAGAGAGAGAGAGAGAGTGCATGCGCAGGGGAAGGGCAGAGACAGAGCGTGAGAGAGAATCCCAGTCTCTGTGTGTCAGCACAGAGCCTGACATGGAACTCGATCCCACAAACCATGAGATCATGACCTGAGCCGGAACCAAGAGTCAGATGCTCAACTGACTGAGCCACCCCAGGCACCCTGACTTACCACATTTTCAAGGAACCCGGAGTCAAGGAAGAACACAGCCTAATCAGATACATCGGCAGTGCAGAAAAAGGAACAGATACTATACGAGTGGGGAGAAAATGAGGATGGCCTGGCATAGAAGCCAAAGACAGGGGTCATTCCAAGGTTGTGGGGCGGCTGGTAGAGAGTGTCACATGCTCCAGGAAAGTATGACAACATGAAGACTGAAGCTTATGCACTAGATTCAGAAACGTGAGGATCTCAGATGGCCTGAATAAGTGAGGCAGCGAGGTGACGAGAAGTAAAGTTCAGAGTAGGGAGCTAATACTTGCCGTTTGCTATGTGCATGCCACCTGTCCAGCCCTTTAGCTGCATCAACTCTGCAGCCAAGATAAGTAGGACTATATTTCCCCTTTTCCAGGTGAAGAAACTGAGGCACAGAGGGGTTGGGTCACTTGAACTCATTGATATCAATGACACATTGAGTCATTGATAAAACCTGAAAGAGGAGACTCTAATTGGTTCCCTGAATTCAATTCCTGAACTTTGAGAAATTGGCTTAAACCAGCCATCAAACTGGCTACCAAGATTTTACTTCCCTCTCTAGATGTATGGCACCCTAGGTCTGTGGCACTAATTCAGTGTCCTGGTTATTCCGACCCCCTCTGATCTATCTCCATCTCCAGATTTATGGCCCGAACTCACCATTCTGTTATTGCAACACCCCCTAAATGGTCCCCTTCCCCTGACCTCACTCTCCTCCATTGTACCGTCTACACTGCCTCCAAATTCAGCTGTCCACTCCTCACCTCTGCATTCGTTTCCTATTGCTGCTCTAACAAACTACCATAGACTCAGAGGCTTCCACACAAACTTCCTATCTCGCAGTTAGGTAGGTTGAAAGCGTGCTATGGATCACACTCAGCTAAAATTGAGGTGTCATCAGAACTGCATCACATTCTCAAGGCTGGAGAAAGAGTCCATTTCCCAGTCTCGCTCAGCTTCTGGAGGCTTCCTGCACTGCTTGGCTTGGGGTACCTTCCTCTGTCTTCAAAGGCAGCCATGCTGGTCACGTGCTTCTTACATTGTATCACTGACGTCTTCTTCCCCTTCCGCTTGTAAGGATCCTTCTGATTATATGAGGCCCGCCCAGATAATGCACGATAGTCTCTCTCCATTATGGTCAGTCGATTAGCTACTTTAATTCTTTGCCATGAAATGTACCATATTCACAGGTCCCGGTTTTAGGCCGTTGACGTCACTGCAGGGCAATACTCTGCCTACCACGATGGTGCCTCTTGCTACCACTTACTCTATGCTCCAGTCAAACCAGAGAACTTGCTGTTACTGGAAGAATCATTCACATTTACACTTCCACGCTGCTCACGCTGTCGCTGCGTCTGAACGACACTTTCCTCCCCTTTTCTATATATCCTTAAAGTCTCAACTCAACTGTTATTTTCCCCAAAGCCTGTTTCAAGTGCCCAGGCAGAACCAAAGCTTCTTCCTCTATCCTCCTACACCACTTGGCTTACACTACCCATTTCAGGTCGATGTAGTTTCTGGGATTCTCGTGTATGCATAAAGAGAAGCAGAAATGTTGCTGAGATGCTAACAGGCAATTCTGTGCAACAGCTGAGTAACTCATACTCAAGGAGAAGAGTGGGAATCTCATGTTAATGTTATCATTTACTGCCTTTATAAGTATGACTTGTTTCTGGCTAGGTCTCCAACCTGGCTAAAAAAAAAAAAATGACGTGGAGGTACATGAAGAGAGGCATGCTGTGCTAATTAGTAGATCCTCTTTTCTGTGAGTGGACAAAGAGCAAGCTCTCAGACCACAGATTCCCCAGAGAGTAGAACAAAGGAAGATTTATTCTGGAGTATCAACATCCATGTTGGGAGCATCAGATTTCCCCAAATGTTTGCTTCAATTTCGTTGGAGAAGAACTTCTGGGGTTTGGCAGCTGGGTAGCATCAGCCATATTTGTTTTTCACCCGGGATAGGAACTGAGGGATGTAAGTGCTGATTCAAATAATCTCTGTCTCTGTCTGGCTGCATGCCACAACCTCAGCCCTCAGCAGCACCTGCTGACTGGAGCCTGGTGCCCCCCACAGCCTCAACAGACCTGGTCTAGAGCATCTCCGCAGCATAGCAGTAGAGAAGGCTGTGCGCACCCCTATCTCTCAATGCCTTTCAGAAATCTTTCAAGGTCACACACTGGTGTTGAAACTTCACCTGCATCATTGTCTTTCATAATTTAATTTTATTCCTCAGTGTACTTATGGGCCTTTATTTCATTGAGCCCTACCGCAACAGAAGGCCTCTATCTGACCCTCATAACTTGATGTGATGTGTTACACTGCTCTTGTGCAAACTCATGTTTCTCTAATCAAGCCTGAACTGCCTTCGGAAGTGCCCATCTTTGACTCAGTTTCTTTGGGGCTCTGGAGGACCCTTCTTCCCCCTTTGTTCCTCTATGTTTATGAATAACCCATCAAGGCCAGGTGAATTCCTATTTCCTTCATCAAGGTGATCTAGCTAATTGTGGCTTCCCCTTCTTTGAATTATAATTAATTATTATCACATGAAAAAGACATGTTTCTATAAAAGACAATGTGACACTAAAGATACTTTTATTGTGTAATTATTTGTATGGTCTAACTAATTAACGCCCTACCTTATTCTAGAAGTTGTTTAAGGCATGCCACATATATCTTCACTGTAATTCGAATTAATTTGCTAAAATCAGTGCCTCTTTCAGATTACAGCATGGTGCTGGATATACGGCAAAATATCAGTACAAGGATGTACAATTTACTGATTACATAGAATTTATCCTACAACTGAGTCCTCTGTCTCTTTCCCACACACACTTTCTTTGTAATTATCTTGCTCATCTTTTTTTTTTTTTCCTTTTCCGAATCTTCCAGAGGAAATGGGTAAAGAAGGCAAACAAATCAGAAGAGATTTAAAACAAAGTGGGAACAGAATTTTAAAAAGGTTTAAATTTGATTCCCAGTTGGTCCCTCTCCTCTTCCTTATTATGTTCATGAATTGTGTTTATCTTTATTTGTGCAACAATGAACATTAGCATTCAATGGTCGATTGGTATGTGATAGTTGAATGAGCATTCTTATGATATTTAGTCAATTTCATAGTGTGTCCTGTTAAATTAACATAACTTAAATGAGGTCTACAATTTGAACATGTTCTAGGTACTGGTTTTTTTTTAAATTTACTTTTATAAACAAGAAGATTCTGCTGACAAAGTGAAGTAAAACTTTTTCCATCATGAGGACTAGGAAAAGAGAAGGGAGGGAGTAGTTATCTCCTTGGTTAGACAGAGTATATCTCTCTGGCCGGGCACCACAGGACATGGCCGTAGGTTTCTGACAGACTGTTGCATTATTAAAGTCAAGCTCTCTCCTGGTAGCACATACTATTATAGCAATAATCTCTGTAGGGAAACCCTTCTTCTTGTTTTGGCTGGAGGCACCACTGCATCCTTGAAACTAGTATTTTGTTTGTTAGTCAGAAGCTTCCTGGACAGCCAGCAGCTTTCCCCTCTGGTGCTGGAACCCTGGCCCTGAGCAGTTTTTGTGACATATTATTTAAGAATCGTTAAAGGCATGCTTTGGTCATGTTTCTTATCTAACACCCATTTTGAAAGTAAAAGCTAGAAATTATGAATGACAGCAAGGGGGAATTCAAATTAGGGTCAAAATTTACCCCTTTCCAACTGTTTCAATAGTTTATTTTCCATTAGCAGAGATTATTTGCATTAATTTTCATAGTCTTCCTTTTTCCTGAGTACAAATTCAAATTTTGTATAAAAATGAATGTATACCTTAAATTAACATACAATGAAGATAAACATTAATTAATTTTTATACATAATTGCGTATATATATTTTTAAAATTTTTTAACACTTTTATTTATTTTTGAGAGACAGCAGAGTGAGGGAGGGTCAGAGAGAGAGAGACACACAGAATCTGAAGCAGGCTCCAGGCTCTGAGCTGTCCGCACAGAGCCTGCTGTGGGGCTTGAACCCACCACCATGAGATCATAATCTGAGTTGAAGTTGGACGCTTAACCAACTGAGCCACCCAGGCACCCCAGAATTACATATATTTTATCCTTCTATCCATCTACCTAGCATTCATCTATAACATGAGTGAAAAGAGACTATATGTAATATTCACGTCACTATGTTATGTACCAGGCAATTTAAAATTAGATCTGGATATTTGCAGGCTAGCTAAATCTGAACTGAAATGAACACTCTATTAACAATGTAACTAAAGATTATCACTCTATGGCACATAGGGTATGTGATAGAAAGCAAGCCAATTATTAAGTAAGTGGAAAAGGCAATGGGAAGTATAGCTACGGGGTGCAAACAAACTGATTGAGAATTTAGTTAATTAGAACTGAAGAAACATAAGGAATTTAGTGTAGGACACCTGGATATTTAGTATTTTGGCCTTTGTTGTACAGAGTCCTAAAATATCATCTTTGGAATATGTGAGTGGGCCACATTCATATTCTGCTTAAAGAATCTATTTTTTTTCCTCAAATTTAAATTCTAACATTTAATGCTATAGACAGCACTGTCCAACAGAACTTCCTGTAATGACAGATATCTTTTATATCTGCACTGTCTAATAAGGTAACCACTAGCCACATGTGGTTATTAAACATTAGGAATGCGGCTAGTGTGACTGAGGAAGTGAATCTTCAATTCTATTGAGTTTTAATTCATTTACATTTAATAGCCACATGTGGTTAACAGCTACCACATTAGTGTAGTAAGAGACTATTCAAAGTATCAATTTGCCAGTGTTTAAGACTACTTAAAGTGTAAGATATTTCTTAATTACAAAAAAAATAATTTTTTGAAAAAAATAAGTGTGTGTGTGTGTGTGTGTGCGCGCGCGCGTGCGCACGCTTGGAAAAAGTTCATAAGACTTGGTTTTATAGTAATATTATATAAAAACTAAAAATGGTGCTATAAAGTAACATGGCTAAAAAACATGTGGTCAGTGAATATTGGTACATATGTAGCAATAAAACACAACAGATTTACTTTCAAATAAGTCCCATGCAATACCAAAAAAGTATAGGTGGGACTACATTTCAATGAATCTCCCTAACTAAAAAGGCCATGTAAAATAAATTTGATTAAATTCTTCTTAAGACAATCATAATTCATGAATACAATCCATCAAAAAGAAACAGTAAGCATACATAAAGTAGTGATTTTGAAGAACATTAAATGCCGTGGTCTTGCACTCAGCAAAGTGAACATATCATTGATTGTTATTACATAACTATAAACAGGTAAACAAGAGTAATAACTCTAGGACTTTTAATAACGGTAGCTGTATATTTTAATCTCAGATGTTAATACAATAACTCAAATTTCATCTTCAATTAGCCTTGTGAAATAAGATTTATTGTTTGGTTTTAAGAAAATAAAATGACTAATAAGCTCTGAAGTTCCTGTCTTTGCTGTGATCACAGGTGGCATTTCTTGCCATCACCTGCCTCTCCCCCTCCCTTTTCTTCTTTGATGCTGAGCTTTCCAATATTAATATTTTCTCCTTGGACACATATTAATTTGGGGGAAAACAGACCTTATTCACTGACCAATATATCAATGTATGGATTTTTCCACACATACCTGATACACCAATCAAGGTCCAAGTATTACTGTGGTTTTAAATGTGTATGTGTGTAAGGGGTACATTTGGGGAAAGGGAGATAGAAAATTTTTAATTTGGTAGAGTCAGGAGTTAAATGATGCAGGCCTGAATCTAGTTACAGGCAGTCTTATAATAATGAGCAAAACCCAAGACAACATAACAGGCTGTTCTTAGAAAATATTTATTAGACCAGGCAGCATCTACATTTGGAATAGTGAGACGCTAGCTCCTGTAGTTTGGAATAGATTTTGTGACTGCAGCTAAGTCTATAACTAGAGTTTAAAAGGATGATAAAGAATTATGTGTTCTTTCAACCATTAATTTTAAATTCCTTTGCAAGAGTGTGCATTGAAAAAGTAGCACAAAACAAGTAGTTAGGAGACTGTATTATTTTTCTGACTCTTCTTTACATCTCTGTGATCTAAAATAGATAACGTCATTGGATCTCTGTTTCTATATCCATAAAATGAGCAAATAATATAGATGTTCTCTATGACACATTCAATTAAAAGAAAACATTCTCTGGAATAGAAAAGACAAAACATTGTACACGTAGTGACGTTTTCAGAAAAGGCATCTGTATTAGCTTTGTAGGGCTGCTGTAATAAATTACCACAAACTGGGTGGCTTACAACAACAAAAATTCATCCTCTCACATAGTTCCAAAGGCTGAAAGTTGGAAATAAAGGTACAGGCAGGGCCATGCCTTTTCCGAAGGTTTTGGGAAAAGATCTTTTCTTGCTGCTCCCTAACCCCTGATGGCTGGCAGAAATCCTCACTGTTTTTCTTGGCTTATCAATACATCACTCCAACCTGTTTCTGTCTTCATGTGATCTCTTCCCCTGTGTATCAGTTCCTCTACGTCCGAATCTCCCTCTTCTTATAAGGATAACACCCTAATCCATTATGACCTCACTTTAAACTGATCACATCTACAAGAATCCTATTTGCAAATGAGACACAATTCAACCCACAAGGACACCTGAAGGCACAGTCTATTTCTGGTGAAGGAGCTACAAGTCTCCAAGATATTATTGATATAGTCCTTCTATAGACATAGAAGAATGCAAAACAGACACACAGTCTTAATATATCTTGTATATATACATATTTTTTCAATGTTTATTTTCAAGAGAGAGAGAGAGAGAGACAGACAGAGGGAGAGGGAGAGGGGGAGAGGGAGGAAAGGAGGGAGGAAAGGAGGGAGGGAGAGAGAGAACAAGTGGTAGAGGGACAGAGAGAGAGGGAGACACAGAATCCGAAGCAGGTTCCAGGCTTCAAGCGGTCAGCACAGAGCCCACTGCGGGGCTCAAAACCCACAAACCGTGAGTTTATGACCTGAGCCAAAGTTGGATACTTAGGTGACTGAGCCACCCCGGTGCCCCAATATTTTGTACATTTTTTGACACAAAAGTCTGCACGTAGACACAGACATAAATTAGCATTTGTTATGAATGCAATAAATATGAAGTAAAACAAAGAGATAACTCTGTTTTAGTTTTAAATAAAACCAACTCATTTGTTTGAAGGTGTGAAGACAGTCTCAACAGGAGAAATGAACTTGGGAGAACCCAAGAGCCTTCACAAAATTATCTTAAACTTGGACTGACCATAGACTCATCTCTGCACCCAGCCTTGAATTCTCCAAGACTGGGATCTTACTAGTACTGCAGAATTGCCAGCCTCCCTCCCTGTGCGCTCTCAGATGAGCACAGTTCGGAAGAAGCGAACATAGCAGTATAGCATCCCTGTTAATTTCCAACAACACATCTCACAGCCAGGCTGACCACAACTCACTGTCATTGTTCAGGCAGTCTCACCCTACAGCAAGTTACGCAGCAGCCAGCTACACGTGTTGCAAATATTTAAGGACACTGGGGTTTGCTCACCAGATGCGTCTACGCGATAAGTAGGTATGTGTTAAGTGGTCTAGATACTTGAGTCAGCCTGACCTATCTTTGGAAAATTCAATGATTTGGACCAAATTAACCATGGAGAATGTAATTTCAGAATTAGGATAAACATTTTTCTAAGTGATTTCTGAAATTATATCTACAGGTGAGAGAGAGTAGGTTAGTTTGGAGGGCAGGGATAAATAAATTATTTTGAAGGCCCTGACAGGAGACTAAGACCAAACACATGCATCTTTATTCTCTGCAGCTTATTATGCTCATGCATTGTTCCTTCCGTGGATGCCAGAGAGACAAGGATCCCTGAAGCAAGTAGAATATGTATGTATGTATGTATTTATACATTTGAACAATCAATTCTAATTACTCATAGGTTCAATATTTGTGAATCTGCCTACTCACTGAAATGCACTTGTACTCCCCAAATCAATACCTGTGCAGTTTTCATGGCCATTTGTGGAGACCCGTGCAGAGCAGCCAAACACATGAGCTGATCTCTGCACATGTTCCCACCTGAAGTGGAACAAGGAGATTCTCTGCCTTCCTGTTTCTCCTCTCATACTATAAACATGTGTCCTTTAGATGGTGTACTTAGTGCCACTTTTATGCTTCTTGTTGGTGATTTTGCGGTTTAAAATGGCCCCTAAACAGGGGATGCCGAGTACTGTCCAGTATTCCTAAGTGTAAGGTTGTGCTATCTTACAGAGAAAGTAAGTATGCTAGATAAGCTTTGTTCTGGCATGACTTATAGTGCTGTTGGCTGCGAGCTCAATGTTAATAAATCAATAATGCACCTTGAATAGGATTTCTTTAAACACAAACACGCATAAAATAAGGTTATGTATTGAATGGTTGACATAAATGTGACCAGAGGTTTGCAACAGACTATATTCCTTCTAGAGAAATGATTCAGTATTCCCTAATTCAGTGTTCACAATGGCTGTATAGAACACAACTACCATGAATAATGAGAATCAGTGGTGTATGTATGTGTGTATACATATATATATATGTATATGTGTGTATGTATATATATTTTTTAAATATACCTTAAATATATATATATACACCTTATATATATAGCTTATATATATTCCCTGTATATACATATTCTATATATATCCACATATGAAACAATGAAGTTGGACACTTACCTCATACCATACACAAAATTTAATTCAAAATGGATCAAAAACATGAATAGATTAGCTAAAACTATAAAACTCTTCAAAGAAAACTTAGGAAAAAAGCTTCATGACACTGGATTTGGCAGTGATTTCTTGGATAAAATGCCAAATGTACAGGCAACAAAAGAAAAAAACCTGATAATTGGACAATTAAAATTTTAAATTTAAAAACTTTTGTGTAACAAAGAACAGAATCAAGAGAATGAAAAGGCAACACATAGGATAGAAGAAACAGATGCAAGTCACATATTTGATAAAGGCTTCATATCCAGAAGATAGGAGGAATTCCTACAACTCAACAACTAAAAGTAAAACACCCGAAAAATGGGCAAAACACTTGAATAGACATTTCTTAGAAAACAGATATACAGGTGACCAATTGGTACATGAAGAGATGTCCAACATTCCCAACCATAAGGGAAATGCAACCAAAAGCTCAATAACACACCACCACATGCCCGTTAGGATGCTTATACTAGTAATTATAAATAACAGAAAACAGTAAGTGCTTATGAAGATACAGAGATATCTGAATACTTGTTTACTGTTGATGGGAATGTAAAATGGAAACCAGTATGGCAGTTCCTCCAAAAATTAAGCACAGAATTACCGTATGATCCAGCAGTTCTACTTCCGGATATATGCCGAAAAGAACTGAAAGCGGGATCTCAAAGAGGTATTTGCACACCCATGTTTACAGCAGCATTATACACAACAGCCAAAGTGAGGAAGCAAACCAAGCATCCAGGAATGAATGAATTAATAAAATGTGATAAATACATGCCACAGATTGTTGTTCAGCCTTAAAAAGAAAGTCTGACATGTTCCAAAATGGATGCACCTTAAGTACATTATGCTAGGTGAAATAAACCATCACAAAAACCCAACATTACACTGAGTGCCTACAGTAGTCACAGGGACAGAAAGTAGCCTGGTGGTTTCCAGGGGATGAGGAATGAGGAGTCATGGTGGGGGGCGGGGGAGACGGGGAGTCATGGTTTAATGGATACAGTTTCAGTTTTGAAAGACGAAAAGTGTTCCGGAGATGGATAGGAGTGACTAAGTACAATGTGAATGTATTAGATACTACTTAACTGTACAGTTAATAATGGTTGAGATGACAGATTTTGTTATGTGTATTTTGCCATAATTAAAAAAAAAATACGTGGCTTACCACAGTGGAATTTAACATTATGATAACATTCTTCTCTTGTGTCATTTTAACCAATAAAATCTCGTGGTCAGTTTTAACAGCATGTAACCAATAAGAGCATGAAAAGAAAACTAGAATAAAAAACTATAAAATCTAATGTCTGACATAAATGTTTTTCAGAAGCCAATAAACTACATTAAAGGAAAAACAAAAACTTAAATGACACTGAGTTACCTCATTACTAGCACAATGGATTCTGAGAATAAGATTCAGTGATTCAGGAAAACAAGTGTTTGAGAAAAAATTCCTACAAAAATCTGCCATTCATAGGGAATTTTAAGAAAGGTAATACACTACTTCCTTTAAAACACATGCATAAAATATTCACACACACGTTAAGAGCAGCTGTAAAATTCTTGGAACTTGAAAAGATGACATGAATGTCCTAACACTTTCTTTGCACAGTTCAAGCCTGCTCAGCCTTGATTTGCATTTGCAAATGACTTTTTCTAAAAAAAAAAAAAAAACAAAAAAAACTGTTCAACTATTTGTTTTGCATATTTCAGTTCAGACTGGGCATGCACAGCAGAGGTTCATGGCATGTAAGTGTTATTCAGGTGCTGACATTTGCAAGTCTGATCTATTAACATGAATGTCCCCGTGGCCCACTGGTTACCATTCTGCTCAGCTAGGAAACCCTGGTAACAGTGAAGGGGGTAGGCTCTGTGGGTTGAGTTAAGACTGGTGTGGTGTATGGAATGCTTTCTTATCTTCAGTGATGGCAGGTGAAGTGCCTCTGGGAAGTTTTTTCTCAGGTTACAGAGCAAGCTTTAGTATTTTGTGAAATGATCTGAGGTGTGTAAGAAGAAAGCAAGCCAGAGCCTCTATAACTGTATTTATTCTAATGTGCCGCTTCACAGCTTCAATATGAGGCCCTGGAGGCACTTTTTTCAGGCAAGCAGAGCACAGTGGAAAGAATAGAGGCTTTGGTGAATGACACCATGAGTTTTGAATTTGGCTCCTAGTTTAAGAACTTTATGACCTTTAGTTCAGTTAATTAACCTCACTGATGTTCAGGCTCTTAATCTTTAAGTTGGAAATAATAAGACTTCTGCTTATGAGATTATGGCATGGATTAAAGAAGATGATGTATTAAAAGCTACTGAAATGCCTGGCATGTAGTATGTGTTCAATAAATGATGGCTGGTATTGCCATTTTAATTCTATTCCTACTAATTTTGAGAAGGATGTCTTGGGAAGGTAAGATATTCTTTCAGATTCAGAAAGGACTCCTCACCCTTGAGAGATGAGAGAATCACAAAGAAAATGTTGCATCTTTACTCCCTATAGAAGTGAGTAGCTTAACAGGGATTTGATTAATTTGGAGCTTTTAATTTTAACCTGATAGTTTCAGAAGCATGCTGAAAACAATGGAAAAATTCAGACACCACTTTCTGAAACTATGTTTATCTCAGAGATTAAGTACAAGTCCTGGAGGGCAGAACCAAGGTTGTTGGTTTTATTATTATTAATAACTATTATTATTCACAACTTTACCATGTTGAATACAGTGCACCCTGTTAATTGAACGGAATTTAATTCCTGGGAAACCTTGGAATGAATTACTCGTGCTTTTGCTACTAGAGTTGCATGAGATATAAACTTCCTGTTTTACATGAAATCTGCCAGAGAGATTTAAAATTTATCAATCCTCTTAGCTTTGCTGCTTTTAAGACCACAAAAAAAAAAAAAAAAAAAATGGCCTGTCTCGGAGAAACCTTGCATATTACAATTCAGTTTTCAGACATGGCAGGAGCTCATTCAGGGTGGAATTTATTTCACATTACATTTGGGGCATGCATGAGATTTAAAAGCAATGCTTTTTCTCTAAAGTACTCACTACAAAAGATATATCACACATACTCAGGCTATTTAAAACTCAGCGAGGGGAATATCAACAGACTTTTTTTTTTTTTTTTTTTTTTTTTTTACCAAGTGTGCTCTCTGATCAACTGGAGAAATAAAACTTTTCTTATGAAAAGCAACAAATTGAAACAATTCTGGTGCATAAGGCCTAGGGGTACCTGTCCTATTTGGTTAGAATTTTGGGCAGCTTCTAATCCAGAAGTAGTGTTTATATAGGTGTATGTGTGTATGAGTATTGTTTCTGCCCTTATGCATGGTTTTCTGCCTTTAACACCTTCAGTGCTTTTAAAGAATTTTATGAAAGAATAAACCATTGGCAATTTTTTTTTGCTTGCGTTACAGATGTATCAATCAAGAATCCCTCAATTGCAAGTAGCAGAAATAAAACTAATGTTGCTTTTCTTAAAAAAGAAATGTATAGGCTCTTCAAGTGGGTCATTCAAGAGGTGACTAGTTTCAGACACAGTATGATCTCTGATGGAATATTATTAAGGGTGCTGTTTGTTCAGGGAAACCGTGCAGTTAGTCGTGCAGCCACTATGGAAAACAGTATGGAAGCTCCTGCAAAAATAGAATTACCTTGTAATCTAGTAATCTCTCTTCTGGGTATATACCCAAAAGAAATATGAACAGGATATCAAAGAGATATCTGCACTTCTGTGTTAATTTCAGCATTATTAACAATACCTAAGATATGGAAACAACCTTAGTGTTGGTGAATGGATAAAGACAATCTCATAAATATATACAATGGAGTATCAATTCAGCCACTAGAAAGAAATCTTGACATTTGTGTCAACATAAATAGAACTTGACAGCATTATGCTAAGTGAAATAAGCCAAAACGAGAAAGACAAACACTTCATGGTATCACTTATACAAAGAATCTAAAAAAAAAAAAGTCAAAATCATATAAATTGTAGAAAAGTGGTTTTCAGGAGGGGGATGGTGAGAGAGATAGGGAGAGGTTGATAAAAGGGTACAAACTTTCAGCTACAAGATGAATAAGGTCTGAGGATCTAATATAAAATGTGCTAAATAGAGTTGATAACACTGTATTGTATCATTGAAATTTGGTAAGAAAGTAAATGTTCTCACCAAAAAAAAAAAAAAAAGGGTAAATATGAGAAGTCACGGATGTGTTTGACATGGGAGGAATTATTTTACAACGTATACATATATCAAATCACCATGATGTATACTTTAAATATCTTACAATTTTGTATGTTAATTATATATAGCTCAATAAAGTTGAAAAAAGAAGAAAGCTTTTTTTTTTCCCCTCTCTGTCTCTCTCTCTATATATCCCATTGGTTTTGTTTCCTCCAGATAGAGTCCAGAGTGGAGGAACATATACATATGAGAGAGATACATACAGATAGTTCTCATATTCCCCAGGGAACACTGCTATTTTTTTCAAATGCCACATTGTCTCACTCTTCCTTTCTTTGCCCATGTTCTATCTCTACTGTTTTCCCTTTTATCTTGGTAGTACCTATACAACTCTCAAAAATTCTCTAAGAAGCCTTTGCTGATTTGCTAGTTGTAATTTGGTTTTGTGTTCCCACTGCACTCGGTGCATGCCCCTGTTCTGTCATTCTGCAGTCATGAACTCTGACTGCCCTCCTTGAGGACTCTAAGCAACTCCAGGGTAGGGACATGCTATCTCCAAAGCCACAGCGAAGACCTGACGTTAGTGGGTCTTACTGTTATTTTATTTTGGAGGCGGGAATAAATGGAAGTATGTCATCCACTTACTCCAAAATTTCTTGAAGGAACCAAGTTTATCACTTATTCAGATAGATTAGATGAATCACTGCACTGACACAAATGCAGGTGGGCAGTGCCTGAGGAAGTCATCACACAGGGAAAATCTCTAATACCTTCTGAGTTCTCGGCACAACCACTGGACCACGAGGTTTCTGAATCCAGTCCTCTGCTGTGAGTTTTCTACCCAGGGGCTCAGTCACCCCAAACTGCCTGTTACAAACCAATCTTTTCTTAACCTGCCCTTCAGCATGACTTTTCCTCTTGGGAGAAATAAAACAAAATGTTAATAAATCAATGACAAACGTCATGTGAAAGCGATCATTGATAAAACCTGAAAGAGGAGACTCTAATTGGTTCCCTGAATTCAATTCCTGAACTTTGAGAAATTGGCTTAAACCAGCCATCAAACTGGCTACCAAGATTTTACTTCCCTCTCTAGATGTATGGCACCCTAGGTCTGTGGCACTAATTCAGTGTCCTGGTTATTCCGACCCCCTCTGATCTATCTCCATCTCCAGATTTATGGCCCGAACTCACCATTCTGTTATTGCAACACCCCCTAAATGGTCCCCTTCCCCTGACCTCAATCTCCTCCATTGTACCGTCTACACTGCCTCCAAATTCAGCTGTCCACTCCTCACCTCTGCATTCGTTTCCTATTGCTGCTCTAACAAACTACCATAGACTCAGAGGCTTCCACACAAACTTCCTATCTCGCAGTTAGGTAGGTTGAAAGCGTGCTATGGATCACACTCAGCTAAAATTGAGGTGTCATCAGAACTGCATCACATTCTCAAGGCTGGAGAAAGAGTCCATTTCCCAGTCTCGCTCAGCTTCTGGAGGCTTCCTGCATTGCTTGGCTTGGGGTACCTTCCTCTGTCTTCAAAGGCAGCCATGCTGGTCACGTGCTTCTTACATTGTATCACTGACGTCTTCTTCCCCTTCCGCTTGTAAGGATCCTTCTGATTATATGAGGCCCGCCCAGATAATGCACGATAGTCTCTCTCCATTATGGTCAGTCGATTAGCTACTTTAATTCTTTGCCATGAAATGTACCATATTCACAGGTCCCGGTATTAGGCCGTTGACGTCACTGCAGGGCAATACTCTGCCTACCACGATGGTGCCTCTTGCTACCACCTACTCTATGCTCCAGTCAAACCAGAGAACTTGCTGTTACTGGAAGAATCATTCACATTTACACTTCCACGCTGCTCACGTTGTCGCTGCGTCTGAACGACACTTTCCTCCCCTTTTCTATATATCCTTAAAGTCTCAACTCAACTGTTATTTTCCCCAAAGCCTGTTTCAAGTGCCCAGGCAGAACCAAAGCTTCTTCCTCTATCCTCCTACACCACTTGGCTTACACCATCCATTCCAGGTTGACGGCTTGCTATTGCTAGGCTAACTTTCCCATCACACTTTAATTCCTTGATGGTACCTTAACGTAATCATTCTCGCATCTTCTCTGATATCTAGCAAAGATTGTAAGCACAGAAGGAGCTGAGGAATATGTGCTTAGCGGGGTGGATTTCCAAATTCATGAATTATCTGGGAGGGAATTACGGTCTTCAATTTTTTTTTTTTATTGTTTGTTTATTTTTGAGAGAGAAAGAGAGACAGAGTGTGAGCAGGGAAGGGGCAGAGAGAGAGAATTTGAAGCAGGCTCCAGCTCTGAGCTGTCAGCACAGAGCCCGATGCGGGGCTTCAACTCACGAACTGGGAGTTCACGACTTGAGCTGAGGCTGGATGCTTACCTGACTGAGCCAACAGGTGCCCTGGAATTATGATCTTTCATTAAACAGTTAAACCCATTAGGTAGTGAACTTTATTGTTCAGAAGTTCTATGTATCAGACAATGATGCCATCTGTGGGGAACTGTAGGAAGGAAGTAAAATTTTAGGCACAGTTTCAGTGACTGAAAGGTAGGACTCCATGTCAACCCAAAGGGCTCGACACTTCCTTCACGTTGCCTCTGGGTTTGAACTGTATTTGAATCCTGATACAATTACTATTCTTATTTAGGAGAGCGTTCTCAATTATAGAGCAAGACATTTATTTTTTTTCACACTATTCTTATGTGTTGTAGGTTTCCAAAAGGAATTATAAAAATTACTCTGATGCAAGTGGTACATATTCTTTTTTTTTTATTTTTTATTTAAAAAAATTTTTTTTTCAATGTTTATTTATTTTTGGGACAGAGAGAGACAGAGCATGAACAGGGGAGGGGCAGAGAGAGAGGGAGACACAGAATCGGAAACAGGCTCCAGGCTCTGAGCCATCAGCCCAGAGCCTGACGTGGGGCTCGAACTCCCGGACTGCGAGATCGTGACCTGGCTGAAGTCAGACGCTTAACCGACTGCGCCACCCAGGCGCCCCTACAAGTGGTACATATTCTTAAAATGAAGATGTGATAAGCAGGTCCTTATAATAATAGTTGTGAACACCTTTTTATCACTTTTTGATATCTGGATTAATTTTCAAAGATGGGATATTTTTCCACTTCTCAAAAGTATGAAACATTAAATAAGGATTATGTCTATTTTTGCCAGGCTTTTAAATACAGCAATTCATTTAAATGTCCAGTACTCTTCACTGGACAGGTGAGAACGATTCTCAGGACCTTTGAAGGCCTTTTCCCTTAGTCCCAGAACTGGGTAGGTGGGATTCAAACTCCTCTTTTTTTAGCTTAAAAGCACCTGGTATTTTAGGTATGAGTCTTACATCCTTGAGGCACCTGAATGGCTCAGTCAGTTGGGTGTCCGACGCCTGATTTTGGCTCAGGTCTTGGTCTCATGGTTATGAGATTGAGCCCTGCATTGGGCTCTGTGCTGTGTGTGGATCCTGCTTAGGATTCTGTCTCTCCCTCCCTCTCTGTACCTCCCTTACTCATCTCTCTCTCTCTCTCTCTCTCTCTCTCTCTCTCTCTCTCTCAAAAAGAAAACAAGAAAAAAGAAAGAAAAGAAAAGAAAAGAAAAGAAAAGAAAAGAAAAGAAAAGAAAAGGAAAAAAAGATTATGGTGTGATGAAGTAAAAAAACATATAGAGCATTTGGAACCTAGAGTTACTGAGGTCTGGGCAAGTCAGTTAGTGTCTCTGAATTTTAGTTTATTATAAAAATAGAATGAAGCCTACCTCATCACTTTGCAAAGATGAAATGAGATAAATAAAGCCGGTTTATTTTATTATGTTTCATTCCCTACCAGAGTTTGGGAAATGGGAGACTCTGGTGCCATAAAATCCAACGCTCCACGGTACCACCCCCGCAAACTACAAATGAGAATTCCTCCTGAGTTGAACACCAGATGTCCTGTAGGATACAAACATCCGCTGACTAGAAGGTTATTTTTCACATTCCCATGGGCAAATTATTTTTATGACATGAACCCATAACTGGCATAGGATCTCCAAATGGAATGTTTTATAATGAAAAAGGAGGGGGGTGGTAGCTGGCAGCCTGAGGTCCTGGTGACAGGGGAAGCAGATTTTCTTGGAACTGGCATCTGGGTGTTTTGCACTGAGTGAGCGAGAGGGTAGATTTCCTATGGAAGCCGGAGGGACCAGGAAGGAGCTCTGCCCCACTGCGCGTGTCCGAGGCTGGGGTGCCACCAGCACCACTCACACCTGTGCAGGCTGCCCTTGGGTCCCCCTCTCCGCACCGCAGCCAGCGCCTGGCTGGAATGGCTGGTGGGTCTTTCTTGGCCCGGCAGGCTTTATATGTGGGTAGTGGTCATCCTGCAGTTGGCCTGGATTCTAGAACTTGACTCCAAGTCATTTTTCTAAGACTGACGAGAGTCCCCGCTTCCTTGATGTTTATGTGCAGAACCACTGAGGGTCCTCTCCTCCCCACCACACACATCCGTTAGGAGGAACAGGGTTATCTCATCTTTTCCCAATACACACACACGGGAAACAAGTATCTGAAACTTTGGAATCTCAATCTCTTCTACTGGAAACACAGCTTTTTCCAGGAAAATAGGCAGAGGAACTTGAAGAAATCTGACATTAAATTCTTGTGGCTCTTTTACCTTTGCTCTCCTGAAAAACTCTTTATCCGTTCTCTTGTTCTCAGGAGAGGGCTATTATGGGTCTAAGCAGAAGGTAACTGGTCCAGTGTCTTCAGCGAAACCTTGGGACCTGCTGGCAGTGAGGAGAGGAGGGATGCGTGATGACAGGCGGCACCCAAAATGCTCATTTGTTGTCGCTTTGGCTCAAGTGCCCCCAGGAGAGAAGCCAGATTCCATGTGATTAGAGTATCTGGTTTGTCGCGTTCTTACAGGCATAGCAGTTTTCACCTGGAAAAGAACGTGAGTTCACCTTCCCACTGGACAGAGAGGGAAACTCCCCACCACTGAATGATGTGAATGGTTCTGGACAGATCAGGGCCATGGTCCAGACCTGTCGACTGTTCTCGCACGCCAGGCTGCCAGTGACCTTCTGCGTATGACTCTGCTCCGTGCGTGGAGCTTCAGGTCCAAAAGCTGGTGTGCTGCGAAAATGGCCAGGTTGCATATGCTGAAACTCTATTTCAAGTTCAATTTGGCAACAGTCTTAAAGACCTTAACTGAAATAGTACTATTAAGCGAGGCTCAACTCTCTCCATCTATCACATTTGAAGCTTTTTCATTAGGGCCACTACCGAACCTTCTTTACTTGGGAAACCTATTCAGCAATAAAGAACCTGACTGATCAGTGGAATATGAATTTTACTGCTGTGTGGAGACATGGTTTTATTGTGCCGTCAGGGAAAATGAGATCTAATTGGGGAATGAGTGACTTATAATCCTCTCTGCATCATTCCTGCTGTCCATTAAGGCACGAAGCCAAAGACTGCTTCCTCTTAGACGCAGCCTGATTTTTAAACTTTTCCTGGATTTCTTGTTTCCCTTAGATCCTAGATCCGGCATAAACCTAATGCATCTAGCACACATTTTGGCTCCCTAACAGTTCCTGAAAAATTCCACTCTATTTTTTTTGGCTGAAGGTCGTGAAAAGCCAAAAATACAAAAGAAAGAAAGGTTGGGGAGGACATTTAGAAAGCGCATCTAGATTGCCAATTCAGATGGCTAGGCTGGGACCATACATGTGGAAGGAAGGGAGCCATGAATCAGTAATTCCATGTTAACAATGTAATCTCACTTCAATTACATGATGATTTTAGCCAGAGTAGATCTGGCTCACAGATGATGACTCCAACTTTTCCTTGCCCTGAGAGCCTGGAGGTTGCGGACTGAGCCTCCACTTGCTCTGTACACAGGGCTTTGGTGCTCCAGCCATTTAAGGAGTGGTGGGAAACTGACAGTCCGTTTCCAGCACTCCTCTGTGCTCTCATATCAAAGCAGATGTGCTCTTGGGAAGGGTAGGATTATTAGAACATCCCTTTCCTCTAATGGCTTCTTTTGCACTTCATCCAAGTCCACTTACTCTCACACCAGTGGTTCAGAAAATCAGGCTCATTTATTTCTCTCAGAGGCAGTGGTTTCCCACTGCGTTGACATATGCTATGTTATGTTGCATTTTGCATCAAGATAGTTTTGAACACGGGTACCCTTACTCACAGGTTTATCTATTGGAAAAGAATAATGGCTGCATCATACTGATGGACATCGTTGCTGAGATGGACGAAACCTGATTTCAAATCTGGAAAGATAAATTTGACTATCTAAATAGCCTTGGTCAATGCAAAAATCTCTGGCTAGGAAAGTCATGTTTTCCTTCTGATCTGGAGCACCTTAGTGGTAATTTTTTTTAATCAAGTGGGAACAAGAGAGAAAGGAGAGACACCCAAATGGGGCTGGAGAAGAAGCAGATTTGTTTTTACATCATCGGACTGCAAGGAGAACCTCCAAGAACAGACATGATCACCCCCGGGGATTTCGAAGTTACCTGAAGCCAAGTGGAAAACAAGGGCTTCTTATTTAGGAAACGCACTTAAACATCTTCTAATGTAATAAACAGGCAGGGACACTTTAGCTTTTTACCAAAGAACAGTACATAAACATAACCATACCCAACTCTGTAAGCTGAGCTGATTCTCCCAGTCGGAAGTGTACCTTTGGAAATGGCAAAGGGACCTCCGCAAAATGTGGGTAATGAGAGTCAAACCCGAACAAAGCAGCAAGTCTGGGAAAAGAAACCCAAGCACCAAGACATTCAGTGAGTGGAAAGTGCTCGCACACATCTTTCACGAAAGTTAGAGTGCGTATTGAAATCAGAGCCAGTGGAGCTACACCCAGTGCTTTGCGAGATTTTTTTTTTTTCAACGTTTATTTATTTTTTTGGGGACAGAGAGAGACAGAGCATGAACGGGGGAGGGGCAGAGACAGAGGTAGACACAGAATCGGAAACAGGCTCCAGGCTCTGAGCCATCAGCCCAGAGCCTGACGCGGGGCTCGAACTCCCGGACCACGAGATCGTGACCTGGCTGAAGTCGGACGCTTAACCGACTGCGCCACCCAGGCGCCCCGCGAGATTTTTGATACCATGTGATTTCTGTGTGTGTGTGTGTGTGTGTGTGTGTGTGTGTGTGTGTGGCTATAAAGACAGCAATAAAGACAACACAAACCCATTCCTTTCCTTCTGTAGAATCACACTAGATTTTTTTAAAAAATAAAAACTGTACTATCAAACTAAACAAAGCCACCAGGATTGAGAAATGTTGTCCTGGGAGTTGGAGTTTTTAAACTGGAAATTAGTAATACAGAAGTAAACTGGAAAACAAGGCAACTCCCATTGAAAAACCCTTTCAGGGGTGAGAAGAATGTATTTCCACTTCCAGCTCTACTAAGTAAGTTATTTCACAGTCTTTGTCATATTACTTAATCTTTTTAAGTCCAAGTTTTTGTTTCTTTGTTTTTTACCTATGAAATGAGGGCCCTGGATCTACTGTGTTCCAGCTCTAGTTTTTGCTATAATTTTTGAAATGTTAAATCAGACAAAAATGTTGGCTCAAATTTAGGCAAACTGATACAAAAATGTTTTAGGAGGAGGCAGCATGGAGGTTGACCTAAATAATTTAGAAATCTGCTTTGGGGCACCTGGATGACTCAGTTGGTTGAGCATCCGACTTGAGGCTTAGGTTTGTGAGATGGAGCCCTACATCTGGCTTGCTGCTGTCAGTGCAGAGCCTGCTTGAGATCCTCTTTCCCGCCTCCCCCCCTCCACCTTCTCCTCTCCCCTCCCCCCTCCCTGTTCCTCTGTGTGTGCTATCAAAAATAAAAATAAACATTAAAAAAAGAAATCTGCCTTAATATTATACATCATTTTTAAAGTGTAAGCTAAAAACTCATGAAGAGTAAGATGTTGTTAGAAATTAAATTTGAGAAACAAATTAAGTGCATATTAATGATGAATTATTTTTGTGTCCTGGTATAAATGGACTATCAGCCGAAGAAACACTCTACATGTTTATAAATATTAAATGGAACTAATGCCTTCAAACACACCACGGAAGGAAGAATCAAAAAAACATCTAAAGGTAAGCAGACAATGCTGTCGGTTCTGCAGGGTCTCAGTCTTCACACAGAACTGAGGGTTTAGGGTGAAAAGGAATTTCAGTTTCTGTTGTGAAGTATGTTTCTTCAAAGATACTTATTTAAAGCAAAGTTTACAGAAGAGACGAAGGAAATAAAAAGCAAGCATGGGATTTTTTTTAAGTAAAAATGTCCTAATTATTAACTTCTCTGACACTGAACACTATTGTTTCAAACCCTCAATTTCAATATTTGTTTTATCTGTGTATCCTAGAAACAATGATATTAAATGGTAGCCTTTTGCTTCTTCCTTACACTCAGTGAACAAACTCTAACTTTAGCTGTGTCTGTCCTTACACGTTTTTGTTAGCTATATGAAAAACTTCCTAGCATAGTTTTATGTCCAGGAGAAGCACAATTTTTTTTACTTCTGATGTTTTTTTCCCAGGTGCAGGCAGATCCTGAGTTGCAGCAATGCTGGACTTTCTCCACTGCTGGTGGAGTGACCCATCTGATAGGTGAGTCTGGAGAGATCTAGACTCTTTCTCTTTATTTTCTCTTAACAGGAAGCTTGGGTAGAGAAGAACACATATATCTCTAGTCCTTCAAGCTTCAGGTGTTACGGGAACTGCCTGTAGCCTGGATAGGTAAGTCTGTTTAAAACTGGGATTTAAATTTAGGATGCCTACTTTGCTTCAGATTTAAGCCTAACACATCGGTCTAAAGTTCATCCATAACAAAAGCAATAATTAGGTTCTCATCTACCTCACCCTTTGACCTTATTTCTTAGTTGCTTAAGAAGATAGTAGATATTTTAAAATATTGGACCCCCTTAAAGATTCATTAAAATGTCTACATCCTCCTTCATGGAAAATAGGAGAGATGAAAAAGTCTTCTTAGATACCCAATTGTGTAATCTTTATGGCCATACTGTGAATACAGAATAGTCCTCCAGGATATAACTTATTAAATGAAATGTTTTCAAGGACCAAGTAAGGACATTTGCTTCTCTACTGATTGTCCTAGTATAATGCAATTTAGAAAATATATCAGCAGACTTGATTTTAAATCCTGATGCTATTACTTACTAACTGTATGGTGTTGGAGATATCTCTTAATCTGAACTTCAGTTTTTTCAACAGCAAAAAGTATGATAACCAATCTGTTATTAAAAGAGTGCATATGAGAAGCTTAACAAATACTGATCTAACTTTCTCTTCCTATATACACTCCTTTTCATCAAATAAATTGTATGAAATTTATTTATGAACTGTATGCTATGTTGGCAATTAATTCCTAATGGAAACATTCTTGGGAATGCCTATAATAGAATGTAAAAATATGAAAATATTTACATGAAATGTATATTTATAGAAAATAGAAGCTTGTCTAGGTTAACTACAGGAGTTATCATACTTTTTTAAAAGTAGAATTGTAAACAGTACAAACAAAAGTCACTTCCTAAATTAATTCTTACATAAAAAGTTGGTTGTAACAATGCTTTCAAGTGCACAGCACTTTGATGTTCAAAGACCCCTTACAATTAAAGAGTGTCCTTTCTGTGATCATCTTGTTCCTTAGACTATCTGGAAGATCCCCTGAAGAGGATGCTGAGATGATCTAAACCAATCTTCAAAAATCTCTAGTCCTCAGAAAAGCAATTTTCTTGTGGGAAACCTGACCCCATCTATTTGCCTGTGTTCAGAGGTGTTCATCTTTGCTGTGCATCAGGAACACTTATGGACATTTCTTTAAAATATATACCACCAGGGATTATGATTCAGACATTCTGTGATAGGCTATAGGAATGGGTATTTTTTTTTAATTCCCTACATATAATTCTGAGAAATAAAGATTGAGAACCACCACTGGGAAGTTTTCAGTCTCTATTGGGTGGGTTCTAGTGAATCCAGGGGGATCACACAGTGATCATCAAACAGCATCCTGAATTCTTGGAGGAACCCAGAACTAATTTTATTTGACTGATTTCTATAAGATATTATCCAAAGCTCACTGCCATATCTGCCTATTAGGGGGTATACCAGGCTAGATTTCCCCTATAGTGTCCAGGAGGCTAATCCAGAACTTTTTTTTTTTTTCCTGGTATGTAAAGAGTAACATAACTGTAACCTGACTTGCTTTTATCAGTCACCACTGCTTAACATTTCTTTCCTGAAACTTAGCAACATGTTAAATGGGAATTCAAGGATTCCATAAATGGTCTTTGACTCTATTAATACTCCATTCTTTCTTCTATAGATGTGGCTTAGTGTCTCTTATGCCCACTTGGTCTACTTTGCATCTGGGTAAAATTTGGTTGCGGATGGTTGGCGGTTATTCGAAGTCTTTTTCCAGATTCAATTTGTATCCTATAGGATTTAGAACTACAAGAAATTCACCCAAGTATAAAAACAAATAATGAAACAACACATTTGGTGAGCTCAGGGAAGGGATTTGATGCTGACTGGCGGTTTGGATTGAAGGGAAATATTGAGGATTCGCTTTTCAGGGTAGGATGTGGTTGCCTCATCCTGCTGCCAAATATATTCTGAAAGACACCCTTCTAGGTGGTGGTTTCTTTAAGGAGACATGATTAACTGAGCAAGATTGTTCTCTGTTGTGGTTTTGGAAGAACAACTGGGTAAGGCCACTGTGTTTAAAGAGCATATTTGTTGTGTCTAAATTCCAGTGTCTGTCTATAACTAGACCCACGGTTTAGATCAGTAATTTATTTAATTTCTGATTTAAACTCATGCTCTGACTCTTAGAGAAAACTATGCCCAGGAAGAAGAAAATTACCAGAGCATTCACCATTCCCAAAAACCTTTCAGTAACAGAGGACTTCGACTTGTTTAGCACATGACTTTAGAGAAACCACAAAGCTTGAAAATACTAATTTTTTCATTAAAGTGCCAGAAAATTCAAACCCAGAGTTTTAAACAGTGGTTGTTATATACTATTAATAGCTCTAAAATAAGCAACTTTTGGAATCAGGATGAAAGTTAATTATAGAACTTCTTTGCCGTAGCTGTTTCTATTTACATCTCCAAACCACAGAAGCAAATAATGTAGACTTTACTAACACATCAGCATCTTCTTGTCCTTCTCTTAAGTTTCTGACTTCTTTGAAGCTACTCTTAAAGCTTTCCCTTAAAAACACATCGTAACCGAATATTCCCAGTTCAAGGACAATTTCAGTTTGTAGTTTTTAGTCTAAAGGAAGTCTTCTTAAAATGCCGAATCTCAAGTCACTTATACCCCCAAGTAAGACAAAAGATCAAAGCTGTTGTACACAGGGTGCATATTATCCAGTCTGATTTGTATGTAGTCCTTTTGTGATTGTTTGCTTCATCAACAGCAAACACAACATAGTAGGAAGAATCAAGAGCGTGAAGTTATCTGCTATGTAGTGATCGTTTCCACCACCAAAATGTAAGTGTGACATTTGGGTTGATTTTTAAGAAAAAGAAAAATTTGAAAGTGAAAGTAACTATCCAGAGCAAAAATTTTAAGATACTGCAAAGTCTAGCAGAATTGCATGTTTTGTTTTCAGTCTTAGCCAATTTACATGGCGGCAATTGACTCAGTTGGGGTGGAGAGCTGACTGATTATGAACGTCATTCTCTCCAGCACCCCGCCTCACAGACACGCCCAGCTGACCCTGAATTAATCAGTACCCACCTACACCAGTCTTGGCTGCACATTAGAATCACCTGGGGAGCTTTTAACAATCGCTATGCCAGGTAATTAAATCAGACCAATTAAATTACCATCTCTGGGGGTGTGGTCCAGTCGTGAGCAGCTTTTAAAGTTTCCCAGGTGATTACAATGGGCAGCCAAGGTTATAAAACCGCAGCTCCCTATCTAGATACATCCATGAGGTTCTGATTACCTTAGCATTTCTACTTTTTATTTTATACAGAATGGGGTAAGAGGCTGCCTAGGACTCCCAGAACATTCTCCATTTGTAAAAATATCCCTGAAATGGACAAACAGCCTAACAGAAAGTGAGCACAAGACAAAACATGTATGTCTCTCAAAGACTGTAACCTCATATTCAATCTCATAAGTAACTGAAATGCATTTTTCTAAAAGAAAAATCATTAAGTACCTATTATATTATAGTAATGATTGCAAAGAACTTAATTCCCAGTGCCCTTGGGATTATGAGAGGGAAGACATTCTCATATATTCCCAGAGGAGTGAAAATTGGCAGACTTTAAAATAACAAGAACTACAACTACTAAAGAAAATACCTAACATTTAATGAATGGTAACGATGAGCCAGGAACTGTTCTAAGTACTCCTAACTCACTTGATCCTCATGACAGTTAAGTGAGATAAATACTGTGATTATCCCCATTTTCAGCAAAGAGACTAAGGCACAGAGGCATTGAATCACACAACTAATAAAGAAATGGGACATGGGGCGCCTGGGTGGTGCAGTCGGTTAAGCTTCCGACTTCAGCCAGGTCACGATCTCGCGGTCCGAGCCCCGCGTCAGGCTCTGGGCTGATGGCTCGGAGTCTGGAGGCTGTTTCTGATTCTGTGTCTCCCTCTCTCTCTGCCCCTCCCCCGTTCATGCTCTGTCTCTCTCTGTCCCAAAAATAAATAAACGTTGAAAAAAAATTTTTTAAAAAGAAATGGGACAGGGATGCACATACCAGTATTCTAGATCTAGAGCCTGTGTTCTTTGGTACTCACAGCAAGGTAGGGAAACTTGATATTGTGTGTCCAGGTCTCAAAGAGGACCCAGTATATCAAAATTCCTCTTTTGGGACTTGTCTTAAGAAAATGATCAGATATATGTTTACTTATGTCCACTAGGAGTAAAATAAAATATTGAAAAAATGGGAAACAAGATGAAAGTCCACTAATAGGGGGTTGGTTAAGTTAACCATGTTATAATCATATGATGGGATGATATGTTCCCATTAAAAACCTTGTTGTAAAGCGATTCTTTCCAACCTTTTTCACATCATGACACGTGAAGAAAATGACAGTATTTTTATATCACACGAGGGCAAACAGTCAAGGGGGCTGGAGAATACTGGTTCTGGAAGCTGGTGGCACATGTCCAGCCAGCCACTGCAAGAGGTGATGGAATCTTATCTTGACATGTCTGTAGTGTATCCCCAAAGATTAGTTACAAAGTACTCATTTGTAGGAACATATTATGCTACAGGCAAACGTTCACTAAATTTTGCTAAATGAAGACAATGCCAACTATAAGGAATCGTAATACATTCCAGGCTAATAACTCCATCAGTACATATTGGTACAGGTAGCCATAAACCCATACCAGTTGTCAAACTATTAAAGGAATTCTGTATCTGCTGGTAAATAGCCCATGCACCGACAAGCCCACCAATGCCACTGCCACTGCCACAACCTCTGCTGCCACCACCACCCATGGCTTCTCCCAAATATGGCAAATCTGGACTTCCTCAAGATAAAGCAGCTATGAAGTAAAGCCTGAAAGGGGAGTTTGGAAGGAAGGTTCAGGGCTTTATTCTGATTGGTTGGTGTCTAAGCTGTGCAGGTAGTTCAATGTTTTGAATATTACCTCTGCATATTAAAAAAAAAATCTCGGGGGGCGCCTGGGTGGCGCAGTCGGTTAAGCGTCCGACTTCAGCCAGGTCACGATCTCACGGTCCGTGAGTTCGAGCCCCGCGTCAGGCTCTGGGCTGATGGCTCGGAGCCTGGAGCCTGTTTCTGGTTCTGTGTCTCCCTCTCTCTCTGCCCCTCCCCCGTTCATGCTCTGTCTCTCTCTGTCCCAAAAATAAATAAAAAACATTGAAAAAAAATTAAGAAAAAAAATCTCGGTAGGGAAGAATTTTTGGAAGAATATGTATTGCAGATGTTAATATTTATTCGCTTTGTACTTTTCTGGATTTTTCTACTCATCCGCTTTGATCAATTATATGTTTATAAGTAGGAAAAATAAAGACCAATACATAATACTTTTTAGAATTGATCTTGTGATTATGGTTGAATCTGAATTCTTAAATCCTGATATTTACGAAAGTATCTTTGGCCTTCAAAGTAACAGAAGGCTCCTGAACTGGCTACTTGAAAGGACCCACTGGTTGGGATGAAGAGGAGACTGTATATCAGCATGGTAACCTAAAGATAAGAGTCCTTTTCCCAATTGCTAGATACCACAAAAAATTCTCATAATCTTGTGGAACCCAGGGAAGGAGATAGGCTCCCAGTAATAACTGAGATGGAGTTTTAAAGACAAAATATGTTGATTTAAAAGTAATAAAGGACTATGTTCTGTCTTGTCATTCTGGGTTTCTGGGCCAAAATTCCACACAAACACATTGTTGGGGAGAGTGCCCGCCCATGCTCAAATCAAACGACACTTCCAACCTCTGACGGGGCCAGTGCTGCTGTGAACCCACCCTGCCATGATTTATGCCAGAGAAGGTCACCACTGCCTGAATGATGCGGTTCACTTCTCAGGGTGGCCCCCAATCTGCAGCCATCTCATCTGCCCAGCGAAACAAAACACCACCATCTCTGTGTGCTTTCTAATTCCCGTTATAGCTTCAATGTGTCTACCAAGAGGATCCTTTGGTGTGGCCTTCAGCCCTTCACTCTAAATTCACACACATACACACACACACACACACACACACACACACACACACACGAATGAATGTCTGGCTTTTCCTGATCTTTTTTTTTTTTTTAATATTTATTCATTTTGAGAGAGCATGAGAGAAAACAAGTGGAGAAGGCGCAGAGAGAGAGGGAGAGAGAGAAGTGGAAGCAGACTCTGCACTCCCAACGCAGAGCCTGACACGGTGCTTCAACTCGTGAACCAGGAGATCATGACCTGAGCTAAAATCAAGAGTCAGACACATAACTGACTGAGCCACCCAGGCGCCCCGTCCAGATCTTTTAAATAACATGTGCAAACAAAAACTACTAATTCCCTTTCCCGCAACACAGCAGGGAATCTTCTCTCTTTCCTCTTAGCTGCTGGGACTGTCCCCCACTCCCATCCCACTGGTTTATCCTAGCAAAGGACGCTAAAAGAGCTCTGCTTTCCTCCTGGAATCCCATCCTTCCCTAAGTATGACAAGAGAGAACAATGAGGCCCACCTGCTCCTCACTGGGGAAGAAATACACAAAGCGAGCTTAAGTAAATCTCCATCTCAATAAATATCCTTTCACATACTTTCAGATGTGCGCTGCTATTGAAAAACACTCAATATTCATTGAATGAATGGTGGCCAAGGATATATTTGAACAAACAAAGTGTCATCACAGCACCTCGATAATTTGGAAGTTGTCTATCACACAACGGAACCATAGAACATAGCTAAGAACTGAGAAGAAAACAAAACAGATGTCTTAGAACACTTTACAACTGGGCACTATCAACAGAGGCATCATTTTAGTCTGTTTATATGTTACTTACAGTTCAAGTCAGCCAGGTTTTTGGGTTTCTTTGGTGAAAGGCCTTGAATTTTGGAGCCAGAAGGACTTGGGCTCGGATTCAAATAAATTTAACCCTTTTCTTAATCTGCAAGGTAGAAATAATGACATTTAACCACAAAGTCATACTATGAGAATTAAAGGAGCTAACATATGAAAAGAATCTAATGAAATCTTATAGATAAAAATGTATTTAATAGTGACTTCTTTTTTCTCCTTTTCCAAGACCAAGGCAGACTGGAAGCAGAAGACGAGGAGGTTTCAAAGATGGACAGATAACAGTGACAAGAAATAACAGGCCTAACCTGACCAGAAAGGATATTATGTGGAAAAATAACTCAAAACCACCAGGATCCTTCTTCACTTCCAAGGCCATCACTGGGTCACAGTAACGAAGAAAAGGTGAAATTATATTCAGTATCTTTCTCAGAAGTTGGTGAGACAGGACAGGGACTGTAGACTACTTCTCTCCAAAATAAATAAGATAGAAAATGTTGGGGCTGGGAAGCTTTGCTCAGGGTAGAGGAAAGGGGAGGTGCCACCTTATAAGAAATGGATATACCCGAAGAGCTTGGGTTAACTCTATCCATGGAGCAGAGGTTAGCAGTCTTTCAGTAAAGGGCCAAATAGTAAATATTTTCAGCTCTGTGAGCCACAGAAGGCCTCAGTTACATATATTTCTTTCACGTGTGTATGTTTGTTTTGCCACACTTTAAAAATGTAAAAAAAAAAAAAGTTCTTAATTTACATGCTGTACAGGAGCAAACCACAGATTGGATTTAGCCCACAGGCCATATCCTGTACAGGATTCAAGTTAAGTGCCTTTTAAAATCCATTACATAAAATAATGGGTGAAGTGTTGACGTCTGCATTTAAGTCACCTCACTAGAATCGAAACTTCATTTACTATCATTTTAAATAAACGCACTAATTGGGGTTTACTCATGTTAATATGCCTCTGCTTACAAATGGGAATTTTAACCAACCCAAACAATAAATGGCAAAACTAGGACTCCTATACATATCGGGGAGAAAAGTAAAACTGTATCACAAATAAGAGCTAGCATTTATTGCAAATGTGCTCCAGGCAACATATATGTGACTTGTTATGGACTGAATTGTGCGTCCCCCTGGCCCCTGCCAAATTCATGTGTTGAAGCCCTAATCCCTGGTGTGACTGTATTTGGAAACAGGACCCGTAAAGTAGTTAAGGTTAAATAAGGTCAGAAGGGTGGAGCCCTAACTCAACAGGACTTGTGTCCTTCTAAGAAAAATGCACACCAGGAGTGTGTGTGCCCAGAACACAGGTCACAAGAAGCCTGCTTGTCTGCCAGCCAGGAAGAAAGCCCTCACCAGGAACCAACACTGCCGGCACATCGATTTTACACTCCTGGGGTAAAGTCTGCTATTGAAACCACTGAGTCTGTAGTATTCTGTTGTGGCAGAGTTGGGGTTTGAACCCAGGCAAACTAACTCAGGGTCATGCTCTTAACCAGGTTACAGTGACATTCTTCTCTGGTTTACGGTAAAGATGGCTTCCCACTTAATTAAATAGCACTCATAGGAAGAGCTAACTAGCATCTAATAATGGGACTTGAAATGCTTTCACACATGACCACCTGAAGATTTCTCTAAGTGTCAATCATACAAATTTTACTGCTTCCAAAAGGAGCTAAACAAAGAAGAGATTGATGGCCTATTGCTTGGCAGGGTGGATGTTGGAATCTGCCCAAGGGAAGAAATATGAACCAGATTGTATTTTACCCCTTATGCCTTATATAACATATATGCACCTACAACGTACACCATGGCAACTTTTGTACAGACATTTTTATATAAACCATTTTTTTGTGCAAAATGAAATGTATACTAAAGGAAAGATTAATTTCCAAAATAAACTGGTCTTCCAGATTTTATAGATGTGAAGGGGATGAAGCAGACATACCCAAGCGGCCCAACCTTTATTTTGGCAATCTCCTTTTACCCTCTTTCTTTCCTCGTTGCTCCTGATCTCTGAACTCAGAATCCAGCATTGGCTAATCCCCAGTGGTGTTACACTAGAGAAATGCTCAGGCTGGGCTTAGAGGTTAATCCTGAACTGAATTAACTCCTAACTGATTACACAATTGAAGACTGTTGCAGGAATAGGAAAACAATGGCTAATATGGGCAGAGAATTATCATTAAAGGTTGTCAACTCTTGCGCTTACCCGGTCTGCAGGTTTAATAATCAAATACATAACCTACATGATTTTGAAGGGGCTCATCTGAATATTCTGAATGAAAAATGACAATCCAGGAGGGCACAAAAAGACCCCACGTTGCAAACCGGTTCTCTGGCACCAGTGTTAGATGAATCAAATTTATTCCATTCTGTACCTTCAGAGGTATAGAAATGACTTTCTGAAATGTTGAAGGAGGCATTTTTAAAAATTTCTTTTCTAGAAAACATGCACTGAATACCTCTCGTAAATATTCAGTTGGATTATGGTGGAAACAGCCTGAAACATAGATAGTAGACTTCATAACTTACTAAGTGTTTTTTTGAGAAACATTTATTACAAAAGATTAGTAACTAACCCAATACAAAGATACTAAAGTTGATTGTCATTTTTTTTCTCTCACTCTTCCTTTATATGGTTGGTATTCAAAATGTTAAATCTATGACTGGTGTGGTTTGTCTGCTGCTAAAAAAAATGGAGCAGTGTGACTGCTGTATATGTGTTCAGGCAAGAGTAGCTTATGTTATTGACAGTATTAATATGATAGTTAGCACTTTTTGCATTCAACCATCAACATTTAAGAAGCACCCAAAATCTAGAGTGCCTGGATGGCTCAGTCGGTTAAGGATATGATTCTTGATTTCGGCTCAGGTCCTGATCCCACAGTCCCAAGAAGGAGCCCATGTCGGGTGGTGTTCCGCACTGAGAGTGGAGCCTGCTTAAGATTTTCTCTCTCTCTCAAAGAAAACAAAGAAAAAAAGAAGCACCCAAAATGTGTCAAGCACTCTTCTAGATACTTTGGATATACCTTTTGGATATACAGTGAGTAAAACAAAGATCTGTGCCCTTGGGAAGCTCACTTCTAACAGATGGAAAATGAACAATAAACAACAAGCAGGACAAATAAGTAAATCACTGTATAAGTTTGGAGGGAGACTCCAGACAACTGAAAATGCCCCACGGCAGGGCTTGGTGTTTTGAGGAAAAATAAGGTGACTGGTCTAAGGGTGGAGTGCTTGGGCAGGTGCAAGTAGCAGGAAATGAAATACAAGATGGGACTGAAGAGGTGGCAGGATGGACCAAGCCACACAGTGCAGGGTGAGATATGGGCCGGGATCTGGTTTGGTTTATGCAGAGTGCCGTGGGAGAAAGCTACTGGAGGGTGCCCACTGGGAAGTGATGGAATGTAACTGACATTTTCACTGGAGTACTTTGGCTTCTCTGTGAGGAAGACCCTAAGGGGGCAATGGAGTAAAAGGGAAGACTTAGGGGCTCTGAGCCAATTGTGGCTTGGACTGGGGCGATGGTCAGGGAGATGGTGAGGGGTGGTCAGCTGGAAAATAATTTGGAGAGAAGCCAGTAGGATGTTCTAATATGTGAGGGGTGACAGGTAAAAAGAAGTCCAACTTAGTTTTGCCCTAACTGGGACCGTGGTAATTTTGGGAACAGGATCTCTTCATCTGTACCAGGCAAACTAGCCGTGTAGAACCAGCCAGAGTAGCTATAGTCAGGCACCTTTTAGGAAGTTATACCCAGTGATCATGTGGAGGCAGAGAGCCTGGTGCATGATATGTAATGGTTTGCAACAAGCATCAAAAACAAAAAGAATAGGATGGAAACAATATAAGGTATCAGAGAACACCACATATAATAAAGAAAATACGCATATTTATATATTTGTATGCACTTAAATCTCTATATCTATATCTATATCTATATAAAGGAAGCAGTGTTTGCATATAATAGATCAGGATTAAAAGTAATTCTTACTATGGATTTAGGTCAAAAAATTTGAAAGCACCTGACCCAGTATGCCTCTCAGAGCACAGCACATTGTAGATGATTCAGTGGTTTTGTTGAATTAGAATGAAAACAAAAGAAAAAATATGAATTGGTCTGGTAATAAAACATTTCTTTTCTTTGTCCTAGGGAAGGGGCACGAGGAGAGAAATGTAGTAATCTTTTTCCTCCATGTTAGCTATGACCACAGACCCAGTAAACTGTGCATACAAAAAAAACTTAGGGGCAGTACTTCATTATTACGCAATTTCCAGGGACAGCACTGTCCTTAATTCACAGTGAAACAGACTGAAAGGTCAGGGTGAGTGGTGACAAGCAGTTCTGCCTATTTCCAATGGTAATAAAGTTTTGATTCCCTGACCAAGGTATTGCATTGGTTGACATGGGCCTGGAGCCTATATTCAGGCTTACAAGTCCATATTCTTTTAACACTTAAAATATATTAACTAGAAAGCATGCCATCTTTGGTGAATGGAAAATAGTTTGTTGTGTTTGGTGCAGTTAGGGAGAGGCACAGACTAAACTGGAAAGGCCAGTGGTAATTTCGGGGCTATGAGACATGCAGTCTATATGCCAGGGATGCTAGGTTTAAACATGTGCGGAGACGTGTTGTAGAGCAATCCCTCCACTAAAGTAACGGATTTAGTATTTATATCCATGCTTTTTTAAAGTTTGTGGTCAGTGACTCCCTATCTCCTGGATGAACAGAGCTAGTCAATTGCCTGCCACAGGAGAGTTCAGATTACTACATCAGAAAGGCAGAGTGGGGGAGAGGGGGAAGGAAAGAAAACAAAAAAAACAACCAAAAAAAAGTAGATGTTTTTCTCCAACACAGTTTTTTGAAGCTCATCCACCCTTCCATTGCCATTTTCACTGACTACCTGAAACTATTCTTCCAATGAGTTGAAATACTCATAGGCCTTTTGACACAAAGTGTGGAATTTTTGAGGGACTATTGGTGACATGGAAGAGAACACTCTTGCTCCCCTAGCACCTGACTCACTATGGGAAGTCAGGACAGTGGAAGGAACCCAGCGCCCACTCCCTCCACGGCCACTGGGTTCTCTTTGGGCTACAGGGTTGAAAAGGAGGAAGACTGGAGAGGGGGAAAGCCATGGGGAGTCTGGTTAAGATGTAATGGAGGCCTGAGCCAGAACACAGGGACACCAGAGAGGCCACATTTTCAGAAAAATATGTTTCAGATTTTTAGTTTACAAATTTCATGAATTTTATCTTGAAGATTTTTTAATTTTTTTTTTCAACGTTTATTTATTTTTGGGACAGAGAGAGACAGAGCATGAACAGGGAAGGGGCAGAGAGAGAGGGAGACACAGAATCGGAAACAGGCTCCAGGCTCTGAGCCATCAGCCCAGAGCCCGACGCGGGGCTCGAACTCACGGACCGCGAGATCGTGACCTGGCTGAAGTCGGATGCTTAACCGACTGCGCCACCCAGGCGCCCCCTGAAGATTTTAAAACCTAGGCTGCTTTCTCTTCTATCTGTGTAATATGAAATAGCTTTTTCACTGGCATGGGAATTAAAAAAATTAGTCTAAGCAAAACATAATTAGAAAGATAAACATACTTCCTTCTTAAGCATATGATATATGCATAAGCCTAATCGAAAATATTTTGCTGGCTTTGCTATTCAGTATTATCTGTGTCACAGCTCCCCATTCCCACCCCTCCCTCTGAGGCCCATTAGAGCAGATAATTATGAGTTGACTTGATATAGGGAAGAGCCAAATTAAGCGGTGATGTAACCAGTGAGAGCCACGCTAATCCTTTCCATCCCACACAGCAGGTGATTCTCAGACAGGCTCTTTACCAGGCTGATGGTTGGAAAGTTTTAGAAACGCAGTCACAATTAATGGCCGTGAACCTAGGCAACAACTTAGCCTCTGTAGAGATCACGAATATCCTCCCCTCTTTCTTTCTTCTTCTTCTTCTTTCCCTCTTTTTGTCTGAAGAGTTTGGCATCATGTTAAGATGCCTGGCATTGTGATTCAAGTTCTAGTTTCTGAGATATTCCAAATGATCCACTGCTGGCGCAAACAGAAAAATCTCATGTTGTATGGAGCACCTGTCAGGCTTCACTGCAGGACATCAACACACTATTTCTCGTCACTTGACAGTATTTTGGTTACATTCACCACAGCTTCCTTATATAAAACACTGTTCTCTCTCCATTTGTGTAAGTGTGCAAAAAGTTCCCTTTAGGTGTTTTCTAGTGCAAAAGTTGGAGAAGGCATGAGTAAAATTTCTGGATATACATACTTAAGCTTTCTATAATAAATGATTTTTAAGTGACGATTTTAAGCATAGTTAAGCTAACTTACATTATATTTTCGCTCAAGCAGATTTATATACAAAAGCATTCTATGGCCCATGAACAAAAATGACATGGCTGGGTCACTGTCAACAGGCTTACATTTAAAATTATCTTCTAGGATTGGGAATGAATGTATGTTGGTCCCACCTTCATTCCCTGCCAGATCCCGTTTGCTGCAAAGCTTCCATTTGTAAGTCTATTGGTTGAGAATAGGGGAGCGGTTGCCAAATATCTGAGAATAGAAAAGAACTTGACTTACATTACCATAATGTTTTGTCCAGTTGAACCTAATGACTACATCAACAGTATGTAGCATATAATGTTTTTATTTATTTAATAAGAAGTGTAGTGAAGCATTTGAAACAACCTGAATCCCCAATGAGAGACTGGTTAAGTAAATTATGAGTTATAAAGAGATATAAAAATGCTATAATATTGGAAATGGAAAAGGAAGCAGATAAATCATATACTTGTGTTTATAAATATTAAAATTTAGGAAAATGTACATTTATTGAAAAAAGAAACTAGTCATTAAGATAGCAGAATGGTTATATTATTTCTTTGTTTGTGTGTCTCCTGATATGATGCTCTGAGAACACGGCATCAGTTATACTAATACCCCTGTGAAAAACGCATGAAGTAGATCTGATCATGAGGAAACATCTGACAAAGCCAAGATGAGGGCCAGTCTCTAAAATAACTGGCCTCCACTCTTCAAAACTTTCAAACCCATGAAAGACACACACACACACACACACACACACACACACACACACACACACACAATGATGCCCCATTCTGGATTAAAGAAACTAAAAGAGACATTTAAAACTAAAAGCAATGTGTGATCCTGGGCTAGAAAAAAATTTATAATAGATTCTATTAGGACTCATATATATTTGCTAACTTCAAAGAAAACTCATTCTTAATAAAAATGATTGCAATTTTAGCCTACGGCCACTTATCACAAAACATTCATGTGGAAAATAATTCAATAAATAATCACATACTTTATTTTACAGTAAAAATTCAATATTTAAATACAATATGTAAATATCAGTGATAAAAAAGTAAAGCTTTAAATTTCAGTGAGTATTTTACTGACTTTTTATTATAAAAATTTGAATTTTCTTTAAAAGTCTTATATTTTTCATTTGCCTTTCCAATATTTTATAATAAAAATTTCTTGAAGTTGCTTTTCTACGTTGCTTATATTTGTTAGAAAGTTTAATTATCTTTGATATCCCTGTCAATATTCCAGGAAAAGACAAAATATCAGTAGTCTAACAAGGACAAGTACTTGGTCATTATATTGCTTTTTTTCTTGGCTTAGTGAAACTAAATTTTTACTATTTAAACTTACAATGACAAAAAGGGATATTCTTTTTTCTTAATAAAAATTAGCCCTTAAGAAATCAAGGGATATTCTTTGTTCTTAAAAACTAAAATTTGGGGTGCCTGGGTGGCTCAGTCTAGGCTAAGCATCTGCCTTCAGCTCAGGTCATGATCTCATAGTTTGTGGGTTCAAGCCCCACGTCAGGCTCTGTGCTGACAGCTCAGAGCCTGGAGCCTGCTTTGGATTCTGTGTCTCCCTCCCTCTCTGCCCCTCCCCCATTTGCTCTCTCTCAAAAACGAATAAAACATTAAAAAATTTAAAACTAGAATTTAATGATTTCAGATTATTTGAAGAGAAAGCTTCATTTGTAGTTGAACTAAAAACAAAGCAAAGAAACAACACAAAAACAGAGGAAACGTATTTGACCATAATTATATTGTTACATAGAAGCAAAAAAAGAAAAAGAGTCATTATATTGTAACTCTTTTTTTACACTGAAACTTTCTATATATTGGGCTTAGGATCCAATTCTGCAATTTATTCTGTCTGATAGTCGCCATTTTCATTTTGTATATGACACCAGAATCTATTTTATTTACCATAGCAGCAAATCTCATGGGTTAGAATTAGATTCTAACAAAGATGTCAGTCTGCCTTGGTGGATGAATTTTCAGTTCAACTACAACAAAGAAAAATCCTATCTCAATACCTTACTTACTTAAAAGATTATTTAATGTTTTTGCTTTGTTCTTTTGGATTAGCTGTAATTGCAGAAAAGAAGTCTTCATAGTCCAGAATGACAACTGTTACAACTGTAATTGTTCCTCCAGTCTTAATGACAGGTTTAATTTAAAACTGCTCCTTCTCACTCAGATTACTGTGAGACCAACAACTCTGAACTGCTGTTTGGAGTTAAGAGTTGGCCATGGTATAGAGTGAAGATAATTTGATCTCCACAGGAATTCAGATTCTAATTTGAGCCTCATTAATCAGTGTTCTAATCAGGGAAACTAATCAACTGTATATACTGTAAGTTTATCTATTAGAAAGCCTTGGATTTCTCCCAGAGCTACAGCCAAATATTTCTTTTTTTTTTTTTAATTTTTTTTCAACGTTTTTTATTTATTTTTGGGACAGAGAGAGACAGAGCATGAACGGGGGAGGGGCAGAGAGACAGGGAGACACAGAATCGGAAACAGGCTCCAGGCTCTGAGCCATCAGCCCAGAGCCTGACGTGGGGCTCGAACTCCCAGACCGCGAGATCGTGACCTGGCTGAAGTCGGACGCTTAACCGACTGCGCCACCCAGGCGCCCCTACAGCCAAATATTTCAAATGGCAACCAACTTTGCCTTGTCATTGCTCATACTTGATCATCAGAAAATCATGTCTATGTCAGGAAAACAAAGGGACTTTGATTCCATGTGTATGCCAGTCATTTGCCTGCTAAATGCTAATGGAGCCCACAGTTATGCCACATTGACCTGCTTCAACACAGTGTAAAGTGAAAATTTTCCCTAAAGTCCTTGTCTTTCTTATACTTACATTTGCATTTGATCAAGATAGCATGAAGTTTAGTACTATCCACATTTACACATAATTTTGTATTTTAAAACTTAAAAAAGTATTACTAGGTTTCTTGCTTGGGGATGTGACTCTTCTACTCAATGGCCATTTATTATGAAGCTATTCTGTACCAGACACTGTGCAGATAAGAGTAGATAAGATAGTACATGTGGAAATGAGACAAAGGGAAAGACTGCAGAGGAAAGATGAATAACTTTGTATTCACCATGTATTAATTTACCTTGATGGATTTACAGGTATAATACATCTGAACTATAACATCAAGAGACAACAAATAGATACATATGCACATTTGTTGGTTTTAATTAGTTAGCACTTGAAAATAAAGGACTGAAGCTTTTCCTTCTCTCTTGGTTCACAGAAGCCACTCCATAAGATGGGTTGAAAGTACAAGAAGGTACCAAGTAATCTCCCCCAATTATGAGTTCCTGCAAGAAAGTCTAGTTCATGGACTTTTATCTGCGCATTTAGACTAGAGTTATCTTCTTAGAGATAAAAAGAAGAGGAAACTGTGGGCCAAATGAGGCTAGAAATAGAAGGCAAATCAGATTTCACAGTAAAAATCAAAGTTTTTGCATTAAGACCTCGCAAGAGACTATTATAGACAAAGCAGACAAATCTTTGCACTTGCAGATTTCACATTTAAGATTTAATATTACAATCTGTCTTTGCCATGAGACAGGGAGTGGTTTTGAAAATTGTTCGATATTCAACAATACAATGGAAAAATAATATAAAACTTCTGTAAAATGAAAGGGTGAATATTATAAAAGATGCAATATTTCATGTGGCCAATAACGGCGAAAGGATTGCTCAGGTCACAACAAACTCAATGACAAATGAAAGACTAGCAGTCTAGATGAGCTAAGAATGAAAGAAAAGGAAAGGAAACAAAGCTAACAAATAGTAGTAAATAAAATAGAATGGCTTAACCACTAAAAAATTAAGAAAGATTATGGGGAAAGTAGATAAAACCTAGAAATTATTTTAAAAATTATAAATATTTAAATTTTGCTTTAAACTCAAATGGGGACTAAAGAGAGAAGAGGGCTGTGTAGGAGGACGCCGGGCTCTCCACATCCTGCTAATCACTTAGATTCCACCCACACCTGCCTAAATAACCCAGAAAACCGCCAGAAGACTAGCAGAACAGACTCTCCAGAGCCAAGTGTAGACAAGAGGCCCACGGAAGAGGGTAGGAAGGGCGGAGAGGCGGTGCGCGCTCCACGGATTGGCAGGAGGGAGCCGGGGCGGTGGAGGGGCAGCCAGCCCATCCAGCAAGGCAGAGCCCCCGAGTCTGACTTGCAAAGGCGGAAGCTCCAGACTCCATGAGTTCTGACAGCCAGTGGGAATTAACATCTGGAATGTTATAAGTCAACAGCTCTGCTCCGAGAGGGGTAGACAATGGGAGGGAGAGTTGTTGAGCCCCGGAAGATAGAGCTCAGCTGGGCTGGGGAACAAAGGTGCTGGAAAGCACCATCTCCCTTGCCCATCCCCCAGCCAAAATCCCAAAGGGAACCAGTTCCCGTCATGGAACTTGCTTGCACTCCGCAAACACCCAATGCTGTGTTCCTGTGGATCCATCCTTCTGACGGGTATGCCTGCCTCCCTCCTAGTGCTGCAGGGCCCCTCCCACAGTGGACCACCAAAGGCAAAGTGAGCTAAGCCTGCCCCTCTTGCCCCTGTGCACCTTGCAGATCCACCCTGGCTTATATGCCAGATCCCATAGAAGCAGTACCACAAGCCTGGCAGTGTGCAAGTAGCCCAGAAAGGGGCCACACCACTCCACAGTGAGTCCTGCCCCTGGGAGAGGGGAAGATAAGATACACACCAGTCTGACTTTGGCCCCAGCAGTGGGCTGGGGGCAGGTCTGACTGCAGCCCCGCCCACCAACACAAGTTACTCCAGACATAATAGGGGAAGAGCTCTGCAGTTCCGCACCACTCCAGGGACTGTCCAAAATGACGAAACGGAAGAATTCTCCTCAAAAGAAATTCCAGGAAGTAGAGACAGTTAACGAATTGATCAAAAACGATTTAAGCAATATAACGGAACATGAATTTAAAATAAGTCATAAAATTAATCACTGTGCTTGAAAAAAGTATAGAGGACAGCAGAGAATCTATTGCTACAGAGATCAAGGGACTAAGAAACAGTCAAGAGGAGCTAAAAAATGCTATAAATGAGGTGCAAAATAAAATGGAGGCGACTACAGCTCGGATTGAAGAGGCAGAGGAGAGAATAGGTGAATTAGAAGATAAAATTATAGAAAAAGAGGAAGCTGAGAAAAAGAGAGATAAAAAAAATCCAGGAGTATGAGGGGAGAATTAGAGAACTAAGTGATGCAATGAAACGGAACAATATCTGTATAATAGGGATTCCAGAGGAGGAAGAGAGAGTAAAAGGGGATGAAGGTATTCTTGAACAAATCATAGCTGAGAGCTTCCCTGATCTGGGGAAGAAAAAAGGCACTGAAATCCAAGAGGCACAGAGAACTCCCTTCAGACGGAACTTGAATCGATCTTCTGCATGACATATCATAGTGAAACTGGCAAAATACAAGGACAAAGAGAAAATTCTGAAAGCAGCTAGGGATAAACACGCTCTAACATATAAAGGGAGACCGATAAGACTAGTGACAGATCTATCTACTGAAACTTGGCAGGCCAGAAAGGAATGGTAGGAAATCTTCAATGTGATGAACAGAAAAAAACATGCATCTGAGAATCCTTTATCCAGCAAGTCTGTCATTCAGAATAGAAGGAGAGATAAAGATCTTCCCAAACAAGCAAAAACTGAAGGAATTCGTCACCACTAAACCAGCCCTACAAGAGATCGTAAGGGGGATTCTGTGAGTGAAATGTTGCAAGGACCACAAAGTACCACAGACATCACTACAAGCATGAAAACTACAGACGTCACAATGACTCTAAACCCATATCTTTCTTTAGTAACACTGAATGTAAATGGACTAAATGCTCCAACCAAAAGACATAGGGTATCAGAATGGATAAAAAAACAAGACCCATCTATTTGCTGTCTACAAGAGACTCATTTTAGACCTGAGGACACCTTCAGATTGAAAGTGAGGGGATGGAGAACTACCTATCACGCTACTGGAACTCAAAAGAAAGCTGGAGTAGCCATACTTATACCAGACAAACTAGACTTTAAATTAAAGGCTGTAACAAGAGATGAAGAAGGGCATTATATAATAATTACAGGGTCTATCCATCAGGAAGAGCTAACAATAATAAATGTCTATGCGCCGAATATGGGAGCTCCCAAATATATAAAACAATTAATCACAAATATAAGCAACCTTATTGATAAGAATGTAGTAATTGCAGGAAACTTTAATACTCCACTTACAACAATGGATAGATCATCTAGACACAGGATCAATAACGAAACAAGGGCCCTGAATGATACATTGGATCAGATGGACTTGACAGATATATTTAGAACTCTGCATCCCAAAACAACAGAATATACTTTCTTTTCAAGTGCACATGGAACATTCTCCAAGATAGATAACTTACTGGGTCATAAAATAGCCCTTCATAAGTATACAAGAATTGAGATCATACCATGCATACTTTCAGACCACAATGCTATGAAGCTTGAAATCAACCACAGGAAAAAGTCTGGAAAACCTCCAAAAGCATGGAGGTTAAAGAACACCCTACTAAAGAATGAATGGGTCAACCAGGCAATTAGAGAAGAAATTTAAAAATATATGGAAACAAATGAAAATAAAAATACAACAATCCAAATGCTTTGGGATGCAGTGAAGGCAGTCCTGAGAGGAAAATACATTGCAATCCAGGCCTATCTCAAGAAACAAGAAAAATTCCAAATACAAAATCTAACAGCACACCTAAAAGAAATAGAAGCAGAACAGCAAAGACACCCCAAATCCATCAGAAGACAAATAATAAAGATCAGAGCAGAAATAAACAATATAGAATATAAAAAAACTGTAGAGCAAATCAATGAAACCAAGAGTTGGTTTTCTGAAAAAATAAACAATATTGATAAACCTCTAGCCAGGCTTCTCAAGAAGCCTGGGAGAAAAGGGAGAGGACCCAAATAGATAAAATGAGGAATGAAAATGGAATTATTACAACCAATCCCTCAGAAATACAAGCAATTATCAGGGAATACTATGAAAAATTATATGCCAAAACTGGACAACCTGGAAGAAATGGACAAATTCCTAAGCACCCACACACTTCCAAAACTCAAATAGGAAGAAATAGAAAACTTGAACAGACCCATAACCAGCAAAGAAATTGAATAAGTTATCAAAAATCTCCCAACAAATGAAGAGTCCAGGACCAGGTAGCTTCCCTGGGGAATTCTACCAGACATTTAAAGCAGAGATCATACCTATCTTTCTCAAGCTAGTCCAAAAAAATAGAAAGGGAAGGAAAACTTCCAGACTCATTCTATGAAGCAAGTATTACTTTGATTCCTAAACCAGACAGAGACCCAGTAAAAAAAAAGAGAACTAAAGGCCAATATCCTTGATGAATATGGATGTAAAAATTCTCAATAAGATACTAGCAAATCGAATTCAACAGCATATAAAAAGAATTATTCACCATGATCAAGTGGGATTCGTTCCTGGGCTGCAGGGTTGGTTCAACATTTGCAAATCAATCAATGTGATACAGCACATTAATAAAAGAAAAGATAAGAACCATATGATCTTACTGATGCAGAAAAAGCATTTGACAAAATTCAGCATCCTTTCTTAATAAAAACCCTCGAGAAAGTCGGGATAGAAGGAACATACTTAAACATCATAAAAGCCATTTATGAAAAGCCCACAGCTAATATCATCCTCAATGGGGAAAAACTGAGAGCTTTCTACCTGAGATCAGCAACACTACAGGGATGTCCACTCTCACCACTGTTGTTTAACACAGTGTTGGAAGTTCTAGCATCGGCAATCAGACAACAAAAGGGAATCAAAGGCATCAAAATTGGCAAAGATGAAGTCAACCTTTCACTTTTGCACATGACATGATATTATACATGGAAAATGCGATAGACTCCACCAAAAGTCTGCTAGAACTGATACATGAATTCAGCAAAGTTGCAGGATACCAAATCAATGTACAGAAATCAGTTGCATTCTTATACCTAATAATGAAACAACAGAAAGACAAATAAACTGATCCCATTCACAATTGCACCAAGAAGCATAAAATACCTAGGAATAAACCTAACCAAAGATGTAAAAGATCTGTATGATGAAAACTATAGAAAGCTTATGAAGGAAATGGAAGAAAATATAAAGAAATGGAAAAACATTCCATGCTCATAGTTTGGAAGAATAAATATTGTTAAAATGTCAATACTACCCAAAGCTATCTACACATTCAATGCAATCCCAATCAAAATTGCACCAGCATTCTTCTCGAAGCTAGAACAAGCAATCCTAAAATTTGTATGGAACCATAAAAGGCCCCAAATAGCCAAAGTAATTTTGAAGAAGAAGACCAAAGTAGGAGGCATCACAATCCCAGACTTTAGCCTCTATTACGAAGCTGTAATCATCAAGACAGTATGGTATTGGCACAAAAACAGACACATAGACCAATGGAATAGAATAGAAACCCCAGAACTAGACCCACAAAAGTATGGCCAACTGATCTTTGACAGAGCAAGAAAGAATATCCAATGGAAAAAAGACAGTCTCTTCAACAAATGGTGCTGGGAGAACTGGACAACAACATGCAGAAGGATGAAACTAGACTACTTTCTCACACCATTCACAAAAACAAACTCAAAATGGATAAAGGACCTGAATGTGAGACAGGAAACCATCAAAACCCTAGAGGAGAAAGCAGGAAAAAAACCTCTCTGACCTCAGCCGCAGCAAATTTCTTACTTGACACATCCCCAAAGGCAAGGGAATTAAAAGCAAAAATGTACTATTGGGACCTCATGAAGATAAAAAACTTCTGCAAAGGAAAGGAAACAACAAAACTAAAAGGCAACCAACGGAATGGGAAAAGATATTTGCAAATGACATATCGGACAAAGGGCTAGTCTCCAAAATCTATAAAGAGCTCACCAAACTCCACACCCGAAAAGCAAAGAATCCAGTGAATAAATGGGCAGAAAACATGAATAGACACTTCTGTAAAGAAGACATCCAGATGGCCAACAGCCACATGAAAAGATGCTTAACGTCACTCCTCATCAGGGAAATACAAATCAAAACCACACTCAGATATCACCTCACGCCAGTCAGAGTGGCTAAAATGAACAAATCAGGAGACTATAGATGCTGGCAAGAATGTGGAGAAATGGGAACCCTCTTGCACTGTTGGTGGGAATGCAAACTGGTGCAGCTGCTCTGGAAAACAGGGTGGAGGTTCCTCAAAAAGTTAAAAATAGACCTACCCTATGACCCAGCAATAGCACTGCTAGGAATTTACCCAAGGGATACAGGAGTGCTGATGCATAAGGGCACTTGCACCCCAATGTTTATAGCAGCACTTTCAACAATAGCCAAATTATGGAAAGAGCCTAAATGTCCATCAACTGATGAATGAATAAAGAAATTGTGGTTTATATACACAATGGAATACTACGTGGCAATAAGAAAGAATGAAATATGGCCCTTTGTAGCAACGTGGATGGAACTGGAGAGTGTGATGCTAAGTGAAATAAGTCATACAGAGAAAGACAGATGCCATATATTTTCGCTCTCATGTGGATCCTGAGAAACTTAAGAGAAGACCATGGGAGAGGAGAAGGGGGAAAAAAAAGGGAGGGAGGCAAACCATAAGAGACTCTTAAAAACTGAGAACAAACTGAGGGTTGATAGGGGGTGGAAAGGAGGGGAGGGTGGGTGATGGGTACTGAGGAGGGCACCTTTTGGGATGAGCACTGGGTGTTGTATGGAAACCAATTTGACAAGAAATTTCATATTTAAAAAAAACACAAAACAAAACAAAACAAAAAACTCAAATGGGAAGTAGGAAATCCGATACCTCTAGAATATAATAAATATCATGAGGAAAAATAAAAGTCCAATCTGCTATTATTTGATTAATTTTTATTCTTAGAACACAATTTAACTTAATTTTTATTAAAAATGAAACAAACTTATTTTATAATTTTGCAGAGAGAGAGGGAGACACAGAATCCGAAGCAGGCTCCAGGTTCTGAGCTGTGAGCAGAGAGCCCGACATGGGGCTTGAATCTACAAACCATGAGACAATGACCTGAGCCCAAGTCGGATGCTTAACTGACTGAGTGACCCAAGCTCCCCTACAATTCACGGACTTTTATGGAGAAAATTTCAGTAAAGCCTTGGCCTACCCCACCCTCCAATATTTATTGTACTATCTGTCTCTTTTATATGGATGTACTTTAAAGGGCTTTTATCAAATACCAGTGATCAAGAGTCATCTTTATGTGTGAACAGCTTTCAATGCATTCCAATTTTGAAGTCCATCGAAGTCAAGCAGTTCACTTTCATTTTGGATCAGCAAATTGCATAATTCTCTACAGTCCCTATTATCATATTCATTTCAACAGATCATAAGACTGTCTTCTGTGTTTAGGACTCTCTATGCTAAAAAAATTAAATAAATACCTCAATTTTTGTCTCATTCATTTATCACATCTGTATATATGCAATTTCTATCATTGCATAAGAAATCATCACAAAATTAGCAACTTAGAAGAGCACACATTTATTATCTGTTTCTGTGGGTCAGAAGTCTGGGCAGAGATTATCTGAGTCCCCTGCTCAGAGGTCCAAGGACTTGGCTGGGCTTTAATGTCATCTGGAGGCTTGGCTGGGGAAGATTTGCTTCCAGGGTCATTCAGATTATTGGCATAATTTTCTTGAGGCTCTATGACTGGATGGCATTCCTTGGCTTTTCACTGGTTGTCAGGTGAAGGGTACCCTCAAGTCCTAGATGTTGCTTACAGTTCCTTGCCATGTGGCTTCTCCTAAATAGTCATTAATTCATCAAGCCCACAAAGATGGACTTCAGTCCAGTCTGCAAAGACAGAGTCTCATATAATACAACATAACTGTGGAAGTGATATCCATCACCTTTGCCATATTTTATTCATTAGAAGCAAGTCATATCCTACCCAGACTCAATGAAAGAGATTACATGAAGGTATGAATATCAGTGGGTAGAAACCATTAGGGGTTATGTGAGGAGCTGATTGCTCCAATTCCCCTCCATCAAAAACAAAAATATGTGACTCTGGAAAATGAAATATAAGGTTACATAAAATGGGTTAGTTCCCAGTCATGTCATCTTTGCATATTCAGAAAAATTATATGAAGTTTACTAAAAGTAAGGAATGTCTTAGATTTTTTAAATTCTTAGTACTATATTAAACTTTTTTTTTTAATGCTTCACCAATTTCCGTGTCATCCTTGTCAGGGGCCACATTAATCCTCTCTGCATTGTTTCAATTTTTTAAGCTAACTTTTTAAATTGCTGGCCTATTTAAATTTCTTGAAGACTGGATGTGCTTACTAGTGATCTCAAATTGTAGAATGTTGTGAACTTCTGGAGAAAGATGGTGGAATGGGAGGACCCTAAGGTCCTATCTTCCCATGGATACAACTAGATAACATTCATATCAGTATGATATGAATCCAAGGGGAAAAAAACCCAAAGGGGAAAAAAACCCAAGGGGTAAAAAACCCAAAGACTGGCAGAACCAACTCCAACAATTAAATATAGAAAAGAAATCATATCAAAGAGGGTAGAAAGGGCAGAGGTGGGGGAAGCTAAATGGACCTGTGGGTCTGTCTACTGGAAGGAGAGACCCAGAGGCCAAGGGAGGTGAGAAAAACAGCCTATCATGCCAGGAAGCCTACACAGAGAAGACAAATCCCATAACATTTGGCTTTGAAAAACAGAGGGGCTGAATTTTGTAAGTTCTTATAACCAGCGGAACTTATAGCCTGGAACTTTAAAAATCAGTGGACTTGGCCCTGGGACAGCTGGGAGGGTGATAGGAAATGGAATCCCCATCTCCAAAAAGACAGCACAAAAATCAGCCCACAGCATAAAGGCAGCAGTTTGAAAGATGCCTGGAGCATACTGGAGGGAGAGTTATATACTAATCACAGAGCATGTCCCACCGGGACACAGATCCCTGGGAAACTCTTCCAAAAACAAAGGAGATGGCAAGTGCCAATACCCTCCCCTGTCTGCAACATAAACATCTGACCATCTGTGGGATCCAGTGTAGTTCAGGCATTCAGTACTTAACTTGCTTATGCTGCACTCTGCACCCTCCAGTCTGACCTGTCTCAGCCCCAGCAATGTAGGTCCCTTTCCCCAGAAGACTGGCATGAACCCTACCAACACTGCATCTCCTAACTGTGCAATTGCAGTGCCTTGGTCTCCTTGGTGATGATAGTGGCTGGTCACCTCCTGCTGGAGGACATGCATACCTTTTCAAAACCACATGCCTTACCCTCCCACACTTTGTGGAGTGGCCTCTGCCTCCCCTTGGGCAGACGAACAGTACCACCTTGTTAAAAGTGTGTACCCCACTATTTCAAAAACAGGAGACATGGTTGACTTTCCTAACAGAGAGCTAGCTAGACACAGTGAGGAGACAGAGGAATGTGTCCCAGATGAAAGAACAGGACAAAATTACAGCACGAGACCTAAGCAAAACAGAGACAAGTAATATATCCAATAGAGAATTTTTTTTCAATATATGAAGTTTATTGTCAAATTGGTTTCCATACAACACCCAGTGCTCATCCCAAAAGGTGCCCTCCTTAATACCCATCACCCACCCTCCCCTCCCTCCCACCCCCATCAACCCTCAGTTTGTTCTCAGTTTTTAAGAGTCTCTTATGCTTTTGCTCTCTCTCACTCTAACCTCCTTTTTTTTAAAACTAATGATCATAAAGCTACTCATTTGACTTGAGAAGAGAGTGGAGGCAGTGAGACCCTTACCAAAGAGATAAAAAAAGAACCAATCAGAGATGAAGAACACAACAATTGAAATAAAAAATAGACTAGACAGAATAAATAGCAAACTAGAGGAAGCAGAAGAACAAATCAGTGACCTGGAGAAGACAGTAATGAAAAGTAAACAGCTGAGCAGGTGGGAGAAAAACAATACACAAAATGAGAATAGACACAGGGAACTCAGTGACTCCATTAAGAATAATAACAGTCACATTACAGAGATCCCAGAAGGAGAAGATTGAGAGAAAAGGGGGAAATGAAAACTTACTTGAAGAAATAATAACTGAGAACTTCCTGAATCTGGGGAAGGAAACAGAAATTCAGATCTAGGAGGCACAGAGAGCCCCTAACAAAATCAACCCAAGGAGGTCCACACCAAGACACACAGTAATTAAAATGGATAAAAGTAGTGATAAGGAGAGAATTTTAAAAGTAACAAGAAAGGGCACCTGAATGGCCCAGTCAGTTCTGCATCCAGCTCTTGATTTCAGCTCAGGTCATGATCTCACGTTTGTGGGTTTGAGCCCTGCATTGGGCTCTGTGCTGGCCATGTGGAGCGTGTTGGGATTCTCCCTTTCTCCCTGTGTCTCTGCCCCTCCCCAGCTCATTCTCATTCATTCTCTCTCCCTCCCTCCCTCCCTCCCTCTCTCTCTCTCTCCTCAAAGATAAATAAACTTAAGGAAAAAAGCAGCAAGAAAAAGAAAACAGTTATAGGGAAACCCCATAAGGCTATCAACTGATATTTCAGCAGAAATTCTGAAAGGCAGAGGGGAGTGGCATCATAAATTCAAAGTGCTAAAAGGAAAAAAATCTGTAGCCAAGAACACTCATTCCAGCAAAGCTATCATTCAGAATATAAGGAGAGAGAAAGATTTTCTAAAACAAAAATTAAAGGAGTTCATGACCACTAAATGAGCACTACAAGAAATATTAAAGGGGATTATTTGAGTGGTGAAAAAAGACCAAAAGCAACAAAGGCTAGAAAGTAACAGAGAACATCATCAGAAACAACAGCTTTTTTAGGTAATACAGGGGCAGTAAATTTATATCTTTCAATAATTACTGTGAATGTAAATGGACTAAATGCCCCGATCAAAAGACATAGGGTAATAGAATGTTTAAAAACTAAGAACCATCTATATGTTGCCTACAAGAAACTCATTTTAAGACCTAAAGACACCTGCAGATTGAAAGTGAGGGAATAGAGATTCATTTATCATGTTAATGGACATCAAAAGAAAGCCAAAATAGCCATACTTATATCAGAAAAACTAGATTTTTAAAACAAAGACTGTAAGAAGAAATGAAGAACATCATTATATCATAATTAAGGGGTCTACCCATCAAGACGTAACAATTTTAAATATTTATGTCCCCAACTTGAAAGAACCCAAATATATATATCAACTAATAACAAACATAAAGAAACCCACCCATTGATAATAATAAAATAATCATAGGGTACTTTCACACCCCATTTACAGCAATGGGCAGATCATCTAAGCAGAAAATCAACAAGGAAAACAATAGCTTTGAACGACACACTGAACAAGATGGACATAACAGATATATTTAAAACACTTCATCTTAAAGCAACAGAATACACATTCTTTTCAAGTGCACAAGGAACATTCTCCAAAACAGATCACATATGGGGTAACAAATCAGCTCTCAACAAGTACAAAAAGAATGAGATAATTCCATACATTTGTTCAGACCACAAGCTTATGAAACTTGAACTGAGCCACAAGAAAAAATTTGGAAAGACCACAAATACATGGAGGTTAAATAACATCCTACAAAAGAATGAATGGGTTAACCAGGAAATTAAAAAAGAAATTAAAAAGTACATGGAAGCAATTGAAAATGAAAACATGACAGTCTAAACCTTTTGGGATTCAGTAAAGGCAGTCCTAAGAGGGAAATATATTGCAATACAGTCCTAACTGAAGAAGCAAGAAAAGTCTCAAATATACAACCTAACATTAAACCTAAATGAGATAGAAAAGGAACAGCAAATAAAGCCTAAAGCCAGAAGAAGGAAAATAATAAGGACTAGAGCAGAAATAAATGAAAGAGAAACAACAGCAAAACAGTAGAACGTACCAATGAAACCAAGAGATGGTTCTTTGAAATAATTAATAAAATTGATATACCCATAGCCAGACTGATCAAGAAGAAAAGAAAATGGACTCAAAGTCCTAAACAAAAGAGGTTAGGTCACAACCAACACAACAGAAACACAATCATAAGAGAATATTATGAAAAATTATATGCCAACAAACTGGGAAATCTGGAAGAAATGGAAAAATTGTTAGAAACATATAAACTACCAAAACTGAAACAAGAAGAGACAGAAAATTTGAACAGACCCATAACCAGTAAAGAAATTGAATCTGTAATCAAAAATCTTCCAATAAACAAAAGTCCAGGGCCGGACAGCTTCCCAGGGGAATTCTACCAGACATTTAAAGAAGAGTTAATACCAATTCTTTTGAAGCTGCTCCAAAAAATAGAAATGGAAGGAAAACTTCCAAAGTCATTCTACAAGGCCAGCATTACCTTGATTCCAAAACCAAAGACCCCACTAAAAAGGAGAACTACACGCCAATTTCCCTGATGAACATGGATGCAAAAATTCTCAATAAGATACTAGCAAACCAGATCCAACAATACATTAAAAGAATTATTCACCATGGATCAAGTGGGATTTATCCTTGGGTGCAGGGCTGGTTCAATACCCACAAATCAATCAACATGCTACATCACATTAATAAAAGAAAGGATAAGAACCACATGATCCTCTCAATAGATGCAGAAAAAACATTTGACAAAACGCATCATTTCTTGATAAAAACCCTCAAGAAAGTGGGCATCAGTGGAACCTAACTCAACATCATAAAGGCCATATATGAAAGACCCACAGCTGAGATCATCCACAATGGGGAAAATTGAGAGCTTTTCCTATGGTCAGGAACAAGACAGGAATGTCCACTCTTACCATTGCTATTTAACATACTACTGGAAGTCCTAGCCTCAACAATCAGACAACAAAAAGAAATAAAAGACATCCAAATTGGCAAGGAAGAAGTCAAACTTTCACTATTTGTGGATGACAGGCTATTCCAATTAGGAAATCCAAAAGATTTTGCCAAAAAAATTGCTAGAACTAACACATGAATTCAGCAAAGTTGCAGGATATACAGTCAATGTACATAAGTCTGTTGCACTTCTATACACCAATAATGAAACAGCAGAAGAATAAATAAGTGAATCAGCCCCATTTACAACTGCACCAAAACCCATAAGACACCTAGGAATAAACCTAACCAAAGATGTAAAAGAACTGTACTCTGAAAACTACAGAAAACTTATGAAAAGAATTAAAGAGGACACAGAGAAACGGAAAAGCATTCCATGCTCATGGATCAGAAAAACAAGCATTGTTAAAATGTCTATGCTACCCAAAGCAACCTACACATTTAATACCATTCCTATCAAAATACACCCAGCATCCTTCACAGAGGTAGATCAAAGAATCCTAAAGTTTGTATGGAACCACAAAAGACCCCAAATAGTCAAAGGAGTCCTGAAAAAGAACAACAAAACTGGAGGCATCACAATTCTGGATTTCAAGCTAGACTGCAAATCTGTGGTTATCAAGACAGTATGGTATGCCACAAAAAAGTGGACACATAGATCAACAGAACAGAATAGAAAACCCAGAAATGGACCCACAACTGTATGGTCAACTCATCTTTGACAAAGCAGGAAAGAATACCTAATGGAAAAAAAAAGACAGTCTCTTCAACAAGTGATGTTAGGAAAACTGGACAGCAACATGCAGAAGAACACTTCCTTACACCACACACAAAAATAAATTCAAAATGAATGAAAGACCTAACTGTGAGACAGGAAACCATCAAAATCCTAGAGGAGAAAACAGGAAACCACCTCTTTGACCTTGGCCAGGGCAGCTTCTTACTAGACATGTCGCTGAAGGCAAGGGAAGTGAAAGCAAATATGAAATATTGGGATTTCATCAAGATAAAAACTTTTGCACAGCAAAGAAAACAATCAACAAAATGAAAATCAGCCTATGGACTGGGAGAAGATATTTGCAAACAGCATATCTTATAAAGGGTTAGCATCCAAAATCTATAAAGAACTAATCAAACTCAACACCCAATAAACAAACAATCCAGTTAAGAAATGGACAGAAGACATGAACAGACACTTTTTTCCAAAGAAGACATCCAGAGGCTAACAGACACATGAAAAGATGCTCAACATCACTCATCAATAGGGAAATACAAATCAAAACCACCAAAAGATACCACCTCACACCTGTCAGAATGCCCAAAATGAACAAGACAGGAAACAACAGGTGTTGGTGAGGAGGTGGAGAAAGGGGAACCATGTTGTAGTGCTGGTGGGAATGCAAACTGGTGCAGCCACTCTGGAAAACAGTAAGGAGGTTTCTCAAAAAGTTGCAAACAGAACGACCCTATGATCTAGCAATTGCACTAGGTATTTACACAAAGGATACAAAAATACAGATTTGAAGGGGCACATGACCCCAATGTTTAGAGCAGCATTACTAACAACAGCCAAACTATGGAAAGAGTCCTAATGTCCATCGACTGTTGAATGGATAAAGAAGAGGTGAAATATATGATATATACATATATATCATATATACACATATATCATATATACCCATATGTGTGTGTGTGTGTGTGTGTATATAATGGAATACACACATACACACACACACACACACACACACACACACTGGAATATTACTCAGCCAAGAGTAAGAATGAAATTTTGCTATTGGCAAAGACGTGGAGGGAGCTAGGGTATATTATGCTAAGCAAAATAAGTCAAAGAAAGAAAAATACCATATGATTTCACTCATAAGTGGAATTTAAGAAACAAAGCAGTCAAAGTTATGGGAGGGGGAAAAAAAAGAAAAAAGAGACAGGGAAACAAACCATAAGAGACTCTTAAACTGAGGGTTGTTGGAGGGGAGGTGGTCAGGGGATGGGCTAGATGGTGATGGGTATTAGGAGGGCACTTGTTGGGGAGCCTGGATGGCTCTGTCAGTGAAGCGTCAGACTTTGGTTCAGGTCACAGTCTCATGTTTCATGAGTTCAAGCCCTGTGGTGGGCTGTGGACTGACGGTACAAAGCCTGCTTTGGATCTTCTGTCTCCCTCTCTCTCTCTCTCTCTCTCTCTGTCCCTCCTCCACACACGCTTTATCTATCTCAAAAATATATTTTTTTAAAAGGATGGCACTTGGGGAACCTGGGTGGTTCAGTCAGTTAAGTGTCTGACTTAGGCTCAGGTCATGATCTCACAGTTTGTGAGTTTGAGCCCCACATTGGGTTCTGTGCTGACAGCTCAGAGCCTGGAGCCTGCTTTGGATTCTGTGTCTCCCTCTCCCTCTGTCCTTTACCCTCTCTCTCTCTGTCTCTCTCTCTGTCTCTCTCTCTCTCAATAAAAAAAATAATTAAAAAAAAAGGAGGGTACTTGTTATGATGAGCCCTGGGTATTTTATGTGAGTGATGAATCCTTGAATTCTACTCCTGAAACCAATATTGCACTGTATATTAAGTAACTAGAATTTAAAATTTAAAATTTTGAAAAGAAGAAGAAGAAAAAAAAGGAGTGTATGCAGCCAGTGCTTTATATATGAGACTTTGATATAGAATTGAGCTGGCATTAAAAAAATCATTCATAAAGAATAGAATATTTGTTAAATCATATTAGAAGAAATGGTTTCATTATGTAGAGAATAATGAGCCTACCTCACATCATATTACAAAATAAAGTCCTGATGGTCTGTTGAGATATATATTACAAACAAATCTATAATGCTAATGAGCGATATGCCTTTATATCTACCAATTTTTATAAAAAGATTTCTAAAAATATCATCATCCAGTAGTGTCATAAATCCTCAAACTCTGAATTGTATTATTCTAGCTCTGTTTAGCATGTTTACATTCAAGAAGAGGCTAGATCTTCAAAGAGAGAGCGTCCAAACCTACAAAAGTAAAGAGAATAGGTTTCGAAGAGGCCATTAGATTTGGTATCCAGTAACTTGTTTGTAAGTTTAGAGAAAGGAATTTCACTAGCCAGCTGGGGGTATTAAAAGCACCCAGAGCATTTTGGACATAGTATAGGTGTGGACTCACCTTCAGCAAACATTTGGCAACAAACAAGCTTTTCTCGTCAAGCCATTGAGGAAAACAAAAATGCTGTTTATTTTAATTTTATTTGGAGATGCAGACACGTTCCTGTAGCCAAAGCAAAACTTGGAACCATTCTGGATTTTGGTCTCGGAGCTTAGGTTTACTTTTGTGTTTAATAAAAGAGTCAACAGTACTTTTGACAATCAGTGGTTTTCCCCCAAGTCCTGGCTAACATTATCTCCCTTCGCAAACCAGGCTCCTGCAGCCAGCCTGTGGTAAACAATTCCTGAAAGCGTAATAACCACTGCCACTCTTGCCTCCTCAATTACTGCTTTGCCATCTTCCCAGCTCATGTTGTAAACATTCTGAAATGAAGACCCTATAAACCCAAGCTATCGGCCTCCATAAGGGAACATGTCATTAAAAAAGAAAAGGTTTATAAAGGCATTATTTTTTCTTGGCCAAGATAATTGAATGCATTCTTTTCTTTCCTCGTGATTCATTCTAAATGGTAAGAGTTTTATTTCCAGAAAATGTTTTTGAGATTACTGGAATTTAGTAGCAAATACAGAAAATAATCCATCCAATATTCTAAATAATGGGCTGGAGAGTAGGAAGCATTTTGTACGTGTGTCGCCCGATAGCGGGAAACCTGAAGCCAGTTTATATAAGGAGAATAGAGTCTGTCACTGTAGCAGAAGAGAATTCTCACCTTGCCTCACCGCTATGGGGAGCAGTCCTCCTGGATAGAAAAGTCAGAAGGCAGCAGAAGATAACATTTCTACTTAACACGTGAAAATAAAATTCTAGTAGTGAGGATTTTCAGAAGGAAGCGTGGACTTTTCAGAAATAGTGAGTTCCACGTCACTAGAGGTATTCAGGCAGGGGTCGGGTAGATGTAAACAAACAAACAAACAAACAAACATTGTCAAAGCATTCATAAGGCCTCAGTGACTTTCCAGTACTAAGAGTCTATATTTCTGAAAATTCATTTGGGGGCTAAAGTTGTATACATCCTTGTCATGCATGTGATTCTCCAGCCTCAAGGGTCAATGAATTGGTTTTACACTTCACTTGATGCAGACGAGTTGAGGGGGACAAGTGGAGGCTCTCGTATGCTCTTTGACTCCATAGAGCATTCTCAAGGAGTCAGGGTTGGAACAAGGAGGAAAAATAAAAGGCATAAATGTTTCAGGGAGCATCACTGGTGTGGGAAACTCTTGCAGTGTTCCCTGCATGAGAATAACACGTGGCACAAACAAAAGTCCCCATAAGGACTTTGTCAGGGATTGTGTTTATCGTTCTTCCTCGTTTGAATTCTTTTCCTCCCACCCTTTCTCTACCCATGAAAATTCACGCTTTCCTGTCCTAAGTCACATGGGACTTCCCCCATAAAGTAATTTACTGATTCATAAAATAAAATAAACACCAGAATCTCCTCTTACATGCTTCCCATAGGTCTTTTCCTCTATTCGGTTTTAGCGCTTAGCAGGTACTTATTACTTTTATTCTAAAAATATCTTCCCTCACCTACTAGAATCTAAATTTTTGAGGACAAAGACTGTGTCTAATCGATCCTTATATCACCTAATGTGTGTAATTCCCTACCTTAAACCTAGTAAATCTCAAAAGATATTAAACGAATGGGTTAATGAACAGGATGTTCTGTATAGAGGGAAAATGCCAAAGTTGACTTCTTGCTGCAGACACCTCCACTCCTTTCCTAAGATCTCCCCTACATGCTCTTTTATTTCAGACTTTGTGCTGGAAAACAACAGAATTGAGAAAATACGAGGGGTACAGGGTTGGGAAGTTTGTCAGGGGCATATGTAACTTTATGAAATAGCAGTTTCAAAGATCAACTTAGAGTTTTTTCCCCTTTCAGATAAGAAGCACAGTGTGTGAGCGGCATTGGAAAGAGGGAAAAGGCCAAGTGAAGTTCAGTCACTCACCACAAAAGGCACTAAAACAAGACCATTGAGAAAGGTACTGGGAAAATGACTTTCCTTCAGAACTGCAAACCCTGTCAACAGCATGAGGTAAACCTCAGTCAACACACTAAGTGTGGGGAAGGTAAGAAGATTTCAAGCAACTCAAACACAAAGAAAAAGCTTTTTAAAACATTAGTGACTCTTTTCCACATTTCCACTTAAGCTCTCTCCATAAGGGAAATATACTCCCGTATTCCACAGCAATATATCTTTTTTTTTTTTTTTTTTTTAACATGTAGCCCATTGCCAGCCACCTAGAAGTGGAGGTGGAGATGTTGAACAGCTACCTTGGAACCGAGTTCTTAATATGTGTTCCGAGGGTTAATACTCAGTGAAGCAAAGCGGATGATGGCCAGATAAAACAGTCACAACCCTCAGATGGAAAATAATGTCGCTGGGCAAGCCAAAATATAATTTCTCCTCTGACTTTTCCCTCCAGGAAGTTCTTGTGAAAAACACCTTTCCAGCACAATAGTCATCGAACCCAATTATATATTTTTAGACACTACTAACCATTCTTTTTTTTTTTCTTTCTTCCATTTCAAGAAAATTCTGCACATCTGGAAAGAACAGCAATGAAGAACAGGAGCTGGCGCTTTCGTGCTCGGCTCCTACTGGGCATGTTTCGTTTAATTTCCTCCGTTTTTATGACACTTTCCTATGTTGCTACTCCAGACATTCAATAAAACACCTCACCACGTAGGAAGCATGAGGGAAGGAAAATCTAAAGAAAGTCTGACAGAAGTTCTGAGCGTCTGCTCACCACAATGATCAGCGAAGGCAGGCAGGAGCATATACTCAGGTTTCTGAAAAACACTTCTCTAGGGTCTCCCCTTAGTCTCTGTGTAAAAACTCGGCTGCCTTTTGCAACTCTGATTCCTTGTCACACAAACCGTCTTACTTGCATTCGGCTTCTATAGTCTGACCTCTTCAATGTCAGAAAGAAGGAGTACAAATGGCCCTATGGCTGATTCGGTTTTCCATACATCTCTCATCTCATCTACAATCAATCAGTTTTTCCAATCAGCAAGTGAGAAGCCATTTCTTTCTATCTTCTTATTTACAGAGAAGCAAGAACTAGTTATGGAAACTATCTACAGCAAGCCCATAGTCTGGTCAAGACAAGGAGGAATTAGATATGGGATTAAATAGGTCAAGAGCTGAGTCATGACCTGGGCTTTAAGCACAATGAGGAAGCAAGCACGACAAGGTTGAATTACTGAGTGCCTAGGGAAGCCATTTGTTTACAAAAGGATCTGAAGTAAATGAAGAATACTTAGCACCTAGTCTCTGGGGATTGATTACCAAAGAAGAAACTGTCTTTTGTTTGTTTACAGTATGTGAATGAGTTCCAGATCCTTGCTGGATGTGAGGTGAGGAGAGTCTATGACAGTACTGGGTGCCCACAATATGTGAGAAAAGAAGAAAAACACAAAATGAGGAGGACATGGGCATGAAAGCCAAATTTTAACCATTCTGTAAACTTTTCAGGGAATGACTTGTGGCCTATTTTAAATATCCCAAATTAGCATTTTCCTTTACCACATTTTCTTCTTGATACAGGCACACTGCCAGTTAAATGGAGAACAATTTCTCTGTCATATCTCTACTGGGAGGAGTGATAAATAAATCCCTTGGTTTATTTTTTAATTTTTTCTTATTCATCAAATATTTGTAAACTTGTCTTCAATTCATGCAGACCTCTGCAAGACACTAAGCTTAGAATGGACTTACTCTTAAAATTTAATTTTTAAATTTTACTGTGGAAACATGAGATCTACCTCTTAAAAATTTTATTAAATGTACAATATATTATTGCTGACTATAAACATGATGTTGTACAGCTGATCTCTAGAGCGTATTCATCTTGCTAAACTGAAACTTTATACCCATTGCTTAGTTATCTCCCAATTTCCACCTCGTTGCCCAGCCTCTGGCAACCACCATTCCAGTCTTTGATTCTACGAATTTGACAATTTTAGATATCTCATATAAGTGACATCACTCAGGATCTGTCTTTCTGTGACTGGCTTATTTGACTTAGCATAACATCCTCAGTTCATCAATACTGTCACATATTGCAGAATTTCTGACTTTTTAAGGCTGAGTAGTATTCCACTATATGTATATACCATAGTTTCTTTGTCCTTTCATCTGCTGATGGATTTTTAAGTTGTTCCCACAGCCGTTGTGATTAGTGCTGCAGTGAACACAGGCGCACTAATATCTCTTCAAGAGCTTGATTTTGATTCTTTTGGTTAAATATTCAAAAGCAGGATTACTACTTCACATGGTAGTTTTATTTTTATTTCATTTTTTCCATAAAGATTGTATATACGTAAGGTGTGTGACATGATGTTTTGATACCCATATACAGTAAAATGGTTACTACAGTCTGGTTTGACCAACGTGTCCCCATTCTTCCACCTTATTGCCCTTGGTAAACAGTATTCTGCTCTCTGCTTCTAGGTATTCAAACAATTTTTTTTTTTTTTTAGATTTCCACATTAAAAAAAAAAAACGAGATCATGCAGTATTCTTCTTTCTGTGCCTGGCTTATTTCACTCAACATAATGTTCTCCATTTTCATCCATGTTGTCACAAATGGCAGCAGTGCCTTCTTTTTAAAAGCTGAGTAATATCCCACTGTATGTATATACCCAAATTTCTTATGCATTTATTCATCTGCCAATGGACAGACTGTTTCTGTGAAGGCTGCTATAATGAATATTGGAGTAAAGGTATCTTTTCAAAGTACTGATTTTATTTCCTTCAGGTATATAACCTGAAGACAGACTGCTTGATCATATGATAGTTCTATTTTTTTAATGCTTATTTATTTATTTTGAGAGACATACACACACATACAGAGAGAGAGAGACAGAGAGAGCGTGCATGAGTAGGGGAGGGGCGGAAAGAGAGAATCCCAAGCAGGCTCGGGGTATAGCCCAATGAGGAGCTTGACCTCATGAGCTGTGAGATCATGACTTGAGTTGAAACCAAGAGTTGGACACTTAACTGGCTGAGCCACCACAGCACCCCAGAAGATCTATTTCTAATGTTTTGAGGAAGCTGAATACTGTTTTCCAATTTACAAACTTCTCAATAGTGTATAAATGTTCCCTTTTCTCTACATCCTCACCAACATTTGTTATCTTTTGTCTTTTTGATAATAGTCATTTTAACAGGTATGAGGTGATATCTCATTAAGTTTTGGTTTGCATTTCTCTGATGATTAGTGATGTTGACAACTTTTTTATATACCTGTTGGCCCTTTGTATACCTTCTTTGGAAAAATACCTATTCAGATTCTTTGTCCATTTTTAAATTGGGTTGTCTGTTTTACTATTGACTTGTATGAGTTCCTGATTTATTTTAGATATTAACACCTTATCAAATATATGGTTTTCAAATATTTTCTTCCATCCCATAGGTTGCCATGCCATAGAATGCCTTTTTATTTTTTGATAGTTTCCTCTGCTTTGCAGATAATTTTTAATTTGACATAATGCCACTTGTTTATTTATGCTTTGCTTGCCTGAGCTTTTGGTGTCATGTCCAAAAAATCATTGCCAAGCTCAATCACAGGGAGACTTTTCCCTACATTTTTTTCATTATATTTTTATGGCTTAAGGTCCTACGTTTAAGTCTTTAATCCATTTGAGTTGATTTTTGTGTGTAGTGTAAAAGAAGGGTCCATAAATTCCTTGATTTAAAACAAGATCCTTCCTTTCCTCCTTTCTTTGCTTCTTCTTTCCTTCATTTCCATCCTTCCCTCCAACCTTTCCTCCATTTCTTTCTTCCCTCCATTCCTTCTTTCCTTTCTTCCTAATTTAGTAGACAAACCATTAGATAAAGATGTGAAAAACTATCATCCTCACAGTTATAGGAACAGCAACCTGGCAGGGGCTTCCAGAATTTGAGTGAGGTAAGGAGAGTGTCTGGGAGAGCTGGTGCACTGGTGGCAGCCTGGCACTGAGCAGTGGAGCATGCCCAATTTGGGGAAGATATCTGACAGGGGAAGTGGGTAGTGGCAATCTGGTGTGGAATATTAGAGACTGGGTTGGGTGAAGATGTCTTCCATGTGAGAGAATGACAAAATTAGTTGCTGTTACAAGGTACTGAGGAACCTAGCAGATTGAGGAGTTTGTCTACAGCAGTCATGGAGGATGAGGAGGGTGGATAGGAGAATGATGATGGCTATAATAAGAGTTGGGTACATTATGAAAGGAAATAATCAATTATATACACTGAGAATAACTGAGTCAGATTTTTGCTGAGGGAGAAGGAAGTTACAAATGTGGAAAAAGGGAAAACTAGAATAGACTCTGCAATGTTGGATTGGAAATGGAAATATTAATGTGAATTCATAGTTTTCAACTGATAGATCATAGATAGATATGGATGTAGATATATAGACAGATAATATAATTATATTAATTTAAATATATATATATATATATATATATATATCCTAGCTCTGTCCTGAGACAGTCTGAACGCAGAAATACCCCACTGGCAATAAGCATATCTTTCGCTCAGCTCTTGCTTTATAAATACCATTCTCCACTAAAAGAAACCAGGGTACCTTGGAGAAATTTCTGATTCTTCGGCTGGGGAAGAGAAGAAAGAGAAGGAATATTTTGTTGTACCATAACATAAGGAAATGTTCCATAAATGATGAAACCAAATGTCAAAAGGATACATGAACCAGCGTGAGACTCCTCCTAGTCTAATCTGGGATATCTAAACATCAAAATAAATAGTAACTGATTATAACCAATTGAATAAAAGAAATCCACAAGTACATGCAAATATCAATGAATGAATGAGAAATGAAAGATTTTAATAGTCAAATGCCAATTAATAAATACAGAAAGAACTACCATCACAGTAATAGTAACCTTGGCAAAAATATCAATGCATGTCAAACATTCGGGTGAAAGTTAGATGATATACAGGAATTTTACATAGATTTGGTGAACGTCTGCACAAAACAATTAGAAAGATAAAGAGAAAATCTTTACAATGGGGAAACCTGGAGGAAACTACCTTAATCAAGCAGTTATGTTTAATATCACCAGGAATGTCACAAACTGAATTTGCTTATAACTTGCTTATAATTTGCTGAGGTACAATGAGAATATTGCTATATCTTTGTTTTCTGATATTCCTGACAATATTTAAATTAAATCTAGACATGAAGAAAAATCAGACAAACCTAAATTGAGAAGCATACTACAAAACAACTGGCCTGTAATTTCTAAAAGTTAAGTCATGCAAACCAAGTAAAGATGAAGGAATGGATCCAAGGTGAACCGGACTAAACAGACTACGCGTCAACTAAATAGAACTGGATCCTTTTCTATAAGGGGTATCATTGGAAAACGGTGAAAGTTTAATGAAGTCTATGGATTAAGTGGTAGAAATGTATCTATTTTAAATTCCTAATTTTGATGGCTATATTTTAGTTAGGTAGAATGATGTCGTTGTGAGAAATTCATATGTAGGAGGTGACAGGGCATCAAGTCAGAATCTTAACATAAAATGATTTAGGAAAAAGAAAAATAAAAAAGCTCTTGGTACTTTTCTGTCAACTTTTGTAAGTTTTGAATTATTTTTAAATAAAAATTTAAATATACCCACAGAAGTATGGATAAAATTGGGGAAATCTGAAGAAGAGCAATAAATTGTATCAACATCATAAACCGGCTGTAATATTGTACTATAGTTTAGCAAAATGTTTCCACTGAGGGAAACTGGTTAAAGGTTATGTGGAAATTTCTTATCCTTTTTTTTTTAACAACTCCATGGGAATCTACAATTATCTCAAAATTTTTAGTTATGAGAAAATTAGATTAAGGGGAAGTAGTACTGAGCATAGCCTCTCGTTCAATCTTTGTAACAGCCATGACATTGGTATTGTATTCATTACACAGATTAAGAAAGTGAGGAATTTATTTATTTTTATTTTTTTAATGTTTTATTTATTTTTAAGACAGAGAGAGACAGAGCATGAGTGGGGATGGGGCAGAGAGAGAGGGAGACACAGAATCTGAAGCAGCTTCCAGGCTCTGAGCTGTCAGCACAGAGCCCGACGCGGGGCTCGAACTCACGAACTGTGAGATCATGACCTGAGCTGAAGTCCGATGGTTAACTTACTGAGCTATCTGGATGCCCCCACCTTTTTTAATTTTTTTAAATGTTTTATTTATTTTTAAGACAGAGAGAAGTGAGGAATTTAAATAAAAACTTTAAAAAAGAAAATAAAGTGAGAGAGTTCAAATACTGCTTAAGAGTCAACTGTTAGTAAATAGAAGACATGGAATTGGATTAGAATTTTGTCTGGTTTTACAGTTGGAAGAAAATCTTGCTAAAAAAAAAATCTAAAAGAAAGATTCCAAATATACTCAATCACTGTTATTAACGGAAACTAATAAATGCACATTTTTTATTACGTGGATTTAAAATTAAAAAAAAATAAAAGAACGAAACTAAATTCTCTGGTCAGACCACGGGGGTACATAATTTTGATTACTAAGATCCCAGAGTACTCAAAGTTCAATATAAACCTGCTAATAACACTTTCACAATTCAGCTAAAAGGAGAGTAGTAACACCCTAAATGCAGTCCAAAGTGCAGGAGAAATTCTGTCTTTGGTATTTTCATGGCAGAAATTACAATTTATAACCGAACAGTTAACAGTAAATATGAAAGCACAGGTTTTCGAGTAGAAGAATGGACACAAGATGTAGGGGAGAGTATGTGGATTATCTAAGAAGATTTTATCCTCTGAAATTAGCAAATGTTTAGTGTTGTATGCATAGGATATGTTCTCTAAGGGAAGACAGATTCTTCTATAAAAAAAAAATCACACCACAAGGCAAATAAACTCACTGCTGGTTGTCCTTTCTCTGAAAACAAGGCTTCTGCTCTATGACTAGAACTCCAGCTGTAGTGCATAGAAACATCACTTACAGAGCGAAGCATGGGGTACACTCTAGATGAACAATGGCTGCAAAGTGGAGAAAAATTGCATATACATATGTGGGAGCATACTGGAAAGCCAATTATTATTTAGTATTAATAACATTATTAAAAATAGAAATTGGAAAGATATAAATTGCTCACAGAGAACATATTTCTGACTTTCTCTGGTCCCAACAATGAAGAAAAAAAAAAGATTGTAACATCTGAATCTATGCAGGAAGGTTCAAGAATGCAATCATCTTTCTTCTCCCAATCTGACATAAAGCTTAGTATATTATTCACTGAAAAATATGCTTCAAAGATGAAGACACATAATAATAGCAAATATTAGGTAGCCTTCTCTAAGTTTTCCAAAGTTACCAGTTGGCAAAACTGACCTAGGTAAAAACTGAAAGAACAGCTTGGATATACTTACACTGATATTTTATTTTATATATTTTTTATTTATTTATTTTGAGAGAGAGAGAGAGAGAGAGAGAGAGAGAGAGAGAGAGCAAATGGGGGGGGGGGGAGGCAGAGGGAGGGAGAGAATCTTAAGCAAGCTCCTCACCCAGCACAGAGCTTGATGTGGGCTCGTGGGTCATGACCTGAGCTGCAATCGAGAGTTGGACACTTAACTGACTGAGCCACCCAGGCGCCCCTTTACTGATATTTTTAAAAAGCTGTATCTTTATGTATTTTGTAGGCTGCAACTCAAGAATTTAAAAAAAAACTATCTTATGGGAAGTATATTTCAAATGTCTACATTTGTCTACCAGGTGTATGGAGATAGCTGGGCTAAGACCTCATATTAACCTCTAGACTTCCTGTAAGAATGATTAACTGAGAGATTTAAAGCAATGCTCCTTTTCTAGTCTTTTAAAACACCAAGAGTGCTTAAAGAGCTATACTTAGTGTCTACTAGAATTATTATCTAGTGCATTTAAATAATGTGCATTTAAATGAATAATATACAATTTAGGTCAGATTTTTTTTTACGTTAAGTGTGATTAAATACATTTTTCCCTAATCTTCAATTATTATTCATGCAGGTTTTCTCTCATTCTTGAGGAAAATTAGCTCATCCCTAGTCTTTACTCAGTCATACTGATTTTATGGTACTTATCACTGGCTCCTCATGTGGGAGTTAAAATACCTTATTCAAGTATCAAAAATTTTATAGCCTTTTTCTCTATCTTCTGTAGACTTCTATTTCCCCTTATTATCCCTCTGTTAAGAGAGACATAATTAATTTCCTCTTGAAAACTATCAGTACAAAGTTATAAGTTACCTTTCAAGTTTCAAGTTTTCACTCTGCTTGTCCACTTCCTTATATTCCAATAGAAATTATGTATCTGAGCAATAAAATGGTCTGGAAAAATGATGAAAGTCTTTTTAAATTTTCAAATAAATGTTATCTGCACATGTACTTTAAATTTTTTTCTCTAGGTGACTTTCCCAATCAGGTATTTTACAATATTGTGTTTTACCTCCTTTCCCCTTACTCAAGTCTAAATGTTTCTTAATAAACTAGAGCACACTAACAAACTATTTAAATGTTGGGGCACCAGGGTGGTTCAGTCAGTTGGGAGTCCAACTTTGGCTCAGGTCATGATCTCATGGTTCGTGGGTTCAAGCCCCACATCGGCCTCTGTGCTGACCGTTCAGAGCCTGGAGCCTGCTTCAGATTCTGTGTTGCCCCCTCTCTCTCCCCAGCTTGTGTGCTCGCTCGCTCTCTTTCTCTCTCTCTCTCTCTCAAAAATAAACATTAAAAAAAGAAACTATTTGAATATCTTTAATTGTTTTTTCAAGAAAAGGGGGAAAGCAAAATACTGGACACAAACTGAGAGATGCGGCTCAGTTAGTTAACAGGCATTTTTACACATATGTTCAGAAAATATTTTTCAGACTTCAAATGTTGACCATACTTTCTCCCACATGTATATCTTCAGGGTGAGTTAAAATGCTAATATTACGTAGTCTGGTCATTGAACAATGTCCTATTTCGACCCTGCCCTTGGAGAGCCCCAGGTCATCAGGCAACAATGAAAGAATTTGAAAGATTATCTGACATCATACATTTTTTTTTTAATTTTTAAAAGTTTATTTTACTTATTTTTGAGAGAGAGAGAGAGAAAGAGAGGAAGCAAGGGGTTGAGAGAAAGAGAGACAGAGACAGAGACAGAGACAGAATCACAAGCAGGGTGCAAGCTGTCAATGCAGAGCCTGATGCGTGACTCAAACGCAAGAACCATGGGATCATGACCTGAGCCAAAAACAAGAGTTGGACAATTAACCAACTGAGCCAACCAGGTATCCCTGAGATCATACATTAAAAATTTTTTTTTCCTTTGCTTTTGAGGCCTCTTTCCTTACAGAAAATTTAGAAAAGTCGGGTTGGAGTAGAAGTACTGTGAAGGAAAAGCCTAGAGTTGTTAGCTCTGCTTTAGGCTTTAAGGAAAAGAACAGGTGCAGTTCTTAAGGCTTCCACAGCTGGCCAGCTGAACGAACATTTGGCAAACAGGATTGTGGCAGGAGCCCAGCCAGGAACAAATAGTTGTATTTGTAGGGGCATATTCTTTATCCTCTCTTTTGGGAACTTAAGAGTAATCAACAGGTAAGGGGATAGGTCTGTAAGTCCAGTGAAGGCAAGAGCACAGCTTCTGGTGGAGCTAGCAGAATGGGACTCCCAAATCCGGAAAATGGTGGACAGCATTCCATACCTAGTGTCATTAGTTGTTTTGAAAACAGCAAGTGCCTTGACTAATAAAAAATCCTGGTATGCCTGGGTGGCTCTGTTGGTTAAGCATCTGACTCTTGATTTCGGCTCAGGTCACGATCTCACAGTTTGTGGGGTCAGGCCCCGTGTTGGGCTCTGTGCTGACAGCACGGAGCCTGCCTGGCATTCTTTCTCTCCCTCTCTCTCTGCCCTGCCCTCCCCTCCTCTCTTCTCTTCTCTCTCTCCCTCAAAATAAATAAATAAACATTTAAATACAATCCTTAGTAAGAGAAATGGTGAAATGTGATCTTATCACCTTAGATTTCAGGTTGAGATGCCAGGAAGACAAGAAGTAAAAGTTATTTTGAGAGACTGTATCATTCACAGAGAAATAAACTGTCATAAGAAGCTGATTCTGGGCTCATCAACAGAGAGAAACAAAAATAACCCTTCCTTACCTAAGATAAGCCTCCTTTTACTATTGATAAAAGTGTGTCAGGGAATTTAAAATATCTATTGCCTAAGATGCTTAAGAAACTTTAAAAAAACAAAACACTTGTGAACATGAAAAGCAAAAATATTAATTTCTACTTCAATTCTTGCTAATATTCATTTTACACACTTATAATTTGTTAAAATTATTTTGTTTCCTTGTTATTTCTTATCTCATTGTGACTTCTGCAATTCACAAAATATTTATGCTTCCAAATACTAGCATAATTCTATAAAGCATTTTAATATAAATATTATATTATTCATGTAGTCTGATCCTCAACAGTATTATTACATGTAAACAGGTTTTTCTGAGGGAGGAATGAGCCAGTACAGAGCGCTATAGGGTAAGGCAGCACTGCAATTTATTTTTTAACTCTTACTGCAATTTGAAATGGTAACAAAATTGTTTTTATGTTTTTGTGCATTTTATTTGGTAGTGCTTGTGATTTCTATTTCCTTATGGGTAAGTTTTGTTTTGTTTTGTTTTGTTTTTAACTATCACGACTACTTATTCAACAGATTGTGCCTGGTAACTTTATATATCTGTGTGTGTGCGTATGTGTTTGAGATCAAGCTTTTATCAGCTCTATTTGACATATATCCTGTCACTTACAGGTGTCATTACCCTATTATAATTTATCACAATTAGCTCCATTTTTATATATTTAAACATCCATTGGCGATATTTCCTTTGATGATACTTTTCTTAATAATACTGCACTTATTTCCTCATTCACACAGGCCTTTATCAAAACAGAAGTGTGGGCAACTCCATGTAACATGAGAAAGTCATCTACAGAGAAAAATAAACTGAAGTAACGTACTTTCCCACCATGGTTACAAATAATCCTGACGTCTCTAGGCTTAATTTGCCATTTTCTAGGGTGCATTTTGTCCAATGAAAATGAGTTAAAGCAAGTTTTTTTTAAATTGGAAATTTATAAATAAATATCCCTACTAATTTATATGTTTCTGTTTGTATTTATACTTGGTAATTCCTGTACTATTCCTTCCATTATAATGTATCTTTCAAAATTTACATGAAAATATATTTTAAAAATTATTTTTATACCAGGGTAATTTCAACTGCATAAACACTTCAGTGTACAACTTTTCAAGTGTGAGAACTTATAATTTTTTGATCATTAACCTTAATATTGGGACTCTATTTCACTGGCAACTACCCACCAGAACAAAATAGAGTATTCTCCATCTCTCTCTTTTTCTCTCCATCTCTCCCTCTCTAGATAGTCCTGGGGTAAACATTAACCATCTAGATCAGTTTTTTCGAAGTTTTTCCCCATGCATTTACCTACTTCAGATCACATGAGATGGTTATTAAAATGCAGATATGTGGGTCCAACAAACCTCGTGAATTAGTTTCTGTGGTGGAGCCTCAGGTATCTGAATTCATAACAAGTCCCCCTGGGGACTCTCATATACAATAAAAAGTGAAAACCAAGATTCTAGATATTTTCCTTCTCTAATCTCAATAACACCAAATATAGTAAGAGTTGTATTACCCAAATTAGAGGATATTTTTAAAATAAGAAATATTTAAGGATGAATTAGAAATTATTTTTCTACACCAATAATGAAGGTTGTTAAATATTCTGCCCCAAGATTTGAAATAAAGAAACTTAGTTCCTTTACCTATAATAATATACAAGTGAGCATGACTCGTTATGTGAGTTTCTTTAATTTGATATTTTAAACCACATACTGAAGGATAGCATACATATACAGCAGTACCCAAGGCCCAAGAGTAAGCTCAATACATTTTCAAAAGTGAGCATATCCATGTAATCAGCACACATATCAAAAAGAAAACGTAGTTGGAACACTTTCTCCCGCTATCAGTCACTGCCATCTCCCTTTCTGACTACTATAGACAGAATACCGCAGATTAGTTCAGGCTAAATTTGAATTTTATATACATTGATCATACATTATATGCTCTTCTTTTTCTGGCTCAGTTTCTTCAGTCTTATCTTTGTAAGATCCATCCATGTCATTGCCTCGTGCTATTCTTATCGCTATATAGCATACCATTTTATGAATATTCCACACTTTATCATAGATAGAAATTCCTGGACCAAGAATATGAGTATAAGTTTCCCAGCCAGTAATAGGTATGCTTAACTTCAGTCAATGATGTGCTGAATATTAAACAACTAGGTCTCTGGGGTGAGGGAAACAAGCAAACTCTGATTTGTGGCATTTGTCAACTTCTGTGGTGTAAATGTTATCACCTTTGTCAGTTTCAGTCAATCAGTGGTGGGTCTCACAAGCCAGTTAAGTCTGCTTCAGCATACCTTACAGATACCGCCAAAGTTTTCAAAGAAGTGCACAGCACTGTATGAAAATTTTGATTACTCTCACACTTGACAAGGGCTTTTACTGTTGTTTTGTTGTTCTGTTTGTTTTAGCAATTCTGGTGAGTATATAGTGATACTTATTACGGTTATAATTTGGATTTATCCAACAAAAGATATGTACAGCATTTTTCCATAAATTTATTGGTCATGTGGATATCCATTTCTGTGAAGTGCCATCCATTTATTGGAAATGTGCTATCAAATTTTTCTGTTGAGTTGTCTGCCTTTTCCTTACATTTCTGTATGAGTTTTTAAAATGTTAGCTATCTAAAATGAGAGTCTCTCTCATTCATCATAACTCTCCCGTACAGCTGGATATCTATTAGGGAATCCCACACTACTGGGCATAGACTTTGGGTTGCAGACAGACAGGGCCCACTGAGTCTTTTCAAAAGTGACTTTGCTGATCTTTAAAAGTGTAAATCAGAGCATAACGTTCTTCGCTTAAAAACCTTCTAACGACTTCTTTTTGAAGTTAGGATGAAAACGTTGCTTTCTACAACATACACTTCCCTACATTATCTGTCAGACTTTTGCCTACTTGGTGCCCTTACCTTCTACTGTCACTTCATCTCCTGGGCCTACCCCTAGAACATGCTGGGCTCCTTCCTGCCTCAGGGCCTCTGAACTCACTCCCTTTCCTGTGCCTGGAATGATCTCTCAAGTTTGCACATGGCTCTCTGCTTCTCATATCTGGTTCTCAACCAAAATACCCTCAGACAGGCCTTTCCTGACCACACACAGGCAACCTCCCTTCTTAGAAAGTTCCCCTTTTCATCACTTCATAGCAATTACTACCATGAGAAATGGTCTTATTTATTTGTTTACGTATCTATTTTCTGTCTTCTGCTTTTTAAATAATGTGCTGTATGAAAGACACTCAATCTCTTCATTTCACTACTGTATCCAGTGCTTAGAACATGGCCAGGTACATAATCAGAACTGTCAAACAAATAAATAAAATACTTGTATTTTCAAAAAACACACAATTTTGGGTTCTTCCTAAACTTTGGCTCCTAGAACACTGCAAACAATTACAAAACATCATTTGGTTCTTAGCCATTTTTCGTAAAAGGATTCTCTGCTCTTTCCAAAGATGTTATCTTTCCTATCTTTAACTCGACTACTATGAACACATTTTTCTCCTCTGATGATTCAAGTCAGTGCAGATTCTTTATGCCTCCTTAAGATGCACAGTTTGAGCTACTGGGACAGAGACAGAAGTCAGAAATATACAGAAGGCCACATGTGGACACCTGCTATATACCAAACATTGTTCTAGGTGCCAGGAATGCAACAGCAAACAAAACAGGCACACTTAGGGGAAACACAAAGTTAGGGACCAGTCCAATCTTCACAAGATAGGAAACAGCAAATGAAATAAGTGTCAACATGAGGATATCCTTCTGAGGGATGAAAGCAGACAAGGGTGTCAAGGAAAGTGAGAAACACAAGGAGATTACATAGCAGGTCCAGGGGAATTCTTGAAAATAGCCTTCTTTCTCGAAGTTTTTATTTAAATCCCAGTTAGCTAACATACAGTGTAATATGTTTCGGGTGTACATGTTAGTGATTCAACATTTCCACACATCATCTGGTGCTCATCACCAGTGCCCTCCTCAATCCCCTCAATTGCCTATATAACCCATTACCCCTGGGTTTCTTTTGAAAATATGTGCAAATCTTGCTGCCACTGTCATAGCATTTGAATTAAACATCTGCTATATTTCCAGGGTTACCCCCTTCATTCTCCTGCCAGGGTGAGTTCTGGTGCTCTTGGCATGGTGGTGGTAAAAGGATGTCATGAGATATAGAGGAGTTTATAGATGGATCATGTTTTCTCAGGCTTTCTCTTAAGAACCATGCAATTTCATAAATACTGTAACTAGCATTGTTGTGACAAGACTTTAATATTGCTCAGATGACAGACTTATGTTCCATAGCCAAATGAGATGCTGAGGGTGCTGTGGTCAGGCTAAAATGGATTAATGCAAAACATGATATGGGATTACATTAGAGTTAAGAGGAATTTGAGATAGAATATAGTTGGTGTTTGCTATGCAAATTTTAGTTAGATGGATGGAACAAAACTTATGGCAAGGGAGCCAGACTTGCCCCTTAGTACTGGAGTGTTCCCTGGGAGCTTGTCATCAGGTCAGAGTGGTTGATTTTGATTTGATTTGATTTGATTTGATTTGATTTGATTTGATTTTGGAGAGAGACAAAGTGTGAGTTGGGGAGGGGCAAAGAGAGAGGAGACACAGAATCTGAAGCAGGCTCCAGGCTCTGGGCTGTCAGCACAGAGCCTGATGCGGGGCTCAAACTCACCGACCATAAGATCATGACCTGAGCTGAAGCTGGACACTTAACCAACTGAGATACCCAGATGCCCTGAGGGTGGTTTTTATTCTAATTTCACTTGTGTGAAAGTGGTCAGGGCATGTTATTCAGCTCTTGACCAGGTGATCATATATACAAGCTATGTCCCCACAGACACCCAGTCTCTGCAGAGTCACATTAAAAGGAAACAGGTCTGACTCCAGAAGCTGTGAGGCATCATCTTTGCTTTCCACCTTCTGAAGAATTCTAGCCCAGGCATTTTGCTCTGTGTATGACACAGGAAGTTTCACATTGCCTGCTTTCTAGACAAAATGTCCTCTTTCTGTATCATACATTCAAGAACATCATGCATACATATAATAATAAATAAAATATTTTCCTATTCCTTCATGCCATTCAATACTTTTTCACTTGTTCCTACTTCTTTCTTTTTTTTTTTACATTTATTTATTTTTGGGAGACAGAGTGAGACAAAGTGAGAGCGGGGGAGGGGCAGAGAGAGAGGGAGACACTGGATCGGAAGCAGGCTCCAGGCTCTGAGCTGTCAGCACAGGGCCCAACGTGGGGCTCGGACCCACAGACCGTGAGATCATGACCTAAGCCAAAGTCAGACACTCAACCAACCGAGCCACCCAGGCACCCCTGTTCCTACTTCTTTCTTAACCCTCACTCAACACACTCTCATGAACAATGTCCGATACATCTCTTCCAGACTATCGTACTACACCACTGCCTTGCCCTGTGCAACCACTGGACAGTGCAGTCTCAGACACTACTGAGATTTGGGGCCTGCTATTTGGATCTGGGATCACAGTGAAGAAGCCAATAAATGACCTTTCAAACATGAATCCCTGGAATTGAGGGGAGAAAAGCTGTGAATAACTTGTTTTTTTTTCCTATTACATTGCTATTATGAGAATCACATTGTGCAGATAGCTTTGGGAATGAGAGGATGAAGCTATAACAATGGAGAAATCTGGGTATATGTGGAAAGAGCGTGCTATCATAAAATTCTGCAATGCACAATGGAATAGTCCATTGATTTTGTTCACTGGTTATATAGCACCAGAATTTGTATTCAAGAGTTTACTGGAAATTTTACTCTTTATCTGATAAGGAGAGGCAAAAATACGATACATGAAATTTAGTTTGATATTACTGAAAGGAATGCCTCCAAACTAGAAGATAAAGTGAAGGTTGGACTTAGACATAGTATGGTCAAAAAGCCAAAATACTCTACAGTATTTCTGAAGATATGGTGTGAAGAAGGTCATCTTCCAAAGGGTCTCCACATTCACAAAAATAACCACATGGCCCTGGATAGGGATTGATTCATCATGAAATATAAGGATAAAGATGATCAGAGAAAGGGAGAGAGAGAGAGAGAGAGAGAGAGAGAGAGAGAGAGAGAGAGAGAAAGAAAGACCAATGGAGACTGAGCTAGAAAAAGGAACTAAGCATGAGACAAAAACTGCTTCTAGATTTCTAGTTCTGTCCTTGATAGCAGCATATGATTTGATAACCACTTAAAAATAACCTTAGAAAAACAACTTGAACAAATGCAATTTCATAGAACATAATTTGTTGAAAGCAGTTTAGTTGAAAGCAAGTTGGTCAACAGGTCATTTTGGCTGAAGTGATGATGGGGTTTAAATGAAAATTCCTAGACACTGGTTTTTCTAGTATTAGTCATCTTTGGTAGACCATGGGGCACTCTGAAGACCTTCATACATCATTACATATTTTTTTCCAATATAGAGGTATTTTTCTACTTTTGCCATTTAATACCTAATAGAATGTTCAGTCATGTTCTTTTCATGTTTTACCAATTATTTCTTTTATTCTTACCTTGTTGTTTTTACATTTATAATTGATATAGAAATTATTCCTGCACACTCATAAAGATGTTGGAATAAAATAAATACCTAACATTTAATAAGGTGCCTAAATAAATTATCTTAAGTTACAAAATAATGATGTGATCTCACTTCTGCTGACAAGTAAGATGCACAGATTTATATAACATATACTAACCATACTTTACACTTTAGAAAGCATAAGTTGAGATAATAAAAAAGTTAATGCAAAGTTTAGAAAGGTATAATTCTAGTTTTTTTCCTGCTCTTATTTTATTAATCATATTTTTTATGTTTAAAATAAAACAAATATCTCTTCCAACATGGAAAAGTAGAAAGAGAAGCACATAATCATTAATTAAAAAAAGAACTGAAACTTTGAAGGATGGGATTTTTCTACTTTAAAAATGTCAATTCAAAAACTATTATGCCTATTCTGCTTATCTGGGTATATTTCCTTTTTGTGCAAGGGTAAAATGGAACATGGCTTGCTTTCTTTTTTATTTCTTTTTTTAAAGTTCATTTATTTGACAGAGAGAGAGAGTACATGTGTGCACGAACAGGGGAGGGGAAGACAGAGAGGGAGAGAGAGAATCCTAAGCAGGCCCTGTGCTGTAAGCACAAAGCCTGATTCTAGGCTCAGTCTCACAAACCACAAGTTCATGACCTGAGCCAAGATCAAGAGTCGTATGCTTAATTCTTTCTTTCTTTTCTTTCCTCTTTCTTTCCTCTCTCTCTCTCTTCCTTTCTTCCTTCCTTCATTTTCTTCCTGTCTTCCTTTCTTTCCCTCCTTCCCTCCCTGTCCTCCCTCTCTCTCTCTTTCTTTCTTTCTTTCTTTCTTTCACCACTTTAGTTTGACATTTGAGTTACTCTAATATTTCTCTATCAAAAATGAAAGAGTGGGCATAATTGCCTAAGAATGAGTTAAAAATGTAGGTAAAAACAGGGAAAGTAACAAGCAAAATAGGAATAATTTCTTGATAACTGGCACTGAAATATTAGAGAAAGATATCTACAAAATTCTAACATGGCAAAATAATTCAAACTTTCCACAAATAATACTTTTTGCATTTATTTTTTTTTAATTTTTTTTAACGTTTATTTATTTTTGAGACAGAGAGAGACAGAGAGTGAACAGGGGAGGGGCAGAGAGAGAAGGAGACACAGAATCCAAAACAGGCTCCAGGCTCTGAGCTGTCAGCACAGAGCCCAACGCAGGGCTTGAACTCATAGACCGTGAGATCATGACCTGAGCTGAAGTCAGACGCTTAACCGACCAAGCCACCCAGGCACCCCCTGTTTGCATTTATTATATATAAGCATATTCCTGTATTACTAGTAAAGGTAACAAGTATAAAAGACTTGAATAACTCAAATAAATATGGAATTAAATGGAAGGATATTTAACATTTCAAATCTTTTAATACCTAACATCTAATTGAGTCTTCAAAGTATTACCTCCTCTGAAAACTATTTCCCCACCTGCAACCTCAACTAAAAGGAAGAAAGGAGAGGGAAAGTGAGAAGATAACAATTATTGAAGATCCATACTACATACAGGGGTTTCTTAGGCTTACAGGAATTCACATACTATAAGAGGTAGAGTCAGAAATTATATCCCAAGAACTCTCTGGTTTTGGGTTGACTACACATTACTATAGTATTTTCATGTTTTATATATGAACTGAAAAATAGAGAATGCTCACTGAGTAAGAAAAAGATTTCTCATGAGTATTTTCTTTGTATGGCTTTTCCTTAGAAAGTGTTGAGTGATGACCATAACTAATGAATTAGGACATAATGGTTAGCTAGTTGGAATTTTCCTTCAAAGATGAATACATTTAAGTACTTCAGGTTGATGAATTCTTGTCTACATATTCAAGATGGATTAGGCAATTATCCAATAAATCAGGGTGAAAAACCTATTACAGAATAAAGATAGGGGTGGGGGTTGTTTCTGTTTCTAAGATTGATGGCTTAAATTAGTTGAACTTACTATCTTCTTAATTTTCCTAGGACAGGGATGACCAAACAAATACTTTTCTTAATGGGTCAGTGTCTTGCATATACAAAGCCCTCAATAAATATTTGTGGCAGAAAAATGAATTTAATGTAGGAATGGTTTCAAAACATTTTGTATTCATGTAAAATGCCATCATATATCTATTGTATAATGTTTGTTTAATGTTCTATTATATTTAATTTACTCTTTATAAGGTAAAAATATGTTTTTAATTAATTATTCAACATTAATATCTGAACCAGAAGATAGCAGAGAGTAACAAACCTATGGAAAAAGCTCTTGGATCATTTGATTCAAAACTGAGCAATGAAATGGACAACTTGAAAGAAATCACGGAGATGTGTTCTACACAAGCACCTTCAGAGACACCCCAGTTTGAGGATGCCTGGGTGGCCTGTGCACTGTTCTCATACTTTTCTATATTATTGTTAGACTGCTTATCACATACATCTCAGATCTAAACTGGTTGTACATTTCTCCCAACCCTTTCCAGGGTGTGCTACTACACCATCTTTATCTTAAAGTAAACAGAAAACCCAGAGAAATCTACAAAGTGAGGATTAATAAAGTGGTTTAACAAGGTTGCTGAATAAAAAACTTAAGGTACTAAAGTCACCTTTAGTACTTTAGTACCTCTAAACAAATAATGCTTAGAAATCGTTAAATAAAGGATACTACGGACAATGACAGCAAAAATGTGGCATAGGAATTAGTCCAGAAGCAATACACAAGTCTCTTATGAAGACTCACATAATAATGGAAAGATATCCAAGATGACCTAAATAAATGAAAAGTGAAGTCACATGATCATGTATAGTGATTGGGGGAAGTCAGTATCATAAATTTGTCAGTTTTCCCCCAAACTGATCCAGAGATTCTTGGTATTTCCAGTCAGATTTCCAAAAAAAAAAAATTTTTTTTTCATGGAACTAGACAAGCAGATTTAAAATCATATACGCAGAACAAAGCACCATAAATGGCCAGTTATTCCTGAAGAAAAAAATTAGGTCAGGATAATGTGCTCTAATATATGGAATTCTTAGTAAATAGCTATAGTAGTTAAGATAGTCAATATTACAGAAAAAAAAAAAAACAGATAAATGAATACAATGAATAAAGAATCCAGAAACAGAATCATATGTAGATGGAAATATGATAGAAATAAAATTATAGATCAGTGGATTTGTTTTGGGTTAATTTAAGATAATTTCCAGATTGATCAAAAAATTCCGTGATAAAAAATGTCTTAAAATGTTGAAGATAAAATAGGAAAATAAATTTATTTCTTAGTGGTAGCAACATAGTTGTCTAATAAAAACAATTATAGCTGAGTAAGTAAAAATGGCTAAATTGTACCACATTAAAATTAAGAACTTCTGTTTTTAATAAAAGACAACAGAATGAGAAAATAAGCAAACTTAGGACACAATATCAGCCACATTTAACACTTCCAACTGATAAAAGTTAGCCAGAACATATAAAGTTGAATATACAAAGAAATTATTAGACTTCTGGGGAAGATGGTGGAATAGGAGGATCCTAGGCCACATTGTCCCATGGATACACCCAGATAACACCCAGATCAGTGTAAATAACCCAGAAATTAACCTGAGGACTGGCAGAACAGACTCTCCACAGCTAAACATAGAGAATCCCTCTCTGTTCCTCTCCCCCACTCAGACAGGCAGGCAGGCAGGCAGGCAAGCAAGCAAGCAAGCAATAAAAATAAATAAATAAATAAATAAATAAATAAATAAATCTGAATTATCTTTAAAAAACAAATTAAAAAACCCAAGACCCATTTATGTGCTTCCTACAAAAGACTCATTTCAGACCTAAAGACATACAAATTGAAAGTGGAGAGCTGGAGAGAATTTATCATTCAAATAGATGTGAAAGAAAGCTGGGGTAGTAATACTTACATTGGACAAAATAGACTTTATTTTTTTTTTATTTTTTTTTCTTTTTTCAACGTTTTTATTTATTTTTGGGACAGAGAGAGACAGAGCATGAACGGGCAAGGGGCAGAGAGAGAGGGAGACACAGAATCGGAAACAGGCTCCAGGCTCTGAGCCATCAGCCCAGAGCCTGACGCGGGGCTTGAACTCACGGACCGCGAGATCGTGACCTGGCTAAAGTCGGACGCTTAACCGACTGCGCCACCCAGGCGCCCCATAGACTTTAAAACAAAGACTGTAACAAGAGCCAAAAATGGACATAATATGACTATGAAGGGAAAAATCGAACAAAAAAATATAACAATTGTAAATATTTGTGCACCTAACATGAGCACACACAAATATACAAAGCATCTATTAAAAAATATAAAAGAGGTATTGGCAGTGATACAATAACAGTAATGGACTTTAACATCCCACTTACATCAATGGATAGATCACCCAAAGAGAAAATCAAGAAAAAAACAGTGGCATTGTATGACACAATGGACCAGATGGATCAAATGATATATCAGAACATTCTGTCCTAAAACACCAGAATACACATTCTTTTCAAGGTCACATGGAACATCCTGCAGAACAGATTACATGTTATGTCACACAATAAGTCTTGACAATTTTAAAAAGATTGAAATCATACCATGCATCTTTTCTGATCTCAACACTATAAAACTAGGTATCAACCTCAAGAAAAAAATCTAGAAAGAACACAAATTAAAAACTACATGAAGAAAAATGAAAATGAAAACACAATGGTCCAAAATCTTTGGGATGCAGCAAAGTTGTTCTGAGAAGGAAGTTTATAGCAATACAGGGCTACCTCAAGAAACAAGCAAAAATGTCAAATAAGCAACCTACATTTACACCTAAAGGAGCTAGAAAGAGAAGAACAAACAAAACTGAAAACCAGTAGAAGGAAGGATAAAATAAGGATTCAGGAAGAAATAAATGAAATAGAAGCTTAAAAAAAAACAAAAAACCAAAAAACTCACAATAGAAGCCAGAAGCTGGTTCTTTGAAATGATTAACAAAATTGATATATCATTAGCCAGAATCATAAAAAAATTATAAAAGAATATAAAGAGAAGACTCAAAATCAGAAATGAAGAGGAGAAATAACAACCAACACTACAGAAATACAAAGGATTATAAGAGAATATTATGAAAGATTATATGCCCACAAATTGGACAAATTACAGGAATGGATAAATTCCTTGAATCATATAACCTCCCAAAACTAAAGCAGGAAGAAAATTTAAACAGACTGATTAACAGCAATGAAATTGAATCAATAATAAAAAAACTCCCAACAAACAAAAGTCCAAGACCAGACAGCTTCACAGGTGAATTCTACCAAACATTTGAAGAAAACATAACATCCATTCTTCCCAAACTATTCCAAAAATAGAAGAGGAAGAAAGGAATGCTTCCACATTAATTCTGTGAGACCAGCATTATCTTGATATCAAAACCAGATAAAGACACTACAAAAACAAAACAAAACAAAAAACTAGAGGCTAATATTGCTGATGAACATAGATGCAAAAATCGTCGGCAAAATATTAGGCAACCAATTCCAACAGTACATTAACAAATTATTCACCACAATCAAGTGGGATTTAATTTGCAAATCAATCAATGTTTACATCATATCAACAAAGGATTGGATGAAAATCATGATCATTTCAATCAATGCAGGAAAACCACTTAACAAAGTAAAACACCCATTCATGATAAAAATCATCCACAAAGGGCGATTAGAGGAAACATACTACAACATAATAAAGGTCTTCTATGAAAAATAAACACATTAAACATCACTCTCAATGGTGAGAAACTGAGAGCTTTCTCCCTAAGATCAGGAACAAAACAGGGATGTCCATTCTCACCACTTTTATTCAACATAGTACTGGAAGTCCTAGGCACAGCAATCAGACAACATACATACATACATACATACATACATACATACATAAATGGCATCCAAACTGGCAAAGAAGAAGTAAAACTTTCACTATTTGCAGATGACATGATACAATATATAGAGAACCCTGAAGACTCCACCTAAAAACTACCAGAACTGACAAATGGATTCAGTAAGATTGCATGATACAAAATCAATGTACAGAAATTTGCTGCGTTTCTATGTGCTAATACTGAAACAGCAGAAAGAGAAATTAAGAAAAATCCCATTTACAATTGCACCAAAATAGTAAAGTATAAAGGAATAAGCCAAAGACATGAAAAACCTGTACTATAAAACATCAATGAAACAAACTGAAGATGACACAAACAAATAGAAAGGTATTTCAGGCTCATGGATGAGCCTGAACATCCATACTAGCCAAAGCAACCTACAGATTTAATCCTTATCAAAATACCAACAGTATTTTTCGCAGAACTAGAACAAACTATCCTACAATTTATACGGAACCACAAAAGACCCTGAAGAGCCAAAGCAATCCTGAAAAAGAAAAACAAAACTGAAAGTATCACAATCCCAGATTTCAAGATATACTACAGAGCTGTAGTAATCTAAATAGTATGGCAATGACACAAAAATAGACACATAAATCAGTGGAACAAAACAAAGAGTGCAGAAATAAATACATGATTATATGTCAATTAAATGACAAAGAAGGCAAGAACATGCAATGGGTAAAAGTCTCTTTGACCACTGGTGTTGGGAAAACTGGGCAGCTACATGCAAAATAATAAAACTGGACCACTTTCTTGCATCACAGAAAAAATAAACTCAAAAGGGATTAAAGACCTAAATGTAAGACCTGAAACCATACAAATGCTGGAAGAGAACACAGGCAGTAAGTTCTTTGACATTGACCATAGTAACATTTTTCTAGATAGGTCCCTTGAAGCAAAGGAAACAAAAGCAGAAATAAACTATTGGGAATACATCAAAATAAAAAGCTTCTACATGGTGAAGGAAATAAGAAAACTAAAAGGCAACCAATGGAATGGGAGAAGATATTCATAAATGACATATCCAATAAAGGATTAGTATCCAAAGTATATAAAGAACTTATATAACTCAACACCCAAAATACAAATAATCCACTTAAAAAGTGGACAGAAGACATGAATAGACATCTCTCCAAAGAAGACCCATAGATGGCCAACAGACCATGATTCACCACCACTTACCATTAGGGAGATGCAAATAAAAACTATAATGAGATATCACCTCACACCTGTCACAATGGTTACAATCAACCCAAGACACAACAAGTACTGGCAAGTGTGTAGAGAAAAAGGAACCTTCTTCTACTGTTGGTGGAAATGTAAACTGGTTCAGCCACTGTGGAAAACAGTATGGAGGTTCCTCAGAAATTAAAATGAGAACTACCCTATGATCCAGCAATTACACTACGGGGTATATATCCAAATAATACAAAAACACTAATTCAAAGGGATACCTGCACCCCTATGCTTATAGCAGCTTTATTTACAATACCCAAGATATGGAAGCAGCCCAAGTGTCCATCAATTGGGGAATGGATAAAGAAGTGGTATATATACATATATAATGGAATATTATTCAGCCATAAAAAAGAATGAGATTTTGCCATTTGCAACAGCATGGATGGAGCTGGAGAGTATAATGCTAAGTAAAATAAGTCAGTCAGAGAACGACAAATACATATGATTTCACCCATGTGTGGAATTTAAGAAACAAAGAAATAAGTAAAGGGACAAAAGAAAAAGAGAGAGAAAGAGAGAGAGAGAGAGAGAAACCAAAAAACAGACTCTTAACTATAGAGAACAAATGGATGGTTAGCAGAGGGGAGGTGGGTGGGAGATGGGTTAATTAGGTAACAGGATTAAGGAGTGCACTTGCCGAGATGAGCACTGGGTGATGTATGGAGTTGTTCAAACACTATATTTACACCTGAAACTAATGTAGCACTGTATGCGAACTAAATGGAAATAAAATAAAAACTTTAAAAAAAAATTAAAAATCATAGGTATAAAGGTATTATCACAATTAGTTGCCATTTGACACTCAACCTACTAGGAGAAATTTTAAAGTCTAAAACTAGAATTGTTCAAAAGATTGGGATTCTCATTAATCAGTGGTTCTCTGGGATACAATTTGGCTTTACCTAGTAAAGGTAAACACACATATTACCTAAAAACACTGCAATTCCACTCCTGAGAATGTACTCTAAAGAATCTCTTGCCTATATGCAGCAAGAAAACGCACAATAAAATGTTCATAGCTATGTTTTCACAAGAGCAATGACCTGGAAGCAAATCAATGTCTTGTAACAACAAATGAGAGTCAGGGCACCTGGGTGGCTCAGTTGGTTAAGTGCCAGACTCAATCTCGGCCCAGGCCCAGGTCATGATCTCAGTTTGTGAATTCGAGCCCCGTGTGGGGCTCTGCTCTGGGGGTGTGGAGCCTGCTTGGGTTTCTCTCTCTCCTTCTCTGTGCCCCGCCCCTGCTTGTGCTTTCTCTCAAGATAATTAAACATAAAAAAAAAATTAAGAACAAAAGAGAGTCAAATATTTAAACATGCATTCAAGTCAAAAGGATAATATTGAGCAACAAAAGAATATCACATGTACACAAATCTACATACATATGTGGTATTATAAGAGGGAAATCAGGCCAAACTAAATAACATATCACTTAGGAATACTAATATGTTTACATTATTATTAATAAATTCAACATAATGGAAAAGCAAAGTTATTGATAATATACAATGATGGCTAAATGAGTATCTGTCTTATCATTCTTTAAATATTATATACTGTACACATGTTTGGCACGTATTTTGATAGTAATATAAAATAATGTGATGAAATAAGTTACAACGTGAATTTATTTTTTAACAAGTTACAAAGGAAAAGTTGAGAGACTTTCTCCTCCCTGTATCTGAAAGTACCCTCTCAGATGTTAAAATTAGACATGCAGTTTTGGTAAATTACTTGAACATCATTTTCAACAAGATTTCATACTTTCTTGTTAAAAAATAACTCACAAATATTTACTTTTGCTGTCATTTCAATTTCCATAAACGAGTTTATTTCAAAAAACAGTGACTTACTGTTGGATTTATATTTGTTTTTTCTTTTTTAAGAAAAAAAATACATTCTTATAAGAAAAACACACAGTCTAGTGCAGCATCAAGTCACGAGAGACAGGTACGAGGAGGGTGGTAGGTGAAAGGTTGGATTCCCTTGGGTATGAAGAGATCTGGTGTATTCTAAATGTAGATATCATTTTTCATAGGCAAAGTAACACGAAGTGTGTTGCCTCCCGTTGGTCACTGACACAGTGAGGAAGACCAGCTGAGGGAGGCTCGGGTGGTGGGGAGCAGGACGGAAAACAGACTGCCAGCCAGATGGACACCGTTCATTACAAACTGAGCCACTGGCTCAGGGCATGACTCTGGATGAGCCGTTTGACTGCCTTGTGTTTCAATTAAGACAGCCCAAGGAGGGAGGAAAAAGCACAATCTAATTGAAAAATAGACATTGTATGTCAATGGAGATTTCTGATGATAAATCTTTGATAGCACTGAGAAGTAACTGTTGGGTGACGGTTAGACCCCAAAGTCTGGGTCACTGAACATCAGCAAGTTTATTTTTAAAGCCTTATTTTTCATTGTGACACCTTCAACTGGGGATCAGTGCCTTGGCAAAACATCAAGTCACACATTGCACTACAAGTGAAATATGCTAATTATATCTTTACCATTTTATAAAGAATTTCACAGCAGAAGCTAATAAGAATGTATGATAGATAAAACACTTATGTCGTGGATTTACTAATTTTTGACAGCTCTTTTAAAAGCAGGCAAAAAAATAAATAAATAAATAAAAAATAAAAGCAGGCAGAAGACATTATTGCTGAGACAGCTTCAAAGAGCTATTTATTATTTAAAGAAAGCATGCGAGTATCAAAAAGAGGTTGGGCTAAGACTTGGGAGAACCAAGGAATCAAGAGAATACAGAAGAAAAACAGGTAAAAATTGTCTCCTATTCTCTCCATTTCATTTGAGAAGCTCAGAATGAAATACCTTCTCTTACATAATGGAAGAGAGCAGTTTGATGCAGGCAGAAAACGATACTAAGTGCTCATTACTTTTCACTGTGCAATTTAAATACTCAAGTGCATCAATGGAAAGGAGATTTAAATAGCAAGCTTCATTGCTATTTGCTCCTAAAAGAAAACGATCCCTACAGATTACCACATTTCGTTAAAGTCAACTTGGGGATGAATAGTAATTCTGCAGTTTGAGAAGAAGAGGGGCATGTGGGAAAACTGAAGCGTGAACAAAACAACAGTTGGGCTGTCTTCCATTGTTTATCGGGGCTTTGGGAATTCTCTGCAGCTTTGTCTTTCATGGTTGCTTAATAAATAAAAGTACAGTACACAGCCTGCATGTTTGGGGCGTGATTCACAGAATGGTGCTAATTCACCTAAGGGACCCTGCCTGGCTTAGTCCAGGGAGCACATCTTCTAAGCATCTGGAACCACACTGGCAATTTTCCCAAAGGCCAAGGGCTTTAGCTATTTTGCCAGTCATTTACATAGACTGGCTTAAATTATGCAGCCATCTGTATTCTTATGCACCTAGATTGAGTAAAATGAATGTACAGTCTTGAAAGCATCCATCCCTGATGTCCCCTTCACGCTGACTTTTATTCGTTTCAAACAACGGTGGAATCCGGGACACACTGAACGGTGTTCATTTAGAAAGCTCATCCGTCCTCATTTGCTTCATAGCCCACCACTTTGCCTTCTCAGTATTGTCCACCCGAACTACCATGGGCAGTTTGCAATACTGCCGGGAAAGCAGGCTCTGTAGTTGGGCTGCTGGGCGTAAAATCTCCCCTATGCTATGTGTTCATGTGCGATGTTGGGCAAATGACTGCATTTCTCTGTGCTTTGGCTTCTTGCTTCTCAAAAATCTAAGGGCAATAATCTTACAGGGTTCCTGTGAGGAAGCAATGAATTTAGCACACTGTTTGACATGCAGTAAGTTCTCAATGAGTACTGCATGTAATTATCAATATCACAGGTCATGATTGTTATTTTATCCCATCCTAGACAGAGTCACTTTCTCCAGGCAGCCCTGACTTCCTCCACTGCGATGAGGGTCACCTATTAGTGACACAGGGAACAGAGCCAGGTCGCCACGCTTCCCAGGGATGGGAGCTAATCCACAGGGGAACTGCAAAATATGGAAACTCCTTAGATGGCATTCACAATATTGCAACCTTGGTAACGTCATACAAATGCCAGGTGATATTTAACTGCAACTACAGCGGGAGGAAAGCAGAGGGTGGGGGCGGGGAGGGGAGGGAAGATCAAAGACAGATGACTCAAAAGTGTGTGCGCATTACCTCAAAGGGCAACTTGACGCCACTACCCTGATGTTCTAGGAACCCCAGGATTTTGGTTACAAGAGTTGGGTGGCAGCCTAACACAGAGTAAAAGGACTTTCTGATTTTGACAGGAGGGCAATCGGCACTATAGGCAGAAAGACAGCAAGTACTTAAGATTATTTTAGGTCTCGAGGAAAAATGACTCAAACATATATTGCAAATAAAGTTTATAAAAAATTCTAAAGATGTGAGTTTAGGGGCACCTGGGTGGCTCAGTCGGTTGAGCGTGCGACTTCGGCTCAGGTCATGATCTCGTGATCTGTGAGTTCAAGCCCCACATCAGGCTCTGTGCTGACAGCTCAGAGCCTGGAGCCTGTTTCAGATTCTGTGTCTCCCTCTCTCTCTGCCCCTCTCCTGTTCATGCTCTGTCTCTCTCTGTCTCAAAAATAAATAAAACATTAAAAAAATGTGAGTTTATTTGTGGATATCAGCTAATGAAATGCCTAAGGCAAGACAACTAGATTTTTTTTTTATGATATTTTGGGGAAGATTGCTTATTTGATTGCTGGAAATTAAATTTGTTAATAGATGTTGCCGGTGCAGACATATATGTTATTCTCCATATAATTATCAAAGAGGGATTTGAGTTAGATCTGGCATACAAATAGGGAATTTAAATTAAAAAATAAATGTATATCAATTGTATACAAGAGCTTTCTATTCTGTCTTGTTACTTGGCATTGTCATTGCCATCTTCCCAGGGTATGTATTTGTGTGCACGTCACAGTTCCAAAACAGGAAAGAAACTACAAGAGAAGCTGGTCTTTCTATTCACTTGGGTGGAGTTAAAAGTTGTTCACACTGTGTAACATGAGAGAAAATCTAGTCTTCAGTATTTCACCTGTCCAGCTGCCCCCAATGCAGCCAGATGGAAAGTTGAGGGAACAAGGGCTTGCCCTTCTAGATATTTGGGTAGATCTTTAAAAACGCTGTTCTGGTGTGCCTGGGAGGCTCAGTCGGTTAAGCGTCTGACTTTGGCTCAGGTGGTGATCTTGCAGTGGGTGAGTTCGACCCCACATCGGGCTCAGTGCTGACAGCTCAAAGCCTGGAGCCTGCTTTGGATTCTGTCTCCCTCTCTCTCTCTCTCTGCCACTTCCCCACTCATGCTCTGTCTTTCGCTCTCTCTCTCAAAAATAAACATTAAAAAAAATTTTTTTAAATGCCTTTCATTAGGTGGGCAATGAAAGTTGGCCAAATGATTCAGGAATAAATACTATAGTAAGTATTGATTTATGAGAGCACTTTAGGGAGCGCCTGGGTGGCTCAGTTGGTTAAGCATCCACTCTTGGTATCGGGCCAGGTCATGATCTCACTGGTTCCTGGGCTTGAGCCCTGCGTTGGGCTCTGTGCTGGCATCATGGAGCCTGCTTGGGATTCTCTGTCACTCTTTCTCTCTCTGCCCCTCCCCCACTTGTGCTGTCTTGTCTATCTCAGAATAAATAAACTAATAAGCTTTAAAAAAATGAGAGAACACTTCACTTTTGACAGGTAGGCTGGAGGAGCATTGCAAATGAAGGCTGCCCCTACAGGGGGAAAGGTAAAAAGCAGGGGTGTTTTGAGCCTGGGCTCTGATTAAGTAAGACCTATATTCAATTTCTGACTTTGACAGTTTCTAGCTGGATAAACAATGGCCTTGGGCGAGTTAATGGAACATGCTAGGGCTCCTATTTTTCCCTATTAAAACATAAAGATTTTAGGTTGTGTTGTGAGCCTGATAAAATAATTAGTAATTATTATATTAACTAATAATATCATTGACTTTGCATGAGTATAGGCTGTTATAAGCTGACAGTATAGATACTGTACGATACAGAGAAATAGGCATGGGTATAAAGAAATCAATGATGTGAAGACAGAGGAGAGGACATATAAATTCAAATTTCACAGCAGTAATCAAATAATATCTACCATCAGATGGAGCATAAGTAGTTCCCATCCAGGCCTGCAGTCTTCTGGACCTGTGTCATGCTGCTTAATGGCCTTGATGGGCTACATCTTGTCCCTGGTTAACGAGGGTTCAGTGGTCTTGGCTGGTTGCAGCTTCACAAGACACAGAGGCCATGCATGCTCATGTTAGCGTCTAATTTTATTTTTCCCCTAGAAGTTGTTCTGAATTGACAATTTAGTGTTCAGCAATTTAAAATCAATTGGATTTGTTTTTCTTTTTAAGTATTTGTTTCTGGGAACACCATGGAAAAGCACAGTGTCAGGCTTTTGAATATTTATATTAAAAGCAAAGAAAAAATTATAGAAGGAGATTAAATGCTTTAGTTTTCTTGTAATCCTTTCACCTTTCCCGGTCTTCTGTCTACCTCCTTCCCTGCCCCCTACTTTGGTGAACAAATCACTTATTATCAATTTACTCCTGAATATCTTGAACAATTTTGATGAACAAACATATTCTCTGAGTCACAATGCTTGGGGAACCACATGTCCTTTTTACATTTCACATTCACCAGAGCTTTGGATTTAATTATACTAGAGAATTCTTTCCCACTGAATTAAGTATCACACTTCAATATCAAAACTGCACTGAAAGCTCTGATATTGAACTGGTGTAATTTTAACCTTCTAAGAGAATTGGTTGGTGTGGAGTTTCTATCCAGCTAGTACATGCTTTGACTTTATGAAACCTTCTTTGAAAAGTGTCTGATTACTTTCAGGGGTGAGGTCTGTCCTTTTGTCCTGACAAAGCTCACTTTTCCATTCTTGCTGCCAAAATGTTTTGCCATTGTGGGATTTTCCCAACTGTTGCTTGGAAGTCAAATTAAAGGTCTTAGGCAATTTCAGCTTTAAAATGCCATGTAACAGACAGAATGGAGGCGAGACTGAATTCTACCAGTAAGCAAGTTAGGTCACTTCTACACAGCCATGGACGAATATGGATAGAACCAAAACATTTCGGCTTTTCACTTTGCTACTGCTTTATAAGACAGACTTAAAAAAAAAAAAAAAAGGTGGAAACTAACTTTCTACTGCTAGAGGAAAAATTATTCTAGAATTTGTTTTAATAGACTCGGATTCTCAGAGTCTTTAGGAAATACAATGGATGTTTAATTAATTCGTGCATCTAAAACTTAAACCACATTATTTCCTTTTCATAGGCTGAGTGGAAATAATTCTTCTACAGGGACAATCTAACCTTCCTTTATGCTTCTTGCTTTCTCAATGTCTCATCTCAGCATGTGTTTTTACAGTCCCCTTCGTACCCAAAGCCTGAGTTGGCTGATAACAAGAACAAGATGGGAAAAAAGTGATTAGATTGTGTATGGTTTAATTACTTTCCTCCTGCTCTGTCCCCACTCCCCACAGCCCTATGGACCTACTCATGGAGAGAATTGCTGGAGCTAGACCCCAAACTCCCGAGAAGCTACCAAAGAACTAAGTGGCCAGAATAGAGAAGAACTGTAAGTCAGAGATCCTCACTGATACATGGAGGGAGAAATAGAAAAAAAGCTGGGAGGGGCGCCTGGGTGGCTTAGTCGGTTAAGCGTCCGACTTCAGCTCAGGTCATGATCTTGCGGTCTGGTCCGTGAGTTTGAGCCTGTGCTGACAGCTCAGAGCCCGGAGCCTGTTTTGGATTCTGTGTCTCCCTCTCTCTGACCCTCCCCCGTTCATTCTCTGTCTCTCCCTGTCTCAAAAATACATAAAATGTTAAAAAGAAACTTTTTTTAATTAAAAAAAAAAAAAAGAAAAAAAGCTGGGAGTCTTCAAATAACCTAGTAACATGCAAAGAGGAGAGAGACCTCTTTGAACAATTTCCAGACTCAGAGAATGAAACGTATTTAGCACTGGACCTGTTCAATAAGGATTTTCCTGCTCCGTCTTCCTACCTTCAATCCCTGCTGCCCACACCTGGAGGCATAGAAGCAGCAGCTATTAAGAAAGGAGGGAAGGGGCACCTGGGTGGCTCAGTCGGTTAAGCATCTGACTTTGAGTCCCACCTCGGGCTCTGTGCTCTCAGAGCGAGGAGCCTGTTTCAGATCCTGTGTCTTCCTCTCCCTCTGCCCCTCCCCCGCTCATTCTCTGTTTCTGTCTCTCAAAAATTAATAAGCGTTAAAAAAAAAGTTTAAAAAAAAAAAGGAAAGGAGGGGAGGGGCACATGGGTGGCTCAGTCAGTCAAGGTCTGACTCTTGATCTCAGCTAAGGTCATGATCTTGCGGTTTGTGAGTTCAAACCCCGCGTCGGGGCTCTGTGCTGACAGCTCAGAGCCTGGAGTCTGCTTCGGATTCTGTGTCTCCCCTTCTCTCTGCCCCTCCCCTGCTCATGCTTTCTCTCTCAAAATAAATAAATAAACTTAAAAATAAAAGGAGGAGAGAAGGGAAGAAACTGATCATTTCTTTTTCCTCAGCTGCATGACAGAGAAGAATTATCTTTCAATGAAGATCAAAGTGTTGATTACTTCATAGAACCAAACATTCTATTAAAAAAAAATTACTGTGTATTTTGTGTCTTAGGTCACCATTGGACTCTAAAAATGCTCAGAAAATAAAGGAACTGCTTTTTATTTTTATTTTTTGCTTAACCCAGGAGTAAGATAAAATAGATTGCTGGAAAACTCAATGAACATAAGAATTCAATTAAGTTTGCTTTGTGATAAGCATCCCACACATCAGGTTTGTGCACTGTACTAGTTACTGGTGACCTCATGAAATTTGGCCACAACCAGAATCCTAGAAATCTAGTTTCCCCATAAGATACTGGAAAAGGATAGAAAATCCGAACTATTTGGAAGAGCCTCCTTTTAGGGATAAATATTTATCATCTGTAACGCATTGGTCAAGAATCAACAGCTCATGAGTGAGACGTGAAAGACGGCCGAGAAAAAAGTGTAACGTTATGGCTGACATTTTCACCAGTTTATGGTGTACCTCAAAGGGTATCAAGTTTTCTCTCTCGTCAGGAACATGTGTAAATCCTGGTGGAGATGCAAGAGGGCTTTGTGGCTTCCTGCTGCCGACTCTGGAGTATGATACTACTTCTCAATGCTGTATTTACCTGACCAGTGAAGTCACTCGGTATACAAGGTCACAGGTCATATCACAATTCCTGGGCTTTGCTTTTATTTAGTCACTAAAAACTTTGTTTAATGTTTGTTTGCTTATTTATTTAGAGAGACACAGCGACAAAGCGCGAGCAGGGGAGGGTCTGAGAGAAGGAGACACAGAATCTGAAACAGGCTCCACGGTCTGAGCTGTCAGCACAGAGCCTGAGGCTGGACCTGAACCCACGAACCGTGAGATCATGACCTGAGCCGAAGTCGAAGACTTAACTGGCTGAGCCACCCGGTGCGCCCCTGCGGGGCTTTGCTTTGAAATAGCATCGCTCCTTCTTGCCAAAAATCCATCTAACAATCTTAAAACCGGAAGCAATCCGTGAGTGACTATGTTCTTACCTTAAAGCATCACAAGACTCCCAGTGTGTGGTTTCCATTCTTTTCCAAGAAAAGTCTAACGCCACAAGAATTTAGAGAACAAGTCGGCTGTCACCGCTCAGAGGGATTAAGCAGGGTCAAGGATTATTTCAAGCATCTGTTACTAGGGGTATAGATGCCATAGACCCAAAGAGGAAGATGAGGGATAAATATACAGTAGACGCCCCCCCTTTCCATGGGGGACACCTTCATTCCAGGACGCCACAGGGACGCCTGAAACTGTGGACAGTACTAAACCCTAGGTATACTGGTTTTTCCCATCCATATTCACCTATGATAAAGTTTAACTTATGAATGAGGCACGGTAAAAAAAAAAAAAAAAAAAAAAAGACTAACAGTAAAATAGAATTATGAAACTATATTGTAATAAAAGTTATGTGAACATATTCCCTCCCTCTCTCAAAATATTACACTGTATTGCATTGACTCACCCTTGTGAGGATGCGAACGACAAAACGCCCACGACTGAGGAGAGGAAGTGAGGCGAGTGACGTAGGCCTTTGCTGCGTAAAATTAGGTTACTATTCACCTTCTGAGGATTCGTCAGAGGGAGGGTCTTCCGCTTTCAGACCGCGGTTGATCTCGGGTCATTGAAACTGCGTCAAGGGAATCAGCAGATAAAGGGGAACTAGTGTTGGGGAGTTTTAAGTTAAGTTTTAGGTGAAAGTAATGCTACTTTTGAATTGTAATGTTAATGAGACAGATGGAGACGTTTGAAGCGTGGAGGAGCTGACAGTGTATTAAATAAGGTCAGCATAAGGTTAATTCAAGGTGAAGCTACGAGGACATTGCTCACCTTGAGGCTAACCACAAGATACCATTTCCAAACTGGAGTTAAAGCAAAAGAGAAAGATGGAGAGCTTCGAAGTTAAGAGAAAGGAAGAACGTGTGCCTATTTTGATGACCTGAAATCTTAGGAGTCAAAAATAAAAAAATATCTTGTGAAAATCCATAATTACTAAAGACCTTGATCATATCAGTAAAAATACTGGTCTTTATATTACTTTTCAAAAGTCAAATCTGGGTAAAAGTATTTGAAAATGGTGTTAGAATGGTTTCATATTTGTGGAAAGTATGATTTAGTTATAGTGTATATAAACCATAAACATATTTAAAGATATTTATTTTACAGAAAATAAAATACCTTTGCGAAATATTACAGAGTTAAAACCAGAAAATATTCTACTAATTTTATTCCCGACATTAAAGTACTAACCATCATAGTCTCAACTTCTTCTAAAAGTAAATTTTACCCAGAAGGGTCAAAATAATTTTAATGATCTCACTGCAAAAGTCAAAATGCTGTGTTCATTGGGATCTCTCATAATAGCCTCGCCCATTGTAATTATGCTTATATTTAACTTCTGAATATACGTAAAATAATAAAAATCCAAAAGGCTGTCTTCCCTTCCCCCTTTCCACTCATTTTTTACCTTTTCATGCCCCCTTCCCATCCCTTCCTTCAGTAACTATGTGTATATCCATGTTCAATGTACTGTACTAGGTGCTTTGGCTGATGATGATAAGATAGAGTCCAGAGATAATATAAAGCAGGTACAAATATAATTATAACACAAGTTAGAATATTGTCTGGTTCATTAGTTATGAATTATTGAATGGTGGTTATAAATGTTGAATGAACAAATTCTCTGTTCATTTCCGATTGATTCTGTCTAGGTGTTAATGTAAGACAAATTAGGATGGAGTGATGGTTAATTTCAAAACTCACAATGCTATAATTTAAAAAAAGTAAATAGATGCATTATGAAGCAAATAAGCCTGTTGTGTACTTTTGAATTTCATATTGATTTAGCTTTCTGCAGAATATATGCAGCAGTGTAATTAATTTTGAATGATCAGATAATGTTATTGTCAGGTTATACAGATTTAATTCATAGCAAGCTCTTAAAAGTGAGAAGTACATAAAACCCAAGCTGTTGACTATTAGTTTCAGTAAGTGCATTGAAGTAATTTTTCACAAGTGCCCTTTAGGTAATTCAGATTTTCAGACTTGATCATGAACCTTTCTGGTTCATTTCTATGCCACCTAAATTTTAAATATATACAGGAAAATTTGTAGGTCAACATGGTGATAAAGTCTAATTTGGCAGGTGAAGGAAAAAAATTTGTTGCGATTTTAAAAACTAAAGCATTTCTTATTATGCACTAGTTATACTTGAAAAGAATTTCCTAAATCTTATGAATTCACTTAGCGGCGCACACACATCTTAATTACATAATTACTTGAAGCAAGCACTCTAATCCATCTTGTTCATTTTACACTTTATAAAAGAAACAAGCTAATTATGGCTTTACACTGAAGAAAAATACAAACTTGTATCATATTTACAGGCTTCATTGTACACTCTGCCGCTCAGACATGAAATAAGTAGAGAAAAAACACAAGTGGTCATTATGCTGCATGCTGTAACAGTGTTTTTAAAATGTTAAAGATACCATTGAACCAACCCTTACTAAAGGGTGGAGGGCATGCTGATCAGGGAGCCACGCTCCCAGAGAATAACTTGAAATGGACAGGGTGAAGATTTATGTGCAGTGATGGAAGAATGAAGGAAATGTTAGTACAAGGCACAGGCCAGCCTGATGACAAGTGAAACATTAATGCGTAATATTCAGGCATACCATGCAATATACAAGCAAGGAGAATGGCAGAGAGGAAATATTTGAACATCTACTTATATAGGCTCACTCTCAAGGAAGGCAACTTTGCTACTGCAAAAGCCTTCAATTGAACTATAATAACCTGATATACGGTCCTTCAAACTTATGTTTAGAAAATAATAGACAAATCAAGAGCACTGGAACCATAGGAAAATACTAGAGTGTGGTATATTTAGAGCCCTGGAACCATGGATACTGTCATAATCGCATGGAACTCAGGTGGTGCAAGAGGTTCGATCCAGTCTCAAGCCCATCAGGTGTGATCTCGGATCAAGTTCATGCTGGATCAATGGTTGGCATACAACTCAAATGAGGTGTATTAATTCTGTGGCAACTCCTCAAAATGCCTCTCTTGTTTGGGGTCCCCTACATGAAGTGGCAACCTAGAAAGGATATAATCTTACAACCATCAGGGTAGGCAAGGCTCAATTTGTGCCCAGAGTAAGAGCTAAAGGTCCTTCATAAGCAGAAATTAGCTTGGAAATGGGATCACTGCTTGCGCCAGAACTGTGAGCAAAGCGTCTATGTGAGTCATGTGTATGGGTAGTGGCATTTTACAAATCTAGCAAATTTACAGTCAAAACATCAGAATTACTTCAATCACTTGATTAAATATTACAGGGGAGTGTGTGTCAAATCTTATTTCTAGTTAGCAATACCATAGTTTTAAACTACTACTTGATTACAGATTTTGATTATAAAATCTGAAGTGAGATCGTTTTTGGCATATAGATGATGCTTATTATAGTCAATTTTATATTTTATCTAAAGTAAAAACTGATGTCCTGGGTCACACGCAATTAATTTTCATATGTTTTACACATTTGTTACAAAGGCAAACCAATGTCCAATGTGAACTACACCATCTTCAAATGATTGATTTTAGATAGATGAAGTTGTTCTTCTAGACACAAAATTGTCCTGTTTTCAATGTGCGTACCACTTTTCAAATAAAATGAGGATAAAATGGCAACTATTTCCTTTTGAAATTTGATGTTTTCTGAATGTGTATATTGACAGTATTTCTCCCAGTTATATGACAGTTATTAATATTACACTCAAAAAAATCTCAGTGAAAAGTTTTATCATGAAATCTATTGATCACTATTAGTTTAATTTCACTTACATTACTTTTAATAGGAACAAAACCTTATTGACCAACAAATAATTTGTTGTACACATCTGCTGGGAGATCAATTTCCACGCGTCTCTTGTTTTTACATGTCTTGTGATCAGAGGCAGTGACTGCTGTTTTTCTGTGCTATTTTTTTCAAGGAATTTTTTTTATAGCTAACAGCCTTGGGAGATACAGTGTCGCTCTCTAAGGCAGAGGCAGGATTTCCTAATATAATAATGATAGGACATGATATGGGATATAATATAATGTAATTCCTCTAGAACACATGAGCAGACAGGTTTACTATCCATTATATAAGATTTGAGTTCCCTAGGCTCAGGGATCTTCTTTAACACAACCCATTGCAGGTACAAATATCACCTGGCCCCCTTAGAGTTGCCCTTTGGGAGTTTTGTTCATAGAACTGGAGGAAGGCAATGCTGATATTTCTTGAGTAATAAAGTCCTTTGCCTTTGTCTATGGGTCTCACGGCTTTTGACAGAATCTGTGAAACTGTGGTGTGCTTCTAGTTTGCTAGAAGCAAACTTCTAACTTCTAGTTCACTTCTAGTTTGGATTGAACCTCAGACCGCTCATTGTTCTGAACATCTTGAAAAGAAACAAAGAACAGTGGGACTACTTCAAGAGGGGAGGAAGGAGACAAGGTTTTCCCTCCATGCACGCTTTCTGAATTTCTACCCTTGGCGTTACATGTGTAGGTGTATTATATTAGTCTGGTTTCTTTAGTTTGTCATAATCTCCTTTGTTTGTGGATATGTGGGGAGGGGGGCTTATGCGTGCATACGTGTGTGTTGTGTGTTTGTTTTTACAAGGGAACAGCCCCCTAAACAGTTGTTGCAAGGATTCAGGAGCTTAGATTTTAGAAACAGCTGGCTGATTTTCCCCCACCACCACTTTAGCTAAGAGGAATGAGACAATATAGCAGATAGAAAACTATATACCACTGTTTAACTTTAGGTCTACAGAGTATTGAAATATATTCAAATAAGGTTTGACAGACTTCTGAACTGATCTATAAAATGAAGTGTGTGCAGCCTTTGCCTTTATGTATTTCATGTTAATGAACCAGGTCAGACTTTCTCTCTTTGCCGAGAGTGGGCCTGGTGAGCGGAATATACACGGTGTGACTTCTGACAAAGGAGGATTAGCTCCAAACACATGGTGGGCTTTCATGGGGCTCTGGGAAAAAGTCTTCCTGAAATAACTCTTCCATTTGCTCTCAGATGCCTGGAATTCTTTATCACCAAAAGGAAATCCTTTCATCCAATGTTTGTAGTAAAGGATTAAAATGCATATACACTGAGAAAGGTGCCTCCTCGCTTAAACTGACTCTGTGGCATATATGAATAATAGATTTCCTGAAAGCAGGTCTTCAGTCTTAAATGGGTAGTAGGACATACCTTTATGCAGAAGAGGGAAATGGCATCACAATGATTTTGTTATTTAAGATAACTATCACTAACCTAATCCGGGGCTGGCAGGTAGATTTTACTTCTCATGCAAACTCTACTTAATTGTCAGCGGCTTCCTAGTGGGCTTTTCATGAAGAATTCTGGGGCATAGTGAAATAGCTCTGGGGTCAGTTAGCCATGGCTGCCAAAGTACCAAGGGAAAGTCGATACACACATGCTGGGTATTTGGTATCTCTGATCTACATTACTGGTTGCAAATGGCTTTCTAAAAGTAACTGTGCCCATTTAGAATATCACAACATCTATGGCCAGGAACTGATGCTTCTGGTTCTTGCTTCTGAGTTGAGTCCCCAGGTTCAATCAGAAGGTCACAGATATCGGATGACTAATAAATTCTGGCACCAAATAAGTCATCAAGGATCTACTAGTGACTGGGCAACCTGGCTAACTCCGCTATTGTTAAAAATGTTTTTCTACAAGTGAAAGAAACTCAACTTTAACCAGCTTAAGCCAACGGGGAAAATTAATAGCTCGTGTTACCAAATTACAAGAAGGGCAGGGGTGTGGCCTCAGAGCTTGCTAAAGCCATGAATTTGAATACCACCAGGATGCCCTGATGGATGGCCAGGTCCCTCATTGCTACCAGTTTTTGTTTCTCTGCTTAGTTTTGATAGACACATATTCTGTGTGATGCTGGTAGTAAAGATAGCAGCAGCTTTTGAGTTAACTTACTGTTTTGGAATTAGCATCAAGCAGAAAGGGACTCTGATTTCTTAGACTCAATTAGAGAAAAAAGTAAATGATGACAAGGGGCCAGAGACTTTGGGCAGAATCATGATAGACTACTACTGACCTTACTTGGCTTCAGGGTTATCACTGGATGTATCTGTGGCCAGGGACGTATGTTTCTAATATGTCAGTTTCCTCTTAAACCACAGACTTTAAGTCATTTTGCAAAAAGGGGAAGAGTTCTGCTCTTCCCATTGATTCCATTGCTGGGCAGTAAAAACCATTAAATGTCTTGCCAATTCCTAGATTCCATAGGCAATTTTGATCAGGGACAGAAATCTTACCTTCAAGAGATGTATTTTATTTCTACACAACAAAAAGAAGTATGCTAATTTTCTTTAACAAAAATTCTAGTAGCTTTCTGTCATCTACAAGGAAATATATCATTCCCTAACATGGCCTAAAGAGTTCTCAGTCTTGTTTTCCACCCGTCTTTTTAGCCTCCTTACCTGGCATTCTCTACCAATTCAACTACCTTCCATCCCATAAGTCTAGCCTCTCATTACTCAATCATCCTTCAGATAAGCTATGTTCTTTCCTGGGTTTCTGCTTCTGTCCCTCTAACATGAGCTTCTCAACTCAGAGAACTTCTACCTATTCTTCAAGATCCAGCATAAAACTTTACTCTTCTAGGAAAACTTGAACATTTCATTTCCTCCCTCATCCTTCCTCACAAGGACTTATTCAGTCTACTTTTCATCCTTCAGGAGCACTTCACTTTTTATTGTTCTATTATAACACATCTCCTTGTATTTTAATAGTTTTATTGATGTGTAATCTATGTGCTGTAACATTTATTTAAACCTGTAGTTCACTTGTTTTTAGTATACTCACAGAGTTGTACAACCACATCACCTAGTTTTACAACATTTTTATTAATTATTCCACAACCCTTGGACTTGTTAGTAGTGATTCTCCATCTTCCTTCCCCACCCCTAGCTACTCCTCTCCTACAGCTCTAGGGACTACTCATCTACTTTCTTTCTCTCTAGATTTGGCTATTTTGGATTGTTTCATATAAATAGATAAATGTATGTGGTCTTTTGTGACTTGCTTTTCACTTGGAATATTTTAGACGTTGATCCATGTTATAGCATGCGTCAGTAATTCATTTTCTTGAGCTTGTTGAATAATATTCCACTGCACGGATATCACATTCTATTTATTCACTTATTGGTGGATGGACATTTGGGTTGTTTTCACTTTTTGATTATTATGAATAAAGCTGCTATAAATGTTTGTCTACAAGTGTTTGTGTGGCTGTGCATTTTCATTTCTCTTGGGTAAATACCTGGGAGTGGAATTGTTGGATAATGTGATAATTCTATGTTTAGCATTTTGAGAAACTGCCCAAATCTTTTCTGATCTGGCTGCACCATTTTCTATTCTTGCCAACAACCTATGAGGGTTATAGTTTCTACACAGCTTGTATCTTAATTATCATTTACATATGTCTTTTCCAATAGACTGAAGACTGTGTTCTAGTATGAGCTGGTTTTCATTAATCTTTATCTCATCAGGATTTTCCTAAAATATGCAAAACACTAGAGGAGAGAAGAAAGATTGAGGTTAGGAAACAGCTTGATAAATAAAAATTATTCCAGGCTTTCCATGAACTAATTTTTCCCAGCATTCTTAACAGGATGGGTTTTAATATATTATTTAGCATGATTTCCACACATATTACTGGTCCTTCATATCTAAAAATAATAATTTTGTCAATATTTCCTCAGGATTTGACCAAGGTTCCATGAGAAAGTGATATTGTAATATTTCTGGATTTGATTTTTTAAAGTATAAATCATTCAAATAACTACATCCTTAGCAGCAATTCCATTAAGGGAGGGGCAAAATTATGTTCAGCAGTGATTCTGAGAAAAACACAAGAGAACTTAGAAAATCTAGTTTTGCCCCAAAATAATTTAAACTAAAAATAAAACTATAAAACTAATGGGATATTTCTCAACTAAAAACAATCAAATAATATTCTGTTACACAACAGACATTGAATTTCACCATGGCCCTATCTGTTTATATAAAATTTTCCGAATTTACACGGATGGTGTGAATTGCCCACAAGTTCAAAGGGGTGATTTTATAATATGTACAATTCTGCACTTAAATCTTCATTGTGCAAGAATGCCAAGCATTTTCCTGGGCATTGGAAATACTGTAGCAAATCAGGGAGGCAAGATCTCAGCTCTCATGGGGCTTGGAGGCTAATGGGAGAGACAGCCAGACAATTAACAAAAGAACAATAAATAAAGACCAAAACGCTGTAAAATGCGTGACTTAGAAACGCTTCTGTCCAGAACTGAGACACCAGTCAATCAATCACCAGCAGTTATAGATCACCCCCCCAGGGTATTAGTACTTGCAAGCATCTTGGAGTAAATAATTGAAATTTTCCTTTGTGCAGTGAAATAGAGGCTCAGGAACTGTTCTAACAACTTTGGATTTTAAAAATGCTTCAAAATGGTGTTACACTGTGATTACCGAATATTTATTAGGAGACCCCAGGAGGCTTGTCCTGGATGTACACCAACGTGTCTCCACATTGTTTCACGATGAATTCTTCTATTGAGTTCATAATTTGTATCACTGATTTTAACAAATTGACACTAAACTTCTACAGGTTTAATATTTTCCCCAACCTTCAACCATGTAAGGACATGTTCTTCATGATAAATCTTCAATGCAATCGTATGTATTTCCAGCGTAAGTATGTCAGATTTTCAGAATCAATTTTTCTTGATGGTCTGACTTGAAAGATATTACATTATAAAAAGAGACTCAGTTATCATTAAAAAAAAATCTAGTTTAGTAAATCCACATTGATCCACATATGACTACCTTTCAGGGTAAAAGAAATCCTGATCCTAAAATTTTATTATATTTTAATCTAATTTTCATATTTTGGGTGCAGATATTAAAATGAATCACATATATCTTCACTACTGGGGTCTAACCTAAAACAAAAATTTTCCCAAATGGCAAGATCAAGGAAAGATATACGAGTTAAAAAACATAATTTTATATGCTATGTTTTTATCAATACAATACAGAATGAATTGAGATGATTTTGTTCTATCCTATATACAGTGAGAATAGCCACTGTGAGTCTGCAAATGAATTTTTCTCGTTCACAACTACTCTGGAAATCTCTGCCTTACAGCAGATTTGACACTTAAAAATAGGGGGAAAAGGTGTTTCATACTAATATTCTTGAAACATGATTTGATTGAAATCTTTTGAAACAGTCATTTCCTTTAATTATAGTATGTTTTTGAATGATATAATTTATGACATTTTTATAGCAAAAAGATAAGCCATAAAAAGTACCCTACGAGACATACAACCCATATTTTGATTTTATGGGTAAGAAAAAGCATTCTTTTTTTAGGGTTTTCTTTTCATGAGAATTCAAAATCAAATTGTGCAACAGCATGTAACACAATAAGAACACATATTGAAAGAAATGATTTCTGTTGTTTTGTATTATGTTGATTGGTTGTCCATAGGTGGCCCAGGAGGGAACTGAGTTATAATTTTTATTTTTATTGCTGCAATCTACTTTAATTTATAAATGCTATCTTGCATGAGTTTACAATGAAGATAGAGTTAGTGTGCCTCAATATGCAAATTTGTTAAAAAAAAAAGGGCAACTTGATTCTTGTTCAATTACTTAGGAAATCAACTGTAAGCCCACTGTCACATTGAGAAGCACAGATTTGTTGATTTTACTTCACTACTTTCCATTTGTCATTGCTATTTGTGTATTCTTTTTGCATGTTCTCCACACTTATATGTGATGGCTATTATATGTGAAATTTCAGGAAGATTAATATACTGAGGTCTGAAAATTCAAGTGTGCCAGTAAGCATTGTCTGGTAAACTATGCAAATATTTCCATGTAATGCTAGTCTTGAACTTGACTAGCAATTGGTCACCCTTTTATTTTTATGCAATCCTTTTCTTTACTGATTTTTTACAGTAAACACATTTTACTTATTTAATCCATTCACTGATCAGATATTCATCTGAAGATGCTATATGGCAAGCATTATCCTGGGCATTGGAAATACTGTAGTGAATCACAGAGGCAAGATCTCAGCTCTCATGGAGCTTGGAGGCTAATGGGAGAGACAGCCAGCCAACTAACAACAACAACAAAAAAAAACAATAAATAAAGATCCAAATGCCAAAAAAACTAAACAAGGTAATGCGGAAAGGGAGCTTGGGGTGCTTTGTGAGATGGCATAGTTAAGAATGGCCATTGTTAGTAGGTGACATTTGAGCGGAACCCTCAATAATAAGAGAGAAGAAACCATGTCAAGATCTTAGAAAATTTCCTTCCAGACAGAGGAAACAGCAAGGCAAAGATTCTATGTCTGTGATTTGCCGCCATTTACATTTACCTAGCTATTCTTTACATAAACATTTTACCCATGCTAATGGGGCATAAGAGTGTTTGTCCTTATTCATTTTACTTGGAGGGTTGTACAGTTTGGAGGAAAGATCAATTGATGATCATTCTCTATATTTATCTGCCAGGATAACATACTGTATTTTACTGGTGCAAGTAGCTGTTGGGGTTGAACTCTCCTGTGTTCTCGAAACTAGACCTTCTCAGGGCGCCTGGGTGGCTCAGTGGGTTAGTTGTCTGACTTTGGCTCAGGTCATGATCTCACAGTTTGTGGGTTTGAGCCCTGCATCGGGCTCTGTGCTGACAGCTCAGAGCCTGGAGCCTGCTTTGGATTCTGTGTCTCCCTCTCTCTCTGTTCCTCTCCCGCTCATGCTCTGTCATTTTAAATAAAAACATTTAAAGAAAGAAAAAAGAAACTAGATCTTCTCTTGGGATTACCAGTGCTGAGAGTATCATATACAGTATCATAGAGTATCATATAGAGAGTATAATATCATATGTAGTATCATATAGAGTATCACATAGAAAGCGGGTGGGGGGCGGGGTCGGGGTGGGGGATGGATAGCTTTTGCGATGAGAAGAGAAACCAGAAGTGCCAGCCTCTGGTCTAAAACAACAGTAAAACTCTGTCGTATTTCAGGTTTCGTTTTGTAAGGAAAAGCAATGAGTTTATTTTCCAATATATCTGTGTTACCATGCTGAATTGCTATTTTCATTTCTGTCCTTAAGAGCACACAGATGCATCAATCCTTAAAAAATAGACATTTCTGATTATTGTTCCAAGGGTTCTCAAATTGGCTTTTGCACTTGGTAAAAGTACAATAAAAAATGTGACTATAAGGCTGTGTATATATACATATATATGAGTGTGTGTGTATATATATATGCATATATATACACACACACTCATATATATGTATATATACAATGTATTATATATAACATAATACGTATACATTTTATATACACACGTAGATATGTACATGTATATACATATTTATATCAGAATTACCAAAATCCACTAAAACTATCAAATAAAACAGAAAAAAATTAGTGATACTCCCTCCAAAAAGTCAAAGTTAAGAGGTGTCAGGCATCTGATCAGCCATATCCAGATGCTTGCACATACACACTCAAGCACAAGCACTCATATTCAACCCCTAAAGAGAGGGGTGAGGTCAAAAGGCTTGACTGAGGTCATACAGAGTCATGGTGGTTGATCTGAGACCAGGGCTGTCAATTCAGTTCAGAGTTTCCTCCCAGGGAATATGACAGGCCAGCATAGAAGGTACTTGCACATGGCCTTATTCTTTCTTACTCTCCTAATTTGATTATTTTTTCTTGCCACAGTAGTTAAGTAGGATATTTTGGCAGGCATTTAGAAAGAGGAGTGCCACATAAATGTAAACGAGCTGGTGGGCAATTCTGCTGTGGGACTGAGGAGAAATTAGGTATTGGCAATGTCCAAAGGCAGAGAGGGCCATGGCTTAATGAATACCCAGTGTTGCTGATAACTCAGACCTTCTTTTTTCTCTGCTGGAAAAAAAATTATAGGGCTCAATTGCTCTTTAAGCATTTATAAAGGGGAAAAGAAAAGGCTAGCGTTTGAAACACTGCATTTTTGGCTTTCTTTTATTTTTAAAATTCTCCTTATTGTTACAGCCCTTTACATCATGGTTGTAAAAATTATTCTATAATGCCATGCTTTTCTGTTTTTCTTACCTTGAAGAATAGTAACCAATAATGACATTTTTTTCCAGTTGCTACCTATCACCCTACTGCAACCAATTATCCCTAATCATAAGACACTCTCTTTAATGCATAATGGTTTTGAAGAGTGTTCGTCTTAAACCTGATATCTTATTCCATAGCTGGAGCTGTAGGGACTGTTCCTGAATATTCTCTAAAACATTTCTTGCAATTCAAATGAGGCTAGCCAACATTGTTCCCTCAAATCTTCCTCATATGGAGATTCTTTTGTCACCCGTCCGAACGTCAATGTGCCTACTAACGGGCAAATTTTAAGAGGTACAAAAATATACGTATGCTTTGTATGAAGGACCTGAAAAAGACTAGACGTGCGTTTTCGAATCCGATATCCTTGTAGAGTGTTTCTTTGTCATAGAGTTTCTCACTCTCAAAGATCATTTGCTAATCTGGGACCGGGTAAACTCAGCCATGAACAAAAACTCTTAGAGAAAGGGGTTGCTGATCGTTCACCTTTCAATGGCCAATGCACAGTCAGAGCTTGAGCCACGAGCAGATTCTCAATACAGGTTCATATGATTCATCACTGCACGTGTTCCATCTCTCCTCTTATAGAACAACTTGAATAAAGCAAAGGAAGTCTGTCTCCATAACTAAAGTGTCTCATCAGATCAATGATCTGATACATAATTTTGTGTGCTTATTCTTCTTTTTGTAGCTGAATGGATGCAAATGATCAACACTAATGTCACAGAACTGGCATCAGGTAACAATATTCTCAGGGTTTCGGTTATACAGTTTCCAATATGTGCAACCCTGTTTTATAACACCATTCATAGATGTTACAATAATTGGCAAAAGACCACATATATGGTTCCCATCACCTTGAATATCTTCCAGAACTCACCTTGTGAATGACTTCTTAAACCCTGATCCCCCTCTGCCTTTTCTCTACCAGCCAGAGCCTTCCCAGTTTCACCCAGACTAATTTCACAAAGCAAATACTCAGAATCAATTGGCAAGTGATTACAAGTCATTAGCTTCTTGCTGGGCTAATTAGAAGTCATTAACTTTAAGGGTCAGGACACAGAATATCCTTGCCTTAGGTTTCTGAACCCAATTTGAAGCTATACATGAAAAAGAACATCTAAATACACTTCCCAGAATACATTTAAAAAGTAGTAAGAGTTTCAATTCTGAAGAGCCTCAGTGGTGTTACAAAATAAATAAATAAACATACAAAACTACAAACTCACTTTTGAAAAATGTGACATCCCACTGAGTTGGACTCTGGCCAAAAAGCCTACTAGATCAATTCCTATAATCCAAGGTGGTTACCCAGGGGCAGCTAGATACTAAAGTTCCAGTTTCTTTGCCCTAGAAGTGTCTTGGCTACTGGAGCACTGTCGTATTAGCCCACATTACCTGTGGAACTCCCACGTGTGCGTGCACATCCACATCCACCTGCACATATCACCACTCACACAAGTACGCATACACACCTAATTACTTGATTGCCTGAGAATGAAAGGCAGAATAGAAGCCAAGCTGTAGAACGTATTTCTCTTATTCTTTTTTTTTTTTTGAGAGAAAGAGAGTGAGTGGGGGAGGGGCAGAGAGAGAAGGAGACAGAGGATCTGAAGCAGGCTTCAAGCTGACAATAGACAGCCCGACATGGGGCTTGAACCCACTAACCGTGACATGAGATCATGACAGAGCCAAAGTCAGACACTTAACCAACTGAGCCACCCAGGCACCCCAGTAGTTGCCTTACTCGAAGTGCTTGAGTCTGTACTTAACATTTGATAACTTATATACTCACCCTTAACATAGTAAAGCTAACTTTGCTAGGTGTTCACTAGGCATTTAAATTATGATGTTTCACGGTTCTGTAATAGTACTAATGTTTACTTGTTAATGACTTTATTCATCAAAGAGATAGACTGTATGAAAATAGGATAAAGAGATTTGAAACTGAAATGATTTCAGACATTGAAACTATTTTATGAACATTTCAATTTAGGTTCAGAACTTAAACTTAGCTTCATTAGAATTTTGAATCTTACTCTTAATCACTGTGTATATCTCAAAAAATGTATGTACTGAACACAGGCTATGTTTTAATTGATTGAAAATAACATTATAGGTTATTGATTAAAGAACAGGCTGGGGAATGAACAACCCTGGCTTTGAAGAAGTTCTCAACCCCTTACAGCTCTGTTACATTGAGAAATATAGTTAACTTTTTTTTTTTTAAGTTTGAGACAGAGAGACAGAGACAGAGAGAGAGCATGCAAGCGGGGGAGGGGCAGAAAGAAAGACAGAGACAGAGAGAGAGAGAAGAGAATCCCAAGCGGGCTCATGCTGTCAGTGCAGAGCCTAACGTGGGGCTCGATCCCATGAACTGTGAGATCCAGACCTGAGTCAAAACCAAGAGTCAGACACTTCACTGACTGAGCCACTCAGGTGCCCAGTAAACTTTTCTAAGTAATATGGAAGTAATAAAATATCAATGATGGTGTATATTAATATATGAAAGCTCCTAAAGCAGTGTTTTGTACATAATAAAATCAATAAATAATAGTATCATGAAATGTCCAATGATTAATTTTAGGGCTAACCCCTTCTGTCTTTATACAGATATTTTTGTCCTGGCCGTATTTAAGAATTTTAAAACAGACTTAATTTATTCCCAATATTAATATGTAGGTAAGAAGCTAGGAAGTATAGGTATTTCCTGTGACTACAATCCATACAGAAAGGTAGAAAGGTGGCATGGTGATCTAATCTTTTGGGAATGGCCTATGTTATTTTCCCCACCCCCATTTACTCTGTCACATATTTTGTCACCACTGACAATTTGCACGCTGAGATTACTCTCACTTATTATGCCACTTATTCCTTTAAATCCTTGAACATATTTACTATAGTCTTAAAAATATTATCTGCTAATATCAATATCTGGATGATATTGGATTGTGTTTCTAGTAACTATTACTTCTTCCTAATCATTTGGGTTTTCACTCATAATTATAGGGTTTTGCGTATTAAACATCTTGGAAAGATATATCATCAGGACTCTGGCTAATATTCTGTTCTTTAAAGGCTACTACACTTTCTTTCTTGGACAGTTAATTACCATTATATCCTTTTGATATTGTTAGATTTAGCTTTTCTCCTTGTTAGAGCTGATCTCCTTAGCCCTAACTCATAGCACGTGCCCAATATTCTGGACTGTAGCTCTCCCTCCTAAGGTGTGGCCTTTCCAAGGTCTCCGCTGAATGGCCAACAATCTCAGCAAGGTCTCTCCATTCTGAGCAGACTGGACTTCAGTCTCCCAGAGACCGTATCTCCATTCAACTCCCAGTCTCACAACAATTACTCCCTGGTAGGCCTGCCAGAGTCTTGCCTCTGATTTACACGATAGTTCTCAGGTAAGAACCTAGGCAGAACGTTCATTCAGACATCTCAGACTCCTCTGTATTCAGCTGGCCCCTCTCCAGAGTCCTTACAACAAATTCCAGCCATTTCTGTATCTCTGAATTTCAATTTGTGCCTCTTCAGCTCTGCCAAACCACTGGGCTCTTTGCTCATCCTCCATGAACTGTGGTTTAGAAAGGGTCTACTTGGAGAAAGCTTGGATTAATATTGGATGAACCTTACGCATTTGCCTTTATTCAAGGATGAATCCTACACTGCCTCTTGTCCAAAGTTGGAAATGAGTTCCCTTGTATTCTTTTTTCTGCTTTCCAATGTTTACAGTAGAAGGCAAGTATAGTATGAGTTACCCAGTCATAACTAGAAGCGGAAATTTGGGAATTCCCTTGTTTTGATAATAAGGCTAGGCTTGCCTGAATAGAGTTGAAGTGTACTTTCTCCCTTTCTATTTCAAGAAATAGTTTTGTTATTATATTATTCAGATACTTTATTATATAAAGTTGGGAATATTTGCGTTGATCTCGCTCTGGTTTCTCCGTTTGGTTCCATTGACCCGTATCTGTTCCTCTGCCAATACTACGCTGTCTTGACTATCATAAAGCCTTAGCATGGAGTAGAGCAGTTCTATGCACTTTTATTCTTTCCAAGATTAATTTAGTTATTCCAGGGTCTGTGTCATTCTATATAAACTTAGAATATGCTTCTCTATGTCTGTAAAAATCCCTGCTGGAACTTTGATAAATATTGTATTAATCTATAGATCAACTTAGGAAGAATGCCCGTTTTTACTATGTCAGGTCTTCCAACCCATGAACACAATATGTCACTCCTTTTCTTTAGTTCCTCTTCGGTTTCTTTCATCAACCTTTTGTAATTTTCAGGATATGAATGCTTATATGTTTTGTTAGATTTATAGCGAAGTATTTCATTTTCTCTGGAGTAATGATAAATTAAATATATCAAGATAAAAACTTTAAAATGTTTGGGGCGCCTGGGTGGCGCAGTCGGTTAAGCGTCCGGCTTCAGCCAGGTCACGATCTCACGGTCCGGGAGTTCGAGCCCCGCGTCAGGCTCTGGGCTGATGGCTCGGAGCCTGGAGCCTGTTTCCGATTCTGTGTCTCCCTCTCTCTCTGCCCCTCCCCCGTTCATGCTCTGTCTCTCTCTGTCCCAAAAATAAATAAAAACGTTGAAAAAAATTTTTTTAAATGTTCAAGTAACTTATGGGAAGCCTCCCAATGAGAAACAGAAGAATGAGAAATATAGAAAAATAAACAAAAGCAAATGATAAAATGGCAGAAGCTCTAACCTATCAATTATTATGTGAAATATAAATTGTCTAAATATATCAAATAAAAGCAGAGTGGCACAGTGGATTAAAACTCATGGCCCAACTAACTATATGCCATCTGTAAGAAACTCACTTAATTTTATTATTTAAAAATTTTTAATTCCAGTACAGTTAACATACTAGTGCAATATTAATTTTAGGTGCACAATATAGCGATTCAACAATTCTATGTTTTACTCAGTGCTCATCAAGATAAGTGTACTCATAATCCCCTTCACCTACTTCACCCCCTCATTTCTTAAACAGTGTTTTTTTGTTTGTTTCTTGGGTGGTTTTTTTTTTTTTAATTTTTTTATTTTTTAAAGTTTATTTATTTTTTTGGGACAGACAGAGACAGAGCATGAACGGGGGAGGGGCAGAGAGAGAGGGAGACACAGAATCAGAAACAGGCTCCAGGCTCTGAGCCATCAGCCCAGAGCCCGACGCGGGGCTCGAACTCACGGACTGCGAGATCGTGACCTGGCTGAAGTCGGACGCTTAACCGACTGCGCCACCCAGGAGCCCCTCTTGGGTGGTTTTTTTTTTTTGTAGTTTTTAAAGTGTAAAACCTGTTCATTATTTGAAGATTAACATAAATCTTTCTATAAAATAATCTGGACTCAATAATATTTAGATTTTGATTATTCTATTAAATAATTATATCATGATTATCAGCCTTTTTAAGGTTTCTATATGTTTATAAATAATTTATCTTATTAAGAAAATTACAAATTTCATTTAAGGCTAAGAACTTACTGGCAAGGAATACTTTTTTTTTTTAAGTTTATTTATTTTGAGAGAGAGCACAATCTGGGGAGGGGCAGAAAGAGAGGGAGAGAGAGAATCCCAAGCAGGCTCTGCACTGTCAGCCCAGAGTCTGTTGCAGGGCTTGAACCCATGTAAGATCGTGACTTAAGCTTAAATCAAGAGTCAGACACTAAACTGACTGAGCCAGCCAGGCACCCCAGCACAGTAACACATTTTTAAAATATAAAACCCCTTACAAAACCATGTAAACCAAGTATAAAAATGGCAAAGAATTTGGATAGGCACTTCACAGAAAACTAATTGTGCAAGCTAGACGTTCTGCTAGGCAGTGGAGAAACAATAGAAAAAATAAAGCAAAATTAAAACAAACTCACCCATAAGTTACCTGCTTTTTTTTTTAAATTTTTTGAATGTTTTTATTTATTTTTGAAGGAGAGAGACAGACAGAGCATGAGCAGGGGAGGAGCAGAGAAAGAGGGAGACACAGAATCCAAAGCAGGCTCCAGGCTCTGAGCTGTCAGCACAGAGCCTGACACAGGGCTCGAACCCACAAACTGTGAGATCATGACCTGAGCCGAAGCTGGACGCTCAACTGACTGAGCCACACCCAGGTGTCCCAAAGTTACCTGCTTTCATGAAGCTTACATTTTTGTGAAGGATTCTGAAAATAAGTAAGTAAAATAAATAAGCATTTATACCAGATTAGGGTTGCAATATAAAGGACAGTTGGGGGCGCCTGGGTGGCGCAGTCGGTTAAGCGTCCGACTTCAGCCAGGTCACGATCTCGCGGTCCGGGAGTTCGAGCCCCGCGTCGGGCTCTGGGCTGATGGCTCGGAGCCTGGAGCCTGTTTCCGATTCTGTGTCTCCCTCTCTCTCTCTGCCCCTCCCCCGTTCATGCTCTGTCTCTCTCTGTCCCAAAAATAAATAAACGTTGAAAAAAAAAATTAAAAAAAAAAAAAAAGGACAGTTGGAGCCAGGCAAGCCAACATTAGAAATAGAGAAATGCATAGATCCTGACATAGTAATGTTTTATTCAGATCTGAAGGACAGACAGAGCCCAGTGTGCCTGGAAAGTACTAAATGAGCTGGAGAATGAAGATGAGGTTGAAGAAGTAGACAGTACCCAGATCAGAAAGGACATGTTACCCCAGAATGTGGATTTTTAATTACCTATTCTGGAAAGGCATTAGGCGGTATTAAACTGTTGGTGACAATCTGATTTGTATTTAGCTGTGTGGGGAATGCACTGGAGGATACCAAGGCAATAATGGAAGGTGGGAGACCAACAGGAGGTCGAGGCATTAACACAAGTGAGAGAGAATGGTAGCTCGAAATAGAGATGTAGCAGTAAAGAAGGAGACAAATTCAGATTCTGGAAATACTATAGACTTACTGATGGATTGGAAGTAGGTGGAGAGAGAAAGAGAGTAATCGATGCTTCTAGGATTTGGGTTTGGGCTATCCAGGGAGGATGGCATGCAATTTACTGAGATGGTGAAAACTAAGGATGGGAGACAAGGGGCTTTGTTAAATTTGAATTTAGACCGAAAAAGAGATGACATTCAATAAAGGATCTATAAATCCAGAAGTCAAAGGAGAGGTTATAACTAGAGAATCATTAACCTAGACCTACCTGGGCATTTAAAGATAGTCAGGCTTAGCTATGGCTAAGAATAAAAGATAAAAAGAAAGGAGAGTCCAGAACTGAACTCTCACTGGAAGAGGGTTAGGTCTGAGAATCCGAGAGCAGAAAAGATTTTAAGAAGAAAGAAATAACACCTTGAACCGAATGCTGGTGAGTAGGTGAAATAGGGGCAGAGAAGTGACCACTGCCAGAGGCAACGTGAAGATCATCAGTGATCCTGACATGAGCCATTTCCATGGAGTGGAGAGGACAGACCCCAACCAGGTGGAGACTGAGAAGAGAGACAGCAGAAAGCAGTCATAGACAAGAATTGTGGTACACGGTAAAACTTTGGTTTGTGAGCCTAAGTTGTCCTGGAAACATGCTTGTAATCCAAAGCACTTGTATATCAAAGTGAATTTCAAGAACCATTGGCTCAGATGTGATTATGTGACTTTTGGTGTCACATACTACTCGTATTGCAAAGACATCACTCGTTTATAGAGTTAAAATTTATGAGAAATGTTTCCTCGTCTTGCAGAGCATTTGCAGAACAAGTTCCTCATAATCTAAGGTTTTACTGTATTTTGTTCTGAGTGGAAGCAGAGAAATGAGGCAGTAACCGAAGTAGGATTTGGAGAAGGATTCTCTTATTTTTAAGGTGGGAGAGCTATAAATAATCCAATGTTAAATGACTCCTTGAATAGGACAGTGACCAAGAAGGGAAAAAACAGGTCTACCATTTAAGTTTGAGGGCCTCAGAAAGAGTAACTGTACCAATCTGAAAATGTATGAAGGCAATAAAAGCTACGAGGTGAGTTGACCTAATTTTTTCCTTACAAGTATAAAGTCTTTTTAAAACCTATTATATTGAGACTTCTCAGTGCCTCAGAAATTGTTGTCCAGCTCCATAATTTTCACTTAAAAATTTGAGATCAAAGATTTAGTCTTAGAAAATACCCACAGACATAGAAGTTACAGGAGGAATTATGCAGAGTAAGACTGGGTTAATGGGAAAGAGGGTCAGCAATTTTGTCCAGTGCAGTGTGCAGATGGCAGGAGAAAGGCTGTTGACTTTGATCTAGGAAAAATCACAGGTTTCAGTGAACTTAGGAAACATGGAGACCAAATTGCAGAGAAAAGTGGATGCTGAGTGGGAGAAAATCTTCTGTTCAAAGAAATGGAGGCACCATATGTAGGAGAGAAATGAGATGGTAGAAAGGAGGGGGAGCAGTCAATCAATCATTACCACCAAACAAGAACCTACCAAAGTAAACATGATAACTTTATGGTATACTTAGAATACTTGCTTCTCATTGAAAATGTTTACGAAGGCACCCACATCATCAAATGAAAATTAAAAAACAAAGTGCTCTAGAGTTAAGTTAAAAAACTCTACACGTGTTCCTGTTCATAAAGAATGATGACTTAGAGAGTAGACAAACAATAAAATTCCAAAAACAGAGTAATTTGATGTAATAATAACAGAATTGAGCTGTGGGTCAGAAGTTTTGAGCTGTACTACAAATGAACTGTAACCCTGTAGGTTTCAGTTGTCTTATCTATAAAGTCTTATCTATGAAGGTCTGAGTTAGACCTTCGAAGTGGAGGTCTAATGCATCCGCTTTATAGATAAGACATATATATTTCCATTAAAAAAACTTTTTAATGTTTTTATTTATTTTTGAGAGAGAGAGACAGAGTACAAGCAGGGGAGGGGCAGAGAGAGAGGGAGACACAAAACCTGAAGCAGTCTCCAGGCTCTGAGCTATCAGCACAGAGCCTGACTTGAGGCTCGAACTCGTGACCTGTGAGATCAGGACCTTTGCCGAAGTCGGACGCTCAACAGGCTGAGCCATCCAGGCGCCCCTATATATTTCCATTTTTGAAGGTGGGTCCAAAGTTCAGTGAAATATAGGAAGGAATCACCAGAAGGAAGCATGGAGATCCCACAATGCGCTTCTCCAGTTAGAAGAAATCCTGCAAACCCACAGATATTTTTCCGCATCTATAGGTCTATGACGTGTAGATGAGTCAGAACAGGATACCTTAATTCTTAGTTTACATTGGAGGCAGGATCTGTGAATAGAATCATATATGCTGTTTCTTGTGTAGTTCCTGCGGTTGCCTTATGATTAGTAGCATGCGTGGACTAGCATAGAGGGATTTCATTTTTTGAGGGCTTGGAGACATTATCTGATTATTTAATACTTCCTTGATTGATGCTAAAACAAGATAATAGTAACCTGGTATTTGTCACTATTGAAATCTTGCTTCAAGTGCTCAGTGTAATCCTTGTAATCTTAGCAAAGAGTTACAATAAAGATCAAGCTAACACCTGACAACTGTTTAACATTTCATTTGTTTTTAAAATACAAAGCAAACATTCAGATTGAATTATTTCCTTAATCCATATGGATCACTTTAGTCATGAGCAAACTAGATGAAAGGCAGCAACACTCAATACCGTAGCTCTAAAAAGATTTCTCCAGCCTACTATTTAACAATATAACTTTCAAACTGCATACGATCATTCGTGGGTAAGCTTTGCAAAAGCGACAGCTAACTGTTCCAGCTTCATTCATTCCGTAAAGGTGACTAGGGAGCATTTGTCCCCGCGTCTCTCACTGACTGCAAAGTGAAATTCCCAAGGAGTTATTTTGACTCCAAGATAGGTGTTTTAGCAAATATCACAGACCTAGCTGCACTTAGCCCCAAGTAGGCCAATTAATTGTCATGACCCAGAAGGGAGCATGGAAAGGGATATATTAGAAAGCAAACCCCTTGATTTTCACATCCTAATCACAGAGGTCTTATCTCTAGAAAGACGTCTATGAAAGCAGCTTTGTTATTTCTCCAGATCCTTTTAGGTAAATAACCTAGGCTCTGATTTCTGCATCAGCCTTTCTTTAGCCCCTGTGAAATGTGCTGTTCTTTAGACAGCCTAAGTAGAGCTACATTATTTTCCACAAAATAAGCTTTTATCTGTAAAACAAAACATAAATCTTAGAACCGGGCTGTTTGCGGCAACATCCAGATCATAGCATTCTGACTTTTTCCCCCATAGTGGAGACTTTCCCTAATTATGTTCTACCACCATCTGAAACAAAAAGTAACATTTTATTTTACTCTGGAACACCAGGCCCTGGAGTGACTCTAATGGGCTCTGAGAATTAAAAGCAAGAAATTAGAGCTCTTTCTTGTGTCTGCTCTTGTGGGCTGGCCTCATGGTACAGTTGAAGGAGAGCTCACACAACCCAAGAAACGAAGGTATCATAGTATTGAACACTTCCATAAAAATGGCATATGACAAAATGGCAGACAGGTTAGTAATAAGTGTCTATAAGCAGACAAAGTATTGTAGGAGTCAAAAGTTTCCAGAGAGAATGGGCCTAACTTGGTGGCTTTCCCATTATCTCTAGATTTATCATAAATGAACAAGCCACGCTGGTTTATGACGTAATTTATTTGCTGTGCAGATTGCCATTAATTTTAGATCAAGAAAATGCTCTACAATTATTCTAATCTGGTTTAAACTTTTCAGAGGGATGTATATTTTTTAATGTTTATTTATTTTGAGAGAGAGAAGAGAGCGCATGTGCACGTGGGGGAGAGGCAGAGAGAGAGAGAGAGACAGACAGACAGATAGACACTGACTCCAGGAGCAGGCTCTGTGCTGTCAGCACAGAACTCGACATTGGGCTCAAACTCTTGAACTGTGAGATCATGACCTCAGCTGAAATCAAGAGTCTGATGCTGAACTGCCTGAACCATCCAGGCGCCCCTGGAGAGATCATTTTTAAAAGTCTATTTATTCCTTTCCCTCTTTTGTTTGCTGGGACTTTGCTGGATTTAGTTTTCTGTCAAAATACGGATTTAAGTTAATCAAATAAAGTTTAAATTTTTTGTATATTAACTCATGATGAATTAATGATTAAATTGATGGCAAGAGAAATAGTACATTGGTCACATATATACTGGTATTTTTCATCACTGAAAACATATATCTTACCCTGCGTACATTCACTATATATCAGAAATTACTCACACATTTCTGAGTTACAAGGCTTTCAAAATTTGCCATCCCCCAAAACATCAAGCCAGTGCTGAGCATATGTTTGCCTTTTAATTATCACTTAATAGTAATTCTGGGCCTTATTTTTAAAGATAACTTGGCACAGAAATTGACATACTTTGTTTATTGGCAAGTTCCATGTAGCTTCTTTTCCTGTATTGTTGTGTTTCTTTAAACAAATCTGTCAATATTCACAGAATTAGATAAATTAGAGCTGGAAAAATCTTCCTGAATGATAGAGACTTTTCCTCTGACTCACACCAAACTACCGTCTACAGCTTTTCTTATCGTTTGGCCTCGTTTTACCACAACATTAAGAGTAATGTATGTGACATCAACTTTCCTCTTCTAATACTCACGTCTGTCCAGAATTCCCTAGTTTGGAGATGACTATTTTTTTTTTCAACGTTTATTTATTTTTGGGACAGAGAGAGACAGAGCATGAACAGGGGAGGGGCAGAGAGAGGGAGACATTGAATCGGAAACAGGCTCCAGGCTCTGAGCCATCAGCCCAGAGCCCGACGCGGGGCTCGAACTCACAGACCGCGAGATCCCGCGAGATCCCGCGAGATCGTGACCTGGCTGAAGCCGGACGCCCAACGGACTGCGCCACCCAGGCGCCCCTGGAGATGACTATTTTTAATCTCTGTTTTGTTTCTTATCGTGTATTTTTCCAAACTGGATCGTGTTAAAATTACATACTTTGTTTGCTTTTTGGCTCCCAGATTCACACACTCCAAAGAAATCTGTGTATGGTAGTTACTGCCGGGAAGCTCATCCAACAGGCTTATTGAAAGGTCCACGGAATCATGTTATTGCAAACCATTCATTTGCCCGAATTCCTCTGTAGAGCAAAGTGGAATAGAAATAAACAGAGAAAGTATTTCACCTAGTAGGTGAACCAAAGATGTGGGATTCATCTACTTGCTCTGTTCAAATCTACACTGATGTCACACTGAAATTTGTGCTGCTTGAGAAATTCAGAACTCCTCTCTCAGGATTCCATGGCTTTTTTTTTTAAGTGTATTTATTTACTTTTGAGAGAGAGCAAGAGAGAGAGTGAGAGAGCACGAGCAGGAGAAAGGCAGAGAGGGAGGGAGACACAGAGTTCCCAGCAGGCTCCACAGCGTCAGCACAGAGCCTGATGTAGGACTTGAACCCAGAAACTATGAGATCATGACCTGAGTCGAAATCAAGAGTTGACTACTCAGCTGAGCCACTCAGGCGCCCCATGGTTTCCATGGCTTTGCACATTCTTTCCTTTTTTCCCAACACGGTCTTCCCAACCCATTTAATATTTTATTCATTTTAAACACCTTTATAGAGATATAATTGGAGCATAATAAACTGCACATATTTAATGTATGCAATTCGATGAGTGTCTATTTCCCAACTTTATTGTTATAGGATTGACATACAACATTGTGCAAGTTTAAGGTGTACAACCTAATAACTTTATACATGTATAAATTGCAAAGTGATTACCACAGTAAGGTTAGTTAACACATGATCACATAATTATGTTTTTTTATCCTGGGAAGGCATTTTAAGATCTGCTCTACTATGCCACACTGATAAATTAAATTTTATCATAGGTATGCATATATAAGAAAAATGCAGTATATATAAAGTTCAGTACTATCTATGGTACAGTATTGTTTAACTGTAGTCTCCATGCTGTGCATTACATCCCTAGAATTTATTTACCTAATAATTAAAAGTTTGTATCCTTTGACCACCTTCCAACATTATTATCCTCCCCACCCCCAAGAATCTATTCACTGTATGAGTTTGTTTTTTTTAGATTCCACCTATAAGTGAGATCCTACAGTATTTGTCTTTCTCCATTTGACTCACTTCACTTAGTGCAATGCCCCCCCAGTTTCATGTACGTTTATGCAATGAGATATCACCCCACATATCTGAGATGATGGAGAGAAGAGAAAGAGTAAGAAAAGTAGACAGCCACAAAGATCATTCAGTTCACTCTTGTGGATAAAAACTCAGGGAGAATGGAGGTGGGGCGGAGGGGCGGTGCAGATTAGATCATGAGGAAAAAAAACTAAGATCAGAGGGGGCTAATACTCCTTTTTCCATCTGGAACTTTGAGAGAAGGCTGCTCACTGGGAAGTCTCATATGAACAAAGGAGACTGCAGGGGAACCGCCACCACCGTAAGGGAAAGCATGGAACCTCGGGGCTCAATAGCTGTGGCACAGCCATAGCAGGACCGCTGCGCCATGGGGCTCTGAGAAGTGGCATGGTGCAATTAGGCAGAAAGTGGCCTGGGTAATTCTTTTCAAGCTTCTGTGTGTCATGGAAAGAATCTAGAGGCAAAAGTCCCTTGAGGTAAAGGGTGAACAAGCCTGCCTAGAAACAACGCTGAGAGATCCCACGCTGGGTGGATGGCCCTGTAAGGTGCCACACTGTGGATGAAGCTGAGATCCACAGGCATCGACAGCACCGTGAGCAAGGAATGGCCACAGTCCTTAACAGTAATTACAACAGGCAACAATTTCACCCAACACTTTGGAGTAAAGGCAAGCAAAGATGCAAATAAAACCTCATTAATTTAAGTCCCTCTTTCCCTCTTGCTAGCAGGGTATCTGCTTTCCCCTTCATTCACCTAGATGCCATCTTGTACAGGAGTTGTGTGTTGTCCACATACATTTATCGTTCACGCGTGTGTGCACGCATGTGTGCTATGGAAATGCATGCAAGAGGGTGGTATTAGCTGCAATCCAACAGAGAGCTTTCATCTGAAATAGCGGAAGTTAATAGACTATTACTGTTTAAACACGAGAAGAATGACCTATACTATCAATGGTCAAATGAAAGTATTTCTGTTTTTCTCCTTCTCAGCTGGATGGTATAGACAAAGATTAGACCTACTACAGAAAATGTTTAAAACCCCAACATTTTATTTCCAAATACATATAATTGTGGCTGTCACTCTACTCTTGTGCTACTCTTAGATTCAATACATAATTTTATTTGGGAAAGAAGAGTAAAACTATATTAAAATTGTTAAATGTGCTCTTTTTTTCCCTAAGTATTTTTTTAAGTTTATTTATTTTGAGAAAGAGAGAAACAGCACAAGTGGGGGAGGGACAGACAGAGGGAGGGAGAGAGAAGGAATCCCAAACAGGTTCCCTCCCGCCAGCACAGAGCCTGATGCGGGGCTCAAACTCATGAACCATGAGATCCTGACTAAAAGCCAGACACTTAACCGACTGAGTCACCCAGGCACATCAATGTGCCCTTTTCTAAAAATGGAAGCCAGTATTATTGGCGTTTGCATTACATTTTCTATCACAGTATGCATGCTCTGCCATTACAGTCATTAGAATTGAGGGAAAAGGAGACAAAGGGCACGTCTGGGTGACGAAGTTTTGCTTTATGCTAGGTGTGCTTTCGTGGATCCAGTTTATCTTGCCAAGTTTGGCCCTCCTTAAGGATCTTTCACACTTTGAAGGAGACAAGTTGAATAAGACAAGGTCCCCATGCTCAAGAATTTTACACCTTATTAAGGGAAATAAGACAGACACAGATAAATCTATAAAATCAGGACGTAAGGCAGTGCAACAACAGCCATGTGAACAGGGCAAATGAAATATATGCCTCAGGCAACAGAGACTGAGTCTTACTGAATTTATTTTCACTTCTGTTACATCCCAAGCACTACACTTGTATGTCATGGGGAAAAAGTAAATGATAAAGAGAGATTTCTAAGTCCAGCTGATTTAAAAGACCCTTTAAAAGAATTAGTAAAAAAAATTATTCTGATTTCACAGCAATAGCTATATAGAAAAACTAGGTTTTCTCAGTTTTTCTAGATTTCATCCTGCATGCTCCAGAATGAAGAGATTTTCTTTTAACTTTCTCTTTGATTTTATTCTCTATTCTTTCCATTCCTGCTGCCCTATACAAACAGCCCCTTGGTGATATCTGACCCACAAGGCCCCTGGGTCACCTCTGAAGAAGACTGGCATTTAAATAGCATCAAAGTCTGTGATTTCCCCCAACAGAGAGGGTGTAAACTGACGTGGGACTATGGTGCCTAGTGGCTGGATTTTTGACCCCGGGATTCCCATATCCCTAACACTTCTATTTTTGGAATACTGCATGGCTATTTCAAGAGTCCGTTCAGGTCTTTCGAGGAGTAATACCCAGCATTTCTCTTTCTGGGAGAAAGTAAGCCAATCCTCTTGGAGATGCTAGGGAGACAATAGCCACAGTGTTCTAAGTAATCTACTTTAAAGGTCTAATTCTTAAAAGATGCATTTTACAATTTTTAAGGCATATTATTTTCACAGTAGAAGCACTCAGGGTAAAGAGGCATACAGGGTATTTTTAAGAGATTACACACCGTATTTTGTCAGAAGATTTTTTTTTCCTATGATTTCATAGCCTCTCCCTCTTGGAAGGGAAGAAAAAAAAAACGTTTCTCTGTTTCTCTCCTTCTTCTTGCTCTTATAACTGTACTAGGAAGTCCAAGGAAAGAGTTCAAAGACACTCTAACAATTGGCTGATCAATAATTAGATCTCTTCCCTCCCCCATTTAAAGGGGGGTAGATTGTGTAATTGAACTGGTATCTTGGCTCAATGCCCAGTGGAAATTTCAGGAACAGAGGACAGTGTGTCTCCGCAGGTTGTTTCAAATAACTCTTGTTGGCTTCTTTAGGGAGATGGGCATTCACATTAGGCCAGAAGGTTATTAGATCTCCATGAGGCTCCGTCCCACTACATGCCATGAGCATTATTCTGTCAACACAAACGTCATTAGGATCTGCTAAAATTGAATTACTCTTAGCAGCTTTACAGCTGTCTTACAACATTTGACAACTACCAAGAGACGCATCTTGGCACCAGTGAGGATTCTTCATTGGGCCGATTTGTATCTAAAAAGTGTGGGAAATGAAGTGGAATAACAGTATCGCTGCTCCAATGTATAACGTTTACCAAATAAGTATTGAGTTTTTTCTCTTGAATGCTGGGATTGATTTTTCTACGCCACCCACACCCTCTCTGACTACCTTTATAGCCCTGGCGACTCTAAATGAATTGCAGGAAAATTGCTTCTCTACTGTTTCACAATGCTCCCCTTATCTGACTGCCACAGCTGTCACACATCCAAATGCTCTTATTTAAGATGTCCTATGGCTGGAAATATTATTGTTTATGTTCTTCAGTGGCTGAAGAACGTTATCATATTATTTGGTGGATTTAATTCATTTCTTCTCTTTTGCTTCATGTCTAATGTTTTATTGTCTCCCAAACATACCAAAATAGATGCTTTCCGTCTCTTCCATGTTGTTTCTGTGTCTACTGTTAGTATTTATCCAAAAGAAAAATTAAATTTCAGATTGTGAGGGATGAATCTATGCTTCGCAATTTACTCTTTAGATTTTGGTATTTCTAGTGTGAACCCACCAATAATGCTGATCCTTTTTGATATTACTAATAAATCTTCAAGGTCATTACTCAGGCTCCCAAAATATGAAGCAGTAAATATTTCTACAAGTTCTTCTCTATGTTGTTCTGCTCATTTTCTTCAAAATTAGATGTCCTTAAAAAGCACACAGAGAGTAAAATATTGCATGGAACAAAACACAATGGTATGCATTTCAAAACTCATAGGATTAAAAGCTTTGGATGCGGTTAGATTCTATGTGCCTATATTTCCTTTTAAAAGTACTTTAGTTCAGTTTTTTCCTGTAGTTAATATTATTTATTCTGAGAGTTCTTGTCATCGAAAGTATGCATTCTGAGATTAAAACAGAATGCAGTCAAAATATTACATAAAAGATACTATATTAATATTTTATAATATGTTGCCCAAGATATAGATGGATCTATACAAATAGAAATTTCATGAACTATTCTTGTCTAATAAGTGTAATCAACTCTGTTTGAATGGATATCTATATGGACAGCTGGCATACTTTGATGACATTCTCAAATAAATTAAAATCCTTTTTAACATCTTTTAGTTGTCCTGGAGCCTGAGAACGAGGTAAAAACTAACTCATATTTGCCACAAGAATCGGGGCAGGCTATTAGTGAAGTTCATGGAAATGGCAGACTTTCATATGGAGCACCAAAAGTTTCTGTTTCATAAAATTTCCCTCAAAATTATTTGTCTGAGAAATACATCATTTACTAAGTAAATGCAAAATGTTGGGGAGAGAGTCAAAGTCGTCACTCACAAAAAACACTGAAAGCCACAGTGAAAAACAGCACAACTCTGATAATGGGCAAGAATGTATTTTGCGATTATTTTCCACAACTCCAAGGACTGGGAAAAAGCCCATGGTGTCAAGTAGGAAAAAAAAAAAAAAAAACCAAAAACAAACTAGAACCCCTGGCCATTATTTTGAGGATTTGATCAAACTAGACACTCAATTGCGATAATTTTAGCCAAATTTCTCACTTTTTCCTTTACTTTAAAAATATGTAATTGCAGGTATTACTAAAGAAGGCCCTGTTAACATTGAAGACAGACTTTGGATTAGTTCTGAAAGTGAGGAAGGAATCCAGGAAATCAGCACTGGGGTTGGAGTGTCGGAGAATGAAATTTTTCTATATTTGGAGGAAGAAGTTTTAGCTTAAAAGTAACACGAGAGATTGTAGAAATGTAGCATAAGGTTGGGAAAACCAAATTCAACTAGATTTCATAGTAAAGGTAACTCGAAACTACTAGAAGATCTACACTAAAACAAAAGAAAGGGGGATATAAAGAAATGATTTTTAGAAGACAAAAAATGTGTAGCACTTGGAACCCTATCACAATATAAGTACTCATATCAGAGTGACTGTAAAACATACTACTCTGTTCTTAGAGACAGATTCTAAGGTTATGAAATGCAGAGGAATTTTTTTTCTTTTTTGAGAGAGAGAGAGAGAGAGAGAGAGAGAGAGAGAGAAGATGAGTGCATGGGAGCAGGGGTGGGGAGAGGGAGAGAGAGAATCCAAAGCAGTCTCCAGGCTCCACAGCCAACGTGGAGCCCCAGGTGGGGCTCGATCTCATGACCGATATCATGACCCATCTCATGACCAGGAGAGAATAACCTGAGCCAAAATCGAGATCTGAAATCAAAAGTCAGACACTTAACCAACTGAGCCACCCAGAAGTCCCATGGTAGAATAATCTTAAAATTATCTCTGTTGTTTACTTCTAATGGTAACTGTTGTTTTAAGAACCAAGAGTTGCAATGAAATAGACAAGTGATATAATTATTGGGGCGCCTGGGTGGCTCAGTCAGTTAAGCGTCCGACTTGAGCTCAGGTCATGATCTCATGGTTCGCGGGTTTGAGCCCTGCATTGGGCTCTGTGCTGACAGCTCGGAGCCTGGAGCCTGCTTCAGATCCTGTATCTCCCTCTCTCTCTCTGCCCCTCCCCTGCTGACACTGTGCTTCTCTCTCTCTCTCAAAAAGTAAAATCATGGGGCGCCTGGGTGGCGCAGTCGGTTAAGCGTCCGACTTCAGCCAGGTCACGATCTCGCGGTCCGTGAGTTCGAGCCCCGTGTCAGGCTCTGGGCTGATGGCTCAGAGCCTGGAGCCTGTTTCGGATTCTGTGTCTCCCTCTCTCTCTGCCCCTCCCCCGTTCATGCTCTGTCTCTCTCTGTCCCAAAAATAAATAAACGTTGAAAAAAAAAAAAGTAAAATCATGAAGATATGATTCTAAAAAGTAAAATTTCTAGCTCTCTCCATTGGGAAACTTCAAAAGAAGTAATATTCCTTGTAGAAACCAGCACTCCTCAAGAGTACCTGGGTGGCTTAGTCAGTTAAGTATCAGAATTTTGATCTCAGCTCAGGTCTTGATCTCAGCATTGAGAGTTCAAGCCCTACATTGGGCTGCACTGGATGTGAAGTCTATTTAAAAAAAAAAAAAACAACCCACAAAATCAGCACTTCTCACACCAAAATATCATAATCTAATTGTCATTCACACTGAAGGAATCAGGGACCCTTACAAAGTGGCTGGTTCTAGAGGGGGAAGCAAGGAGGTTGGGGGAGAGCAGCCGCGACTTTTACAGCACACGTGTCTTACAAATTCTAAGAAACAAAGTATGAAAGACTAATGGGGCAATGTCAAAAGGACACAGTAACCAGCCTGAAATGTCTCCTCCCACTCCAAATTGGGACAGTTAAACGTTAATAACAGTAACTATAAAGCATTGAAATCCATAAATATATCCTACTGAGTAGATAATAAGACATAGCAAAGAGAATAAATCAAATGAACTCATTTGTCATCATCAGACATGAATAATATTCTTACTTAGATAACTGGTAATTAAAAGATGTGAACTCGGGGTACCTATGTGGCTCAGTCAATTAAGCACCGGACTTTGGCTCAGGTCATGATCTCATGGTTCATGAGTACAAGCCCTGCATTAGGCTCTGTGCTGACAGCTCAGAGCCTGGAGTCTGCTTTGGATTCTGTGTCTCCCTCCCCTGCCATTCTCTCTTTCTCTCTCTCTCAAAAATGAACAAACATTTTAAAAATTTTTAAAAAGATGAGAACAAAACATTTATCCTATTTTTAGGATCCTATTTTTAGGGTTTTTATTCATTTTTTTTTAAAGTAGGTTTCATGCCTAGTGTGGAGTCCAACACAGGGCTTGAACTCATGACCCTGAGATCAAGACCTGAGCTAGGATCAAGAGTCGGACACGTAACCGACTGAGCCATTCAGGTGCCCCATTTATCCTGTTTTTTTTTTTTCTAATAAGAACTGTAATTTTAAGGTAAAAAAGTCACTCTAGTTGATAAAGAAAACCTTTTATTTATTTACAGAAGCATATTAATGTAAAAGCAATAGAATTAGAAAAATCATCATTTTGTTAATTTTAACAAAACATCCAAGAGAAGAAACTTCAATGGATGTGGACACTTTTTGGTGAAATGTTAGGAAACAGAGCATTCACGTAATGCTGAGTATCTCTCCACAGATCACTTGTTAATTGCAAAGGAGGAAATGTACATTTCTGGTGGAAAATTCTGACTGTAACAGAAAGGATTCCAATCCTTTAGCACCACTTACTAGTGAACCACTCAGACATTCTGTAAATGAAATGCAACAAGAAATACCAATTTTCTCCATGAACTATTCTTGCCAAAAGTGTTTTACTTGTATCTAATCATGATACTGGTTTTAACTTTTAGTTTACAAAAAATACAGAGGATGGAGAAACACGCAGATTACATCATGAAAACACCATCAGACAAATGCAGAATGTAAGACATTCTACACGGCATCTGGTCTGATGTCTTTAAAAAGTTAATAGCTTGGGGAGAAAAAAAGGGAGGAAGCTATCCTTGATTTAAAAAGACTTAAGAGACATAAATGTATTGAGTACTTTTTGATTGAATCCTGATTTAGAAAAAAAAAGTTAGACATTTGGGAAAATTTGAATATAGACTATCTGATATTATGAAGGCATGGCTATTCACTTTCTTAGGTGTGATAATGCTCGTGTGATCATATGGGAGTGAGATGGTGAGGGATTCTGAGGTGCCTACCTGGAAAAGCATATCTTCGGATAAAGTTGCTTTATGCGCTCCCTAATCTTGCAATTTCAGCCTGTTTCAAAATGAAAGCTCTTTAAATACCTGTCCATTTGTAGTCCTGTCTTCTGAGGCATTTCTTTTACAAAATAAGAACTTGCAGAAAACCTCAGGACCTCTCATAGACCCGTTTCTCTAGCTCACGTAGCAGGTGCTAGATACCATCAGGAAACCCAAAGATAGTCACTAGCGTGAAGCAAACTCTAGGGTCCACCTTACAAATGGTTTCTCCCTGCAAAGACCAGACCAGTCAGAGCCAACATGGACCCCAGCCCCGACTTTTCACTGATTTTCCCCATCATCGTAATGCCAAAAATCACACCAGGGGTGAAGACTTAACGAATGCAAATAAAACATACAAGGTCTGAAGACGCCGTGTTCTGTCAATAATGCCTGTGTGCCCAGCTTCTTGTGTTTTCTGCCCCTACCTGCTTAGATATCACTCCTTTCCTGCCTCAGCCCCTTCAAAACCTTTCCTTAGCCACTGTTCAGGGAGGAGCCCGGTACCCCGTTACGAAGGCTGTCTCCCCCATGCGCAGACATGAGCTGGCAATAAATGCTACCTGTACCATGCTTGGCCTCACGTCTGTATCTACACAGAAGAGTCAAAGGACCTGGAGGTGGGTAACAGGAGAACATTTCTTTTCATACCGGAGAATTTAGAGGAAGGTGTCATAATCTTTATAAAAAACATTTTACATGTTTAGCCAGATAGACATAAATAATGATATAAGTATAGATTTACATAGAGTACAGATCTCGACTGGCCTAAAATGCAAACCATTAACTATAGTTTAATGTGGATGGTGAGTTTATGTCTTTTTTGTGGTGTTCTTTCTATTTTTCTATATGTTTTAAAATTTTTACTTTATTCATTTTCTTATGAATGTATGTAATCTTAAAGGCCCAGAAAGTACAATAAAAGGTGTACTAGCTCTATTCCCTCAGGGCTTTCGCATAAGAGACTCAAATACTTTGCTTTCATGATTGAAGTTCAAAGAGATAAGCAATTAATTTGGGGAAATCAGTAGTTCTAAAGGGAACTCCACTGTTGCAAACTCTGGAAAGGTTACCTGTGAAACAGACAGTCTGGAATTGCTTCAACGTGTATCGTTAGGAATTTAGAATATCCTGGAGGATTCTTAAATCTAGAAATTCTCTGGGGGCAGTTTCAAAGTGGGATGGCCCAAATCAATCTACGACCCTTTCCCTAAGCCTTTTTTGGGACCAGGCTGTCCTTGTAAAAGTCCTCCAGGTCAGCACATGTCTGAGATCTCACCTCTCAGCCCAGATATTCCTGAGCCAAAGTCAAAACACTGACTGTCTTGGTGTGCACTTTTGCTTTCAGGAGAGCAGGCGAAGGTAACTAAAGGTCTCATGGCCAAGCCATCTAGTGCCTCCTGCCCCCCCCCCCCCATCAGAATTCCCTAGGATGGCAGGTTAGTTTAATAAATTCATCCGCTCAGTAACACTTGGCTAGTCTGTAAATGCCCTGTCACAGGGAAAATACATGACAAAAAATGCCTTGTCCATAAACTTCCACCTTGAGTCCAAGCCCTATAAATCAATTGTGCTTTCAACAGCCTCTTTTTAATCCATACCAGTCTTATGACGGGTCCTCTGCTTCTTAGTTCATTGAATATGAATTTCAGTGAGTGTCACTTATTTTATAGGGAAAAATGTTTTTCACTAGGAAGGAAATTCTTTTTATCTTACTAAACTTGGACATCATAGTTTAGACATTTCCATTCTCTAAAACATAAAACATCTAGTGCCTGGCCATTACCCTGACCACTAAATCAAAATGTTCTTCTAAGGTAGAATGTGTTAGTACTTAGAAAACTCATTAAGTCAGAAAGTATTCATTGAGCTCCTACAGCTTGAAAAGTACAGGGTTGGTCACTTAAGGAAATTGTCAATATGAGCCTAACTCCATTTCTTCAGGGAGTTACAAATATATTTATGGGAGAGAAGGTAATCAATGTGATAGGTTTTTCTTGAATTTAGCCATAAACTATTAATTTTGTACATATAGATTTTATGCCTGGTTTCTTCAAAGTGTAAATTCTGTAAGTGAAAATAATGACTGTCATTTCTGATAATGATATGTATATACTTTCTGTAATCTTTTATTTTTAAGTGTTATGAATGAATCTTACCAAGTATCATATTTATAAAAAAAAGTATGAATATACCATCAGAGTTTCTGGCATGCAAAAGCTAGCATTAAAAAGTAAAATCCGATTCTTCTAGGCCAAAGCGGTTGAACTGAGGTTACAGTCTCAGAAAATGGATTGGTTAGTCATTACATGTGGCTTTTCAAATTACGTATCTATCAACGTTTGCCAGGTATTATTTATCGAAGCTTCTAAGCACTCTCTGGTCAATATCCGGTGTGATAATTTCTAAATGAAAACATTTGACTGTGCGACTCCCCTGTTTACACGCTATCATGGATTTGTACTGAGAGCAGGACGAAAAGAAATCCCCTCCCTGTAGTCTGTGGATTTGCCATTGCAGCTTCATCCCAGACCACACTGCCTCTCCCTCTTCACTCTAGCTACCCGGGCTCTCTTTGACAAAGATCTGCCACAGGCTCTTTGCACATAATGTTTTGTATGCTTGGAAGACACCACTCTCCTTCTGTCACCTAGTTTGTTGCTGCTTACTCGTTTGCTCTCAGCTAAGATATCTTCTCCTCCAAGAACCTTTCTCTGACCACCCTGACTAGATGGTTCCTCCCTCATGTATCTTTTTGTCATACCACTATTCCTACTTGGAATTTCACATACCAACTGAGTTTGTTAATACGGGTCTTCTCCGCCAGAGAGGAAACGCAATGGGGACAGAACCTGTGTCTGATTGGTTCCCACCATACCAGCCCCCGGCACAGAGCGCAGCACACGCAAGACATTCAAAGACCCTTGTTGAATGGATAACCCTTCCCATCTCCTTAAACACACTGCGCTTACACGCTTTCCACCCTTACTCATGCCCTGTGTGTGTGCACCACTGTCTTCTTTTGGGCCTGCAGGCAACTGCCCAGGAGAAGGGATTTGAAGTGGCCGGTGATGGTCACGGTCGTGTCCGCGATGACGGTTCAAAGCCACTAAGGGCTGGCTTGGCGGAAGTGACGTCATGCGACACCCATGGGTTTGGAAGGTGAGACACCTCTAGGGCTCCAAGGAAACTTCTAATGTCCGGAACAAACTTCCCTTCCTTCTTCTTGCGGTTTATATCAATTCCCATTTTAATATATTTAGATCCCAACTGTATACCATTCAGGTTAAATTTCAAATGTTGCATCTGACCCAATCTATAACCTGGTGGCAAGGACTGTTCATACCTCCCCCCGCCCAAATTCACGTATTGAAATCCTAACCCCCAACGCGATCATATTAAGAGGTGGGGCCTTGGGAGGTGAATAGGTCATGAGGGTAGAGCTTTCACAAATGGGATTAGTATCCTTATTAAAAAGCGAGAGAGGGGCACGTCGTGGCTCAGTCGATTGAGCGCCTCTTGATTTCAGCTCAGATCATGATCTCATGGTCTGTGAGTTCAAGCCCCGAGTCGGACCTCTGTGCAGACGGTGCTGAGCCTGTTTGAGATCCTCTTTCTCTCGCTCTCTCAAAATAAGTTTTTAAAAACTTAAAAAAAATTAAAAAGCTAGAGAGAATTCTTTTGTCCTTCTACCATGTGAGGGTACAGTGAGAAGATGGCTCTTTATGAACCAGTAAGTGGCCCGTCACTGGAGGAGATCAACTCTGCCAGCACCTTTATTTCGGACTTTCCAGCTTCCAGAATGGTGAGAAGTAAGTGTTCATTATTTAGAACCCACCCAGCTTGTGGTATTTTTGTTACAGCGGCCCAAACGAACTAAGATACTTGTATAATATATATATTAAATATTATATAAAAAGTTCCTGAGTTCGAGCCCTGTGTCAGGCTATGCGCTGACAGCTCAGAGCCTGGAGCCTGCTACACGTTCTGTGTCTCTCTCTCTCTCTCTCTCTGCCCCTCACCCCTCATGCTCTCTCTCTCTCTCTTCCTCTCTCTCTCAAAAATGAACATCTAAAAAATTTTAAATATTATATATCAAGTATTATATCAGATATTTAAGTAATTATATTAAAGCTCAGTGGCTTTATGGCAGGCAGCTGGAAACTCTTGAGAATCATCCTTAAAATCCTTTCAAAAACGATATGTTTTGGCAAATATTGTGTTATGGATAATAAAAGTCTTTGAGAAACACTCCATTTCTAAACACAAATCAAATATCTTCAATTCTATTAAGAGACTGTAAAAATCTCTTAGTTATACTAGAAATTTATTCTCTCAATATTTAATTGAGAGTCATTATAGGCAAAATAATTTTGACATATAGAGCTTTGTGTTGATGCTGTTTTGATAACTGTTTAACTGTTTATATGGTGTCTGTCTCCCAGAATATTTTTTAAAAAATTTTTTTTTCAACGTTTATTTATTTTTGGGACAGAGAGAGACAGAGCATGAACGGGGGAGGGGCAGAGAGAGAGGGTGTCTCCCAGAATATTTTTAATAAATAATCTGAAATTGATCTACCATGTGGTCGCTACATTTGGTTCAGGTGCCTCACAAATTCAAATTTAAAAGAAGTGATTAGGGGCGCCTGGGTGGCGTAGTCGGTTAGGCGTCCGACTTCAGCCAGGTCACGATCTCGCGGTCCGTGAGTTCGAGCCCCGCGTCGGGCTCTGGGCTGATGGCTCAGAGCCTGGAGCCTGTTTCCGATTCTGTGTCTCCCTCTCTCTCTGCCCCTCCCCCATTCATGCTCTGTCTCTCTCTGTCCCCAAAATAAATAAACGTTGAAAAAAAAAATTAAAAAAAAAAAAAAAGAAGTGATTACGTGATACACATGAGTCAGTAGGGCTTCTTGGGAAAGTTTTCAATGGAAATGTCATTGGGTGGGGAATTGAGGGCATAAGGTATCCGTATAAGGTATCTGCTTTTTAAAGGTATAGTTTTCTTTTGGGAAAATTTTTCAGTCAGTAGAAAGGATATTCCCTAAGGCCCTGAAGAGACAGGAGTTGATAAGAGGTCCTTTGAGACTCTGACACAACATGGAAGAACTTGTACTACCCACCACATAACTCCTAAATCCTGCGCTGAGATTGCTTCCCGGGATTCACAGGGTGGCTGTTCACAGTAATTATGGCTGAGGGAGGGGACGCCGGCTTCCGGTGGAGGTACTAATGCTGACTTTACGGAACAGCTTCTCCTGTTTCTGTTGTTGAAAGACTTTTTGCCAGGCTTCACCTACCACTATAATAAAATGAGAAATTTCAGGTCCAGTTTATGAATGCAATTAATGACAGGGATAATGACTCTGCTGGATTCAGAGTTCCTAAAGTACCTAGTGAGACCTTGATGAAAAGCAGAATTATTCTTGATTACAGGTACAATTGAGATCATCTTGAGAGTATCTAATAAGGTAATGTCTAATAGGATACATCCATAGGACATTTCCAAGATGGTCTTAATTTTATAGAGAAAAGGAGACAAAAAGGGGAAGAGACAGGGAGAAAGAGGTTACTTCTGATCCCTGATTATTATGGAACTAACGATAATATTAAAATTTAATTTTGAAATGTGCATGTGCTTTTTTATAAGATGAAAGGGAAACTTTAGTGCTTTTCAGATGAATTTCTCGAAGAAGAATTCAATGAAAATATGGAAGATAAATGTTCTGGACTAATTGGGTAAAATAAAATATATGCAACAGAATACTTCTCAAGAGTTCTGAAAGATATTCCAATACTTAGAAGCAAATATCCAGTGCCCTGCATGCATTTACGGTGTGAATAATTTCTTTACTGGGGAGGAATGTTTGATGTTTTAAGTTTATTTATTTATTTTGAGAAAGAGACAGAGCACAAGTAGGGGAAGGACAGAGAGAGAAGGGGAGAGAGAATTTCAAGTGGAGCCCAACACGGGGCTCGAACTCACCAAATGAGAAATCATGACCTGAACCAAAATCAAGAGTTGCACACTTAACTGACTGAACCACCCAGGTGCCCCAGAATGTTTGATTTTTATACCAATAGATTTTATAAATTTAAGGAATTTTTCGTACTTCTAAAATGTTAGAATTTTGTATAATTTGATTGCTTGAATCATTAGAAAATCAACTGAAACACAAAATTATATCTATGATTCTTAAGAGACACTATTTTTTCCTACTGTGCACTGACATTTAACTTTATTTCATTCGTGTAATTTGTCAATCTCCTTGCTTGTTTTCTCCTAATGTGTCCTTAATTATTGGGATCCTCTTTTAGGCCACATAATCATCAACAAGAGAAAATTCTCTCTAAAATCAAAAGTCCCACCCTTGAAGATCCCTAGTTGTCTGGTATATTCATGACATAACACAATCCTGCTATAGACAATAGCAGGATTTAAACATTGTAATACTTGTTTACATATCGGGGCTCTCCACATTAATTGGTCTGAAAGGCTCTTTGGGTCTAATAGATTCTGGTTTTATAGTGATAAACTGATCAAAAGCATGTTTAAGAGAGTCACCTGGCACATTTTTTCCTTATTCATATATTTTCTCATCGTGATTGATAAATATCACAAAAAGGAAAAAGCATTATTTTACCATATACTACCACATATTTCTAAGTCACTGTTCAGTACCTGCCATCCATCAGGTGCTATATTATGTTCTTTGCATAGAATATTTTATTGATTCTCACAAGAACCAAGAATATTAAGTATTGATAGGTCCATATTACAGATGAAAAAATGAAATCTGAGAAAGGCATTTTGACTACTTGCATCTCCACACAACCAGAAGTAGTAATAGAACCAAAAGTAAAACTATGTTAGCCTGACTTCAAAAACCGTATTCTTCCAAATAAAACAGGTATTTTTTTATATCTCCAGTGTATATGTAGGGAATTTATAGGAAAATATATACAGTACAGAATAAATTTCCAGACTAAGATATATTTTATTTTTTAAAAAGTAGTGGACCTTTAATCTTACACAGCTAAATTACTGATTATATACTTGCTGACCTGACTTCAGCATTCAGAAAATTGTATCACGAGCTTTATTTTTTGACTTCAAAGTCTTCTTGAAATCTTTTTACTACAAAAAAATAAATAAATAAAATAAAATGATACATGTAACTGGCCAATAAGATACTTAAATAATTATCCTCATTTATTTCAATACGGTAATTCTCATAAAGTGCTCAATAGCTAACATAATTTAATTAAAACAAAATGTGGTCCCAAGGTTTAGCTGAATAGTTAGAAAATCTGGGTTTACTGATGTATTAGTTAGGAAAGACTGACTAGTATAAAATTGCTGATCAAAAATGTCAGTTATTTAACAAACTAAAGGTTTAATTCTGGTATGCATTGTAGTCCAATGTTAACCAATAGGCGAAGATGAAGTCTGGTGGCTCTATCCCACAGAGTTACTCAGTGACCTCGGTTCCTTCTATTCAGTGATCGTGAAATCTTGGAACTTCCACACCAGAAGGTTCTACCTTTGTCCCAATAATAAAGCAAAGAGGAATCAAAGAAGACCTTGTAAGATCTTTAGGGGTCAGATATGGAAGCAATATAAATCACTTCCACACACATTACACTGACCGGAATTCAGTCCTATGGCTCCACCCTAACTTTAAGCAGGGCTGAGAAACAGTCTCCCTAAGCCCAGGAGGAACATAAAAGCAGGTCTGGTGAACACATAGCTCTGTCTCTGCCCCAGCAAGCAAAATACATCATTATCAAAATCACAAGGGGGGACTAGAGTTTTGACAGTGACAATGAAACTCTGGGGAATAGACATAATGTAAGAGGTCTGCAAAAATTCCTCCCTTTAAGAAGAAACTCAGTCTTGGTTCCAAAATTATGAAATGAACCACCAAAGATTGTTCATGTATTTTAGCATTAGAAATATGTCTTACTGGTTTGCCTCTTTTGCAATGCCAGTGTAAGCAAAACCCAAGTGCTTTAATTATAATAGTGATTTTGTAGCAAATTTAAATAAAACTGGAGTGTTTCATAAATTCCCAAACTATGACATCATGTTAAGGCCCTATGAATTCACACCCTATTAAATGTGAAGATTATGAAATTAGATTCATTTTTAGGAATAAAGAAGTAGTTTTCCTGAAATTGTAAATTGTGTCACTGTTAAAAAGAAGAAAAAGACTAATGGTACTATCTCATGCCCAAATATAGAAGCAGTGGTTGAAAAATTGTCTTCCTCCAACTTTGCCAATGATTCCTGAGATATATTACCACATCCTATTTACTGTCCTTGGCTTGATTTCAACTGGAGACTGCCAATTCCTTTTGAAACAGCCAGAAATTTGTGGCAATCTTATTACAAATGGTCTATTTTTTTCCTCATGGAAATATTTTACTTCCTATATTTTTCCATAATATGACTTTGAGAAGAATTTTGTTCCAAGATGGTGGCTGTTCGTCAGTTCTACCAATACCCTTAACCACTAAGCTCTCAGAAAATAATTTCTAGAAAGGAATTTGTAATGTTAGTACTGTTGACATTTTAAATTCAAATTCCAAATTTTATTCATCCATGTATTTACTCATTCACCCCAGAGTATTTTTGGCTTATCTTCTAGATGACAGGCACTGTGTTTACTATGAGGAATCGAACCTCAACAGATCCTAACTTGCGACTCACATTCTTGTGGGGGAGACTTAAGTAATCAGATAAATAAAATCCTGACTGTGAAAAGTGTTATAAAAAAACTAAAGTGGGGTTTCTGGGTCTTTATGTGTTAATAATTGAATCTTTAAAACAGAGAAAAGATTAGAAAATCTACTTTAAGATGGTTTAGGGTGGGGAACTCTTTATGGATTTGAAGTTTAAATGGAGACTTAAAGGAAAATCCACTCACATCAAAGGACAGGAAAAGAGTAAATTTGAAGGCCCTGAGATGGGAGAATTTAGTGTATGACTAGTGCAATGGGTCCAGTGGCTGGAAAAATAAAGGATTGGAAAGGAAAGCAAGGGCCAAGCCATGCAGAACCCTGTCAGTCATGGAAAGCCAAAGGTTTTAAGTGGGAAGCGTCTTGCAGTATCTTGCTCCTACGATAGGAGTTTCATTTTCAGATCATTTTTGTGGCTTCTTGGGAGAGTAGGTTGAAAGGGTAAAAGTTGAACCTGGGAGACCAATGTAATGAATAATCCAGACAAGACGTCACTGTGGCTTGGATCCTGGTAAAGAGAGCAGAGACAGAAAAAAGCAGGTAAGGATCTATACAGAAGCCCCAAGGCAGGCTGGTTGGTGGACCTGAGGGGTAAGAGAAGGGAGGGATCAAAGGTGAATCTTAGGTTCTTGGCTGGTAACTAAGCGTATGATGGCACCATTTGCTGAGATGTGGTTGACTATGCCAAGAAGGTGTCTGGGAGGGTAAAATAACATATTGGGAAAAATTAAGCTATCATTTGAGATGTGTAAAAGTCATTCAATGTAAGCCTGGATCTAGGAGAGAAGTTTGGGTTGAAGTAGCATTTATATTATAGGTGGCACCTACACATGGGAATGCTTGAGATCAACTAGGAAAGAGTGCATATGAGTAAGAAAAGAGTGCTTAGAATCTAGCTGGGAGACCTCAGTATGCAAAAGGTAAGTTGAGGAAAAGGCTTTACGCAGAGTCTATATCCACCTGGCAGTGACTGGAAAAAATGGATTCAAATCGGTGAAATTTTTCTGTCTCCAGAAATTGTGTCAACTGTGGATGCTTGAGAAAATAAAAGAGATGTAACCATGTGTCCCCACCAGATCTTTGGGTCAGGTTCTTTAATGCAAAAGTCATATAGAAAATGCTGTTTTAATGTTCATAACAGACTTCCTACCTAACGTATCTTATAATGTTCGTGTGTAGTGAGATTTCCACAAAACCACTGCCATTTTTATTTAGTCTAGATGTAAAGCAGACAGCATGTCACATTACACATATTGCTAAAATTCCTGCAGCTTAATGTATACAGATTTGTGAATTTTGAATGATTTGAAGTTCATGAATATCTTGAGGTTGGTTTGTTTTGTCTTGTTCAAACCCTGGATTTCATGTTTTTGCAGTTTAATACATTTCTTGAGAGGAAAGAAATGTTTAGATTTCCAGCTACACATAAAATTGTCAGAGGAGATAGAAGTTAAACATATAGAGAAACAAAGGTAACACATCTTGGCAAATATTAGGAAAGCCTTCAAATAGCCTAGGCAAATATAGTCAAAGTGTTTTACTGTTAATCAAAACTCTAGAGAAAGAAAGGTTAGCTTTTGGGAAAATTAATGAATATTGTGGGCTTAGACAAAACATAATTGCTAGGTGCTCTATTTTTTAGAAAAAAAATTTAACCAAATATTTTGATCAGTTATATAACAGTCATATCATATAGAGAGAAAAATGTATAGACATTTTGATTTTTATTATTTTTATCTCTTATGCCATTTCTGTAATGAGCTGATTGTCTACACCGGTCAGGTTAACGGATGGGAAAACCAACACGCCCTTAAATGCCACAGACTGTTTTCAAACCCTTAAGTGGTCCTATCAATCCAATCCATTTGCATGTTTCTTACATGTCCCTTAAAAGGCCAATTTGCTTATATCCCTTTCTCCAAACCTATTTACTAGAGTCCTCATCTATTAGCTCAGTATTCAAGGCCTTCTACAATCTTGCCATATCTAACCTTAGATCTATTTCTCCCACTACCCATTATATCTATTTCTCCCATACCACATCCCTATGTTATGACTAATTTACTCATGGTTATTTATGTAGTTCATGTAACTTCTACCTGAAAATATGTTCTGTATATTTCTAACTCTACATTGTGATTACCTTATTGTGTCTTCTACTCGGTGTCATGTTTCCTTCTTTTATACAAGTGGAAGGCAAGATTGGGTTTTATGTTTCTCTGTCTCGCCTGCATTGCCTAGACAAGCAACATTTTAGAGACTGTAGTTTATCAATAATTGTTTCTTGGTTAATGAGATGATTCATATGCAAGATGCTTTTGATGAGAAGGATAAATAAACATGATCAGAAAGGTTAATGTAATTAGATTAAATCTGCCTTAGAAACTCATGTCTTTGATATTGTTCCATACTAACCCCCACAAAGAAAAACACTGCTGTCAGCAGTCACCTCCTAGATTCCTTTTTTTTTTTTTTTCTCATATACTTATACGAGTAGAGATTTCTTCCTCAGTCCCTGGTGTTTTACAAACAGAACTGCCTAATGTGTGTGATATACATAAAAAGAATCTCATTTGAGGATTTAGTGACTTGGCAATCTTAGACGGATGGTGGACTTTCAGGAGATGTCTCTTTCTTCCTCCCTTCGGATTTTCCGAATTCATTTGTTTATGACTGAGCTCCTAGTGGCTAGGTATTAAGGGAGCCACCTAACCAAGAGATGGACTGTGGAGCAGATGCTGTGGTGACCACCCAGATGCCCCACTAGGATGGAGAGACCTGATTACCTTAGCTGCTGGGACACTGGGTGCTAACATCTGAAACAGCGCAGTCCTGATGTGAAAATCTCCCTGGGTGGAAGGAAATCACTCCGTCCAATGTTATGTCTCCATCCAAGGGAAAGCCTGCATCTAAATGCGGATCAATGTAGGGATACAAAGGACTGTCCCCTGGTCTCAGGAAGAGGCAGCTCTGTAAGGGAGCTCAGCTCTAGGGCTCCCTGAAGAATCACTTGAGGTCTGCGTTGCAAGTACATCGTGGTTCAGACTTGTCCCCTGCTTGCCCCTGATTTGTTTACTGCCTCACATGTATAATCCCCAAGACCAGTCCCCAATAAATAGGGAGCACTTAGATCTCCAATCTACACAGTGTTTCCAGGGAACCAAGCTAAGACGGCCTATATGCATAACAGGCATTAATAATAGCCTCTCCTCACTCTTGCTCTGGCATGGAGAGAGATTTGTATGTGTGATGTTCTGAGCCTTTCAGAACCCCGTGTCGTTTCTGTTTTCTACGATCTCCCTCAAATTTACTGGAATTAATCTCAGTATTTTAGGGATGTATTCAATGTTTCTTTAAGAAGTTATTTATGTTTCTTGTACCTTCAAAAAAGTAGCTAGGCTAGGCTTAAACAAATAAGTATGGCTCCAGGACTCAGAAAACTTGGATTTTGTGTCCGGGCCTTGTATTTTTTTCACTATTTGAGTTTTTCTGCGGCTCAGCGTCTACACTTAAAACTCAGTTTACTTGCATCTACCCTCCAGATATCTGATGATGTTCCAAATGAGATTAGCTGCATACAAATTTGTAAATTAGAAATAGGTTCTCATTTATAAACATAATCCCATTTTTAAAAGAAAAATATCATTATTAAAAATAATCAGTGAAGTTTTCAAAATCATACCCTCATTAACCCCCTCCGATTTTTTTCATATGAATTTTCAAAATTGACTTAAATGTATATACCTTCAGACTTTAGACACTGTCTGTTCTAATTCTCCTTTCCTGCATGAGGAAAGGCTGAGAAGTTTATCTATTGCATGCCTAGAAAAAGATCCATAACTAGTACCTAGGGCTCCCCATTTTCTTAGTGCATAATGGGTAATTTTTAATTTATGAGAATGATAGAAATTTGCTCAAGTTACTTTTTGTATTTTTTAAGTGTTTTATTTATTTTTGCGAGACAGAAAGAGTGTGAGCAGGGGAGGAACAGAGAGAGAGGGAGACACAGAATCTGAAGCAGACTCCAGGCTCTGAGCTGTCAGCACAGAGCCAGATGTGGGCTCAAACCCACAAACCGTGAGATCATGACCTGAGCCGAAGTCAGAAGCTTAACCGACTGAGCCACCCAGGTGTCCCTGCTCAAGTTACTTTTGACTTTCATCCCTACCTACCAGTATCTGCTGTTTCATAAGAAATTATTCCATTCTTTCCATTTTGAGTAATTCAGCTTTCTTTCTTTTTCCTTTCTTTCTCTTTTGATTTAAATATAGCCCGTTAAAATGAGCTTACATAGCTCATTGTTACCAAAAAGAGCCTACCAAAAAATATGAAATGGAGGTGGGACTAAATATAGACTTAATTCAGTAAACTGACATCTCAGCAAATAGTCTTTTTACCTCTGTAGCCAAGTTTGTGCCTGTGTGTGTGTTTTAAAGAATGGCATTTTCACATTGCCACAAAAGCACTCTATGTAAGAAAATAATTCACATGTGCCATGTAGGAGCAGGAGCTATGGGACCGGTTAGAGCTGACTTCTGTCTCTGATTTCTCCATTCCCATTATTCTGTTTGACATTTCTGAAGCCAGTTTTACATTTTAGTAGAGCCATAAATAACGGTGATAAGCTGGAAAGGCTGGAATATACAAGAATAGAGAAAAGAGATAAATAACATATGTATGTTCTGTTACATTAAAGGGCAAGGGGGCATTCAATGTTAGGTAAACCCAATTCCAAGCAGAACACACAGAGTGACCAGAAAAAAACACATGTCAGCCTCAAACCCTTCAATTCACTAGGGCGGGAGAGGTATTCCCAGACCTGAGGCTTCTCTCAGAGTGTGCCGGCAGGGCCCTAAATTAATTGTGCTGCAGGCAAACTTAAGGTGACAAGGTATCTGTCCCCTGCCTGACTATACCTCTGGCAGCTCTTCCCCAAGCCCGTCCCTAAGGTAAGGTCACTGCATTGACCGACTTGGGAGAGAAGCAGCAGCCCCGTGCTCACAGCCGCCTAGTTATGGTGCAGCCCTGCATTAGGTCTTGTAGAAAAAGAAAAGACAGGGGCGCCTGGGTGGCTCAGCCAGGTCATGATCTCACGGTTCGTGAGTTCGAGCCCAGCATTGGGCTCCTCGCTGACGGCGTGGAACCTGCTTGGGAATCTCTCCGCCCCTCCCCCACTTGCACGCGCCTGTGAGCTCTCTCTCTCTGTCTCTCAAAATAAAGAAAAAAATTCCTTCAACTTTCACTCTTTATTTTTTCTTGCTTATTTTTGAGGAGTAGATATTTAAATGTTAGGTTTTCCTTTTCCATGACAGTGCAGAATATACAGAGTTCATTTACAATTTATCAACTCAGCAAACACAGGCCCTTCTTTCAAATCTGGCTAAGAAAATGACTCTCTGTGGCTTCTGGTTAGGCTTGAAAGGCAGCAGGATCTTTGTCCACAAACAGTATACAACAACTGAAGATTTTGAGACTGTTCAATAGCCTATTCCCAAGAAGTGAGTGATTTCAGTGCAATTTGCTGTTTCCGAATGAGAAATAATGGAAATCATAGATACAGCTAGAGGAAGGCTGGATGGAGGCTTCTGTTTCCTTGGAATCTAACAGTCTCACCTGAAAGTTGTCTACAAAGGGGCTGGAATCAAGGTGACAATTGATTTGCCAAAGGCCTGAGGTAGCAACCGACTAAGATAGCAGCAGTCACAAGGGACAGCCTGAGAGAATTCCTGTCTGATAAGAATGAGGATCTTACTGGAAAATCTGAAGACTAACTTGCCAGGATTTGAGAGTAGAAGCAAATGATTATAAGGATTACAGACAATACAGGGACTCTGCTTGAAACAAACAAACGAAACCCAAAAAAACACCACTACTTTCCTGCCTGAGTAATGCCAAGAATATTAAATCAGGAGCATCGACCACGCTGACATTCCTGTCCTGGTGGGTGGAAGGGGGCAGGGATTCAAGTTAGTGCTAAGCTATCCAGTGCATCTTCCCTGCACTGGCCTCTGGGACCAGATGATTATATTCCCCCTTTTCTTTCCAATTCATCTTTCATCGCAAAGCCGTGTGACCCATCCTGTCAGTAAAACCAACCAAGATGGCTGGGAAGTAAGTGACCAGTCACTGCAAGCTGTCCCAAACCAAGGAAATTACATATTTCAACCACTGGTACTGATTTTTTTTTTTTCCTCCATGTCAAGCTATGCAGCTTAGCTGTCAGAGCAGTGAAGTGAAAATAAAATTAGGGGCCAAATGCCCAAGCCCTCAAGAAATGTCATGGAGAAGAAGCAAAAAACAAGTAAAAGGTTTACATTATCATGATTTTTTTTTGATGTTTAAATATATGGATTTTGTTATCAGTGTACTGAAAATGGAATCAGTGACCCATTGGACCAAATACTTATGTTTTAAGAAATGCCTCAAACTTTAAATAAAAACCCTATTTTCCTCTTTTGGATTAATTTTCTTGCAGATGTGTGACGTGACTTGGGAATACACACCTAGCTGAAAAACACACACAAGGGCAGGGCAGAACCTAATTTTCTTACCGTTCAGTGTTTATTGAACAGACAACATAGATTTCAAAAGAAACATGAACTTCTCTTTCGTATCCACTTCGGGGACAGAGAAATTGGATAAGGCAGAATTCAAAGTTTCCTCCAGTGACCACAAAATAGCATTTTAAAATCTTGTAGTGTTTTGCTTTTGCTGTTTTGGGTTTTTTTTTTCTTTTCCTTTTCCTTTGCAGGCTTGTGAATTTCTACGTAGCCCACCCCCACTACCTCCTTATTCCTGCATTTACTAGCGGCAAAGATACATTAAGTAGCTATGCAGCTGTAGGGAATTCACATCACCTGGCTGGGCCTTAGCTTTTTCTCTGTAAACTGAGGGAGTTCGATTAAATCATTTCCTGTTCCAGTGTTTGGGTCGATTTTCTGGGTCTATGTGGATTCGATGTTTGGATGCCCACCACCCCCCCACCACCCGGTGAGGGGGTGGAATATCTTACTGTAGCCCAAAATACTACAGAATGGGTCACAGGCAAAGACAGCGTTCCCATCCATGTGTGGAGGCGAGCGTGCATGGCAAATGCAGTCAAGAGTCCTTAGAACCCCTGCCCCTTTTCCCTTTCCTGTTTTCAGTTTCATATTCTATATATATGCACTGCACTTTGGTGCACATAGAGAAAAGCAATTATCATTCCCAGGGATGATTAAGAAAACTATGAAAAAGGATACTCATGCAAGAATCTTCACATCTTGGGAAGGAAAATATTCATATTGGATGTTGAGCTTATGTCAAATGGCTGAATATACAATTATGGGGAGGTTACTATCCCTGTTATAAATGATCTCCTTGTTATGATTCGAGTTTGTTGAATATTTTAATTTTTTTTTTTAGTGTTTATTTATTTTTGGGAGAGAGAGACACAGAGTGCAAACAGGGGAGGAACAGAGAGAGAGAAAAACAGAATCTGAAGCAGGCTCCAGGCTCTGAGCTGTCAGCACAGAGCCCAACATTGGGCTCGAACTCACGAACCACGCGGTCATGACCTGAGCCGAGGTTGGGCGCTTAACCGACTGAGCCACCCAGGCGCCCCTGTTGCATATTTTAAGATTTTTAATAACATTTTAATTGTTCTACAATAATTCTATTGCCTTTGGAAAATTACTTTTATTTATGCATAACCTCTGTTTTTTAGTAAAATTAAGCTGTGCTCATGTTAGGATGAATTACAAGATTTACAGGGTATATTAGTTTCTCAGGGCTGCCGTAACAAATTGCCACAAACCAGCTGATTTAAAATGAGAGAAATTTATCTCCTCACAGTTCTGGAGGCCAGAAGTTCGATACTGTCAGCAGAGCCGCCCTGCCTCTGAGGATGTTTGGAGAGATTCCTTGCTTGACTCTCTCCTAGTTTCCAGTACTTGTCCTACAATCCTCACCTCTCTTGGCTTGTCTAAGCATTACTACAATCTCTGTCTCTGTCTTCCATTTTCTGGTCTCTTAACAGGACACCCATCATTGGATTTACAGCTCACCCTAATCCAGAATGATCTCATCTTGAGATCTTTACCTTACTCATATGCAAAGGCCCTGATTTTAAATAAGGCCACATTCTGAGATCTCAGATGGACATAACTTTTGGGGGGCACCATGTATCTTTGTAAGTTTGGTCTCTTAGAGCAAATTACCACAGAGTGAATGGCGTCAACAACCAACGTTTAGTTCTCACAATTTTGGAGACTGGAAGTCCAGGATCAAGCTGTCGACAGATCCAGGGTCTGGTGAGAACCCACTTCCTGGCTTACTGATGGCCATCTTATTGTTCCCTCCTCAGGTGGCAGAGAGCAGAGACCGGAAGCAAGCTGTGAAATGGCTCTTATAAAGGCACCAGCCCCATTCCTGAGGCTCCACCCTCATGACTTAATTACCACCTCCTGATAGCATCACATTGCAGATTGGGCTTTCAACCTAGGGCTTTTGAAGGGACAGAGACACTCAGTCCATAATGCCATTCATCCCACCACGTGGGGGAGGTCATGGAACTCAAGTGAAGGGGCAGCTGCCAGGCCTCAGAAGCCAGTGGAAACAGCAACTGGGAAGTTCGTTCTGTCAGTCATTGTCCCTCTCCCTTTGTGGCTGCCTGGATCCTAATTCTGCTTCTCCTTGTACCTGAGCTTCAAGCATCATTCTCTGTAGCCTGGCTCTCTCTATGGTGGAAGAATATCCTGCAGGTCTTGGACTCATATGCCTTTAGCTCAAGGGGCTCATAGAGAGTGATTAACTTCTCAGTCTCCATTCTAAATTCCTACCATAAAAAACAAAACAAAAACCACAATAACCTCATGATCCAGTTTAGTTCAAGCCTCTATCATGAATCTCTTCAGCTACAGTCAGGAGAAAGATCAGGTAAGCGAGGTCTTGGACAGGAAAAGCATTGAATAAAGTCATAATAAGCTGAAGATTATTAGTAAATAAGAAGTTTTTATACTATTTCCACTGTTGATTGAGAAACCACTGAAGTTTTTACAACGATTCCTCAAATACCTCAGAGCCATCTAAAATAGCTTCTAGGTTTAGATTTGCCAGACACATATGATCTATGTCATAAAGTGTCAGTTTTAGTGTTCTTTTATCACAGTAGCACCTGCCGGGACTGTCAGGGGAGTGTATGCTTACTTTCTTGGAAAATATTCAAGAAAACTCCAAGCTGTATTGCCCGTAATTAGGACAACAGGCTAGGCTTTGGTGTGACGGCTTGAGTTCTGTGACGTTTTCTCAATATACGCAGGGCAAGTGATCTATAGGGCCTGTGAGATACAAGCTCTCTGCTGAAGAGAGGTCACTGCATGGCAATAATGGACAAACGGACCCTGAAAGGACAGTGTTTATGTGCTTGGAGGTAAAGTGGCAGTGGGAATAGCGCATGTGTTCACGGGCATGACGGGAAGAATACTCAGAAGACTTTAATGGTAAGTAGAGGGAAATCAAGAGTGATATACTGGGGTTGGAATCTGAAAAACCTCAGGGAGACAGGGTGAAAATACAATGACCACAATTAAGGTCTCCTTTTCTTGACAAATAGTGAGGTCTCAGAAGTGTGGGGAGCTGAGCTTCAGACACGACATGCCAACTCACATGGATGTGAGGCGGCTACTACTTCCGGTACAGCTTCCACATCTCAGAGACATTAGGTACTGTAGTGTGCAATGAGCTACTAGAGAAGCCCGAATAGGAAAAGTGCCACAGGTTCAAATGTCAGAAAACAGAACTGGCCGGTATGACGTAAGAAATTGGCTGGTGCGTGAAAAGCAGCGTTGTTGATTTTATGTACCAACTGCTGAAATAATGCTGGATGTGTTGACTGAACTCATCAGGAATAAAAGGTGATAAGAAAAGCTATCCTATTATTGAGAGAGGCCTAGAAGTGAAAGACAGAGTGACTGGTATGGGCTATAGAGTAAATAGGATGACTTCACAATTGATTACAATATATTAATTTCCTGAATAAATTTTTATGAGTGATGTCCATATGACTGTTATAGGATATGGATGGAATTGTGCCCCTGTCTCCAAATTCCTACACTGAAGCCCTAACCTTCAATGTGACTATATTTGGAGATGGAGCTTTTAGGAAGTAATGAAGATGAAATGAGGTCATAAGGGTGGAGCTCTAATCTCAGCAGATTGGTGGCTTTATAAGAAGAGAGACATTTCCATGTGCATGCACAGAAGAAAGGCCATATAAGGACACAGCTATTTGTAAGCCAGGAAGACGGGTCCCACCAGACACCAACCCTGCAGGACCTTGATCTGGGACTTCTCAGCTTCTAGAACTATGGGAAAGTAAATTTCTGTTGGTTAAGCCACCCAGTCTATGGCATTTTGTTATAGCAGCCCAAGAAGACCGATACATATAGCCATAATCATTACTGCACATACATATAAGTTTACCTAATTTTTCTTTAGGCTATGAAATTACCCTGACCAAATGCTTCTATTTGCAGTAAAGATATCACCTACTATAATTTTCTTTTGGACGAGTATAGTATTTTGTGGATAATTGGATTTTTGATCAAAGGTCAGAGCCAAACTGCCTGTACCGTGGCAGAGTAAGAGATGAGTAGAGGCTGGAGCTTGGGAAATGGAACACTGTGAAATTAGAGATAGAAATCAGGAGCACCAGGCTGACAGCTCTTCATCCTCCTTCTAGATGCACATGGAGTCTTGCTGGTCGCTGCTTCCCAAAAGGAATCAAGAGGGGCACCGTGTCTGCCCATCCATGTATCAATTTTTAGCATACTCCTTTTTCCTGAATGAATATGCAAGACTGTCAAACAGGGAGAAACTGACGTGCTCCGGTCTACAAGACTCCACCTGCTGCGGACTGTGTCTACATCTTGGGCTAAATATATCAGAAACTCAATCTAATTTTGTGGTAATTGTCTATTGGTAGTTTCCTCCCGCTGAATTCTGGGGCCACCTTACATAATACATCTTTCAATTCCTTTTTCCATCCTGGGTTCTATGCTGGGGCCAAACAAGCATCATGTTAATACAGATAGGCACTTTTCGGAGAAGAGTGAAATATTTGTTTTGAATTAAAATCTGGAGGTATTCATTTCTAAAGCTCCCTCTTAGTAAAGACATAGGAGGAAAATGGGGACAGCCCAGGTGAATGATAGAAGGGCTGGTAGGCATCGTAGACTTGGGGCATGTGAGAAGTTTGAGAATAAGGGACAAATGAACAAATTTGTAAAACTACCTTCGGGATGTTAGCAATCAAAGAGCTTAAAAGGGAATGTTTAAAACATTCTGCCACTAGAAACTGAGTAGAACACAACTTACTGAAAAAAATTGATTTGGGATGACTCAATTTGCATCTTCTATTTGTGATTTGTATACTGAAAATATTTGCCAGATTCTTATCTGCTATAGAGTGAACGTGCTTTTCTTCAAGCATGCATTTTTACTTGCCTTTAACTGAGTTATTTTTCTAGCACTGATTCAAACTGACCCACTCAGTTTTTACTGTTTTATCCAGTAACGGTTAATACATAGGATTGCTTGAGTGCCTTTCTAATTGTATGCTAATTCCTGAAATCCTTACAACAATCACAGAAGGTCTGCATTACCGTTTCACAGTCAGGGACACTGAAGCTTGGAGAAGTTAAGGAACTTGCCCAACGTCAGACACAAGTAGTAAGAGTAGTAGAACCAGGATGTGAATGTGGATAGCCCAAGTCCAGATTGCTTCCTCTTCGCTACTTTATCAAAACAAGTAGCATTGCCCATTGAAACTGTACAGGGTATCCTAGAATTTGCAACTTCCATTCAGGATGCCACGTTTATTTTTTCTTATATTCTGAATTTTTAGCCATCTAATCATTTCCATACATCAGTGCATTCCTGTAATAAATAATGTCATTGCAGCATCGAGGCATGAAAACTGAATGTACTACCTTGAACCACTCAAATTTGGCTAGTGAGTAGAACAGTAGTACAGCTATTTCGCCTTTTTCTTTTCTTTTTTTTAAAATATTTATTTGACAGAGAATGAGGGTGGGGAGGAACAGAGAGAGAAGTAGAGAGAGAATCCCAAGTAGGTTTCACACTGTCAGGGCAGAGCCCAACATGGGGCTCGATCTCACACATGGTGAGATCATGACCTGAGCTGAAATCAAGAGTCGGACCCTTAATTGACTGAGCCACCCAGGTGCCCCTCTCCTTTCTCTTTTGACACTCTAGCACAGTACTTTATGGTATAAGATGATGTCAGCGTTGGCATAGATCCAACTCACAGATTGTCTTAACTTTTCTTGAATGCTCTTTAATGCCTCAACATTGGCTAGAATGCATATAAGCAAAATGACGCTACTGGGCAACCATTAGGAGAGGGCTGGAAGTGTGGGAAAGCAGACATGTATGTGAGATGTACACCAAGAACGAGAAGCCCAGGGTCATAGTAGACATCTGGGTGGAAGCTTGCTTTAGCTACCAGAGATTGTAAGAAGGCAACTCTTAGAATGGAAGCCTGTTGTGCCTATTACATGAACTGCAAACGTAGTCTGGGGTCAGAAGTTCTGGTCGGTGGGCCAGCTGTGGGATACTCTCAGGAGAGAGTGGTATTATCGGCTCTGGGCTTGCAGCAGGGCCCAGGGAGTCTTGCCAGTCTAAATCTCATCTTCAGATATCTCAAGTGGATTCCAGCACCAGTTAGAACTCCGAGTTCCTGGTAATAAAAAATGAAATGATTCAGAGACTGGACTTGTTGCTAGACCACAGACTACTCTGGGTCCACCCGCTCATTCTTCTCCTCCAGTATGTCAAGCAGGCCCCAGTGTATCTTAAACAACAGGATCCCGGGGCGCCTGGGTGGCGCAGTCGGTTGAATGTCCGACTTCAGCCAGGTCGCGATCTCGCGGTCCGTGAGTTCGAGCCCCGCGTCAGGCTCTGGGCTGATGGCTCAGAGCCTGGAGCCTGTTTCCGATTCTGTGTCTCCCTCTCTCTCTGCCCCTCCCCCGTTCATGCTCTGTCTCTCTCTGTCCCAAAAAATAAATAAACGTTGAAAAAAAAAATTTAAACAACAGGATCTGGGTTCAGAACAATTTCCCTTGTGCTTGATCTTCAGATGACATACTTCTTTATGAACCAGAAACGTCTTTTGGCATCTTCAGCCACGTGGACATAAGAGGTACAGACATACAGTGGATTTGAGGTGAGGCCATATAATATGGCTTCGCAGTTTTGTTTCCTGGTTATTCATATTTTCAAGGTTGCCACCAGAATGCCTATCCAGGGAACAAAAAGAGGGTGTCGAGGAAGAAATGACAGTGACAAGTCCCTATAAAAGTCTAAATTCACTGATAATCCAATGGGAGAAAAGACATTATCAGCTGCATACATTAACACATTATTAAAACACCCACTCAGGTTTTGAAATATCCATTTAAAATAACTTAATTAAAACCCAGCTGTAAAACTTTCCACACTAACAATGAGACATCTATTTTATTATCATTCTGCATGTCAGTGGCCTTTAAATTTTGAAGATGAAGTGCAGTGCCTTTTAAAAGGAGAGCCAAAAGGGAAAACCTACATAAAATCCATTATGGTCTTAAAGATATTTTTTCCTAGATTTGAGAACATGAATTCCAGTCATCCCCTGGAATATGGGAATAACAGAAAGCACTCTAAGTACAGGACGTCTGTTAGTGTTTGTCTTGTTCGGAGAAATATTAGTCTTCGGCACATTAAGCAATTAAACTGGAAATTTTGAATTGATAGTGTAAAACTGTCCTAAAAATTAGGAAAAAATACATATTCGCATGTTGTTTTATAATATGCCGTCCAATTATAATTTTTTGAAGTATTCATTTATAAACAACTTATTGAGCCTTGTGGAAACCCTAAGAAATGTAGTAATGTGAATTTAAAGCCAGGTTTTCAGAAAGCCACCTTTAATTTTGTACTTTTGGCCAAAGTCCTCTTTCAGCAAATACAAGGGTGAACCGGGGCTCACACTGTGATGCTGATGCCTTTGTTCCTGGCTCACAGAGCACTTGGTACTCCTGGTCCCCTGCTGGCCGCAGTCCTGGGTTTGGACCAGCATCCACACATGTGATTTGCTGTTGCTTCCGTCTTGGAAACCCACACCCGTCCCAGCTGACACGAATGGCTAGTTTTTCCAAGGTTCCTCTCAGATTCCATTACATTGTAGTCATCACCTTTAGATTTCTTTAGAATCTGTGTTTCAGGACCTCAGAAATAAGAATATAATTTCATACCCTAAAATAAAGTACTACCAGTGGCTATCCTACCTAAAAGCCCACAGACAGAATAGATGTCAAGCTATTTACCTTTGTCATTGTCATTCTGGAGACGAAGCTGTCACAGCCATTGCTAGAATTAACAAGTGACTGGAAGGATTATAAACAAGCTCTGAAAAGAAGAACCTATACTGTTAATATTAATGTTAACACAAATTGAGAGATTATGAGCTTCTCACGGCAGAATGTCAATAACACATTTGTTGATTTCTACCTTCCCTCAAACAAATTTTTCCTTACAGGATCTATTTGTAATATGTGAGTGCACAAGAACTTCAATGTTTACACGTTGGAAAATTGAGGTTTTAGAATTAAAGGTGCCATGTGGCTTTTCACCAGGCTTTCCCCTTACTCGAAAACACTTGAGTTTTTCCCGTTTTCTATATTACCAAACCCAGATTCCTCTATCTGGGGGTCAGTCAATGCCTTCCCCAATCGGGCACCATCCAATCCACCAGAAAATATACTCTTGAGTTTCCCATGTACACACTGCAGTTAAGCCCTCCTTCTCTTCATCTATGCTAACCTTAACCAAACTTGAGGCAACTCTCTCAATCCAAAGATTAGTCTCTTGAATATGTAGGTCCTGGCACACTCAACACCCTAATTTAGCACTGATTTTGGTACCTAGGTATACACTACATCCATTTGTAGCATGATGCTATTTAATTATTTTCCATGCCTCACTCTACTTCCTTCAACTGTTTTGGAGGCACGAAACAACTAAATAATGAAGTCCAAAAGCAATCAAATGCCATTTTCTGGGTCAGACACCGAGTGGGTTGGGATGCTTAAGAGTGAGAGTAACTCTAGAACCAGCTGCTTGCCAACAAGGATAGTAAGAGCAGCCCCTCCCTCACCAATAGCTCCTACAGATCCTGCAGCTGTCAACCCAACTGAGAGGCAGTTTCTGCTGCTGTGACCCTGGCTGGGAAATAAGGGCTGAGAAAGTAAAGAGAGGAACAGCAATCTATAATCAACTCAGGACTTTCCGTTGTTATAATCTCATCACTCAAGGAGTTATTTTTAAAATATAGGTGAATGGAATTAACTCTGGCACTTATTTTCAACCCAGATTGGGGGGGGGGATAAAAAAGCAAAAATTCATGAAATACAAATCTAAGATTACTTTTTTTTTTAAATTGTATTTTCTTCCTGGAATTGGCAGACCAAAAGCTATAATAAAATGTTCATAGAATTTTAATATATTAAACTGTAAGTCAAATGCATTCATTTGAAATGCATTTATTGTCATTTTTTATAGTTTTATAAAGTTAAGCATATACTGTATGTCTCCATATTTATACAGATTTCTTGAATAGATCTCTCCAGCAGACATCACCCGTTAAACTTTTATATATCTTAATCTCCAGTGAGAAATACCAAAGTGAAATAGGTCATTTCTTTCCATGGTGGAGCTGCTGGCTGATTCCAAGCTGTGACCAAATGATCTCTCTTTGAGGCCAGAGGAGAAATATGAACATGGTCTTATTTTTCCTTATGTGTATTTTCAAATGTTTATTAATAATTCTACTTTAATGATCATGAGAGTTAACTTTTAGGACCGCTTATTTCATGCAAAAAAAAAAAAAAAAAAACAACTAAGAGAAGAGGTCTTTATCTCTTCAAGACGATATAACTTTGTGGAATTTTTAAAAATCTTAAAGGACAAATGTGTGTTTGGAAAGAAAAATGGACACTGACTTGGAAGCTTATAGTTAAAACACCTCCAGTTACCTTTATATAATCTATACTCTGAAGACAGGAAATGTGTTCCAACTGTTTTAACTTTTAATTGAAGCCAATTCGTATTTTCCTGCTCAGTCATTAATTCAGTCTGTTAGAACAAAATTCTTTTTTTTTTTAAACAAAGTGAAACATAAACAACCCAGAGACTTCCCAAAGAAAATTAAAGAGTGCTACAAGATCCTTATACATTATTCTAAATATTTATTGATTCTGACTCCATATCCTGCAATGTGCCAAACTCTTTGCATGAATCATCTCATTTAATCTTCATGGAAATCATAGGAAATAAATACAATTATCATCACCATTTTATGAGGAGAGGACTAAAGTTTAGAGGGTTTAAATTGCCTAAAGTCATAGAATTTTGGCAGATCCAGAATTCACACCTGGACCTTCTGACTCCAAAGCTAAAGCCTTAAGTCGCTATTCTATTTTGCCTCCAAGACAAAAGTAAGCCTTATCTTTGAGCTTATTTTAAGCTGAAGATGAGAATCTTTTTGAGAGCAACAGTTATATAATGATAGCCCAGAAAGAAGCCTAAGATTTTGTACCCAATTTGTACCCATGCTTGGGTTTTTTTGTTTTGTTTGTGTTTCTGCCATACCAAGCAAATCTCTGACACCCACTTAGTGTCCTACAATTCAACTCAGTTCTGACACTCATTACCTGGAGACAGTGTCAGACCCCACAGGTTAAGGGCTCAGTCCTACAAGACTGCCTCCCCCCCGTGCAAATGCCAACTGCAAATCCACATTGTCACCTGTGATTCTGATGACTAGGCTATAGGTTGGAGTTTCCTACAACCTCCTCCATGGGTTTGGTTAATTAGCCAGGGTTGCTTACAGAACTCAGAAGTGCAGTTTACTGACCAGACAACTGGTTTATCATAAAAGAATATAACTCAGGAACAGCCAAGTAGAAAAGACGCACAGGGCAAGGAATGGAGCAAGGTCATAGAGTAAAATGCTCTCTTAAAGTACCACTCTCCACAAGTCTCCATGCGTTCCCTAACCCAGAATCTCTACAAACTCTATCCTTTTTGAGTTTCTATGGAGGCTTCATTACATGGGCACTGTTAATTAAATCATTGGCCATTGCCAACTGATTCTACCTGCTGTCTTCTCCCATCCCTGGAACTCAGGAGGTGGGACTGAAAGTTCCAACCCTCCAGTCACAAGGTTGGTCCTCCTGGTCACCAGCCCCCAACCTTAGGTGTGTCCAAAAGTTACTTCATTAACATAACAAATGCCCTTTACTGCTCTTATCACTTAAGAAATTCCAAACACTTTAGGAGTTCTGTGCCAGAAAAGGAATCAAAGACCAAATATATATCTTTGTTATGAATCACAATATTACAAAGCCCCAGGCCTTGTATTTTTGATTGCAGGGAAATTTTTCCCCTAAGAGAGGATGAGACGCAGCTGGGTAAAGACTTCACACAGTCCCCTTTCTCCAGCACATAGTCCTAGTGGTCTGCTTGCTTTAGACTAGGATATCTTTGGGGACTGGGGTGTCTCTTGCTGAGCTTACTGACCTTGGGGGTAAAAGTATGTGCACTAGTCTGTTCATTTCTCTTCATCTTTAACTCCATGGGGAGGTAGGAGGACTCAGGCTATTTTTCAAACTTCTTGGATCTTTAGTATCCTCAAGCAATGAGCAGTCATCTCTGTGTGTTTCCCAGAGTTGATGTAATGACATGTTTGAAGACTTTTTGAAAACAAAACAAAATGCTATCCAAACATTGGTTTTCTTTGATATTCCATTAAATTGAGGGTATAAGGATAAAGCAGTTACAATAGACCATCAAATATGGCTCATGAAAAATATTTCTTAAAATGAGAAAATTTAACAGATACACACTTTAATCTTTAAATGGCTTAAATATGGATCATGCCAACATATTGGTGCGATCACTTGTTTTTGTGTAATCACTCGTAGGATGATCTAAGTGGGAACATTTTATTTTTTATTTTATTTTTTATTTTATTTTTAATGTTTATTTATGTTTGAGAGAGAGAGGGAGAGCAAGAGACCTAGCACATGAGCCAGGGAGGGATAGAGAGAGAGAGGGAGACACAGAATCTGAGGCAGGCTCCAGGCTCTGAGCTGTCAGCACAGAGCCCAACACCAGGCTCAACCTCATGAGCTGCAAGATCATGACCTGAGCCAAAGTCAGACACTTAACTGACTGAGCCATCCAGGCGCCCTCTGAGTGGGAATGTTTCAGATGAAGAATTAACTTGTGTTGCCAAATACACTACCAGGAATTTTGGAGTTTGCTAATGAAGGTGGGAATGTGTGGTTGGTAGAACTCTGGAACAGCAGGTGGAAGGAAGGAAAGACAGATTGGGCAGGATGGCAGGATCCCTGACCACTGGTAACAAAACATCCTTTAATGGAGACTGGTTACTACATATACAGGAAAAGTAGTCTTTTTTTTATTAAAAAATTTTTTTAATGTTTATTTATTTTTGAGAGAGACAGAGAGAGACAGAGCACGAGCAGGAAAGGAGCAAAGAGAGAGGGAGACACAGAATCTGAAACAGGTTCCAGGCTCTGAGCTGTCAGCACAGAGCCCAATGAGGGGCTGGAACTCACAAACCATGAGATCATGACCTGAGCCGAAGCCAGACGCTCAACCAACTGAGCCACCCGGGCACCCCAGAAAAGTAGTCTTTTATTTTGTTCTAAACATTCTCAGTAAAACACAAAAGGAGACACCACACTTGCCTTGTGTTTCCAGGACTTTGGGGAAAGCAGGAAGTGGGCAGGACTCCGGAGTCGGACTGATCAATAGCCAAGCCAGCAGAGGCCCAAGGGTGAGCCCAGGGCAGTGGTCACTGCCCAGGTAAGAGTGGGAAGACAGGTGAAGGTGGACTCTCAAGCGGATAATAGAAAACCAATCCTATTTTCAAGTCCTGGAGGAAGAGGCTCCACCAAAGAGAAGTGAAACAAACATTCTGTTACATGTAGGGTAGATCTTTAGTCGCAGTACATTAAAGGAAGGGGGCCATGCGTACAGATGGCCTCACGTTACACTTATTTCAGGGCCTTTCTCATGCCTATGTGGCATTTTCAGCCTCCCTGTTTTTGGTGACTCACACTTAAGCACAGATGCTTCCTCAGTATCTCTAGGGCTGTTTCTAGTAACAGTTGCTAATACCGTCTCTAAAGTGCCATCAAGAAGTTGTTCTTTAAGTGCACCTGCAAGTGTGGGCCCCACTTCTGGTTGCCCTAGTGGTGACGGCTTTCTCTCTCTAACCCGGGAAGATTCTGCCACCCTCAGTCCTCTGCTCTGAGCATTTTCACTCTCCAGTGCCACCAGCAGTGACTTTAGATGTAGCCCTGTTGTCTTGGGACAGGAAGATGTGACTTTCAGGCGGAGCACAACCTGGAAAACTGACAGACTTTGTCACTTGCTGTGGTACTTGGGCAAACTTCTCCAATTTCGTCTACACCAACCACACTGTGGGCTCAGGCTGCCCAAGTTACAGCAGTTGTTTTTTGTACCTCTTCCAGGCACTCAGCTCTGCTTGTTTTCAGAAAAGGGATCCTCTTCTCCCCCAGTCTTTGTATACTTGTGTCTTTGGTTCTTTCACCTTCTGAGGTATTGCCTTCTCTGGATTATCTTTCCATATCACTACCCTAAAATAGCTTTTTCTTTTTTTTTTTTTTTTTAGTGTGGATCTTTCATATATGGCTTTTGTATATGTTGAGGTATGTTTCATATATGTTGAGGTATGTTCCCTCTGTCCCTACTTTGTTGAGGGTTTTTATCAAGAATGGATGCTGTACTCTGTAAAATGCTTTTTCTGCATCTATTGAGAGGATCATACGGTTCTTACCCTTTCTTTCATTAGTGTGGTGTATCACATTGATTGGTTTGCAATTATTGAACAACACTTGGAGTCCAAGACTAAATCCCACTTGATTGTGAATAATTCTTTTGGAAAAGAGTACGGGGTTCCTCAAAAAGTTAAAAATAGAACCACCTTACAACTCAGCCATTGCACTACTTGGTACATACCCAAAGGATACAAAAATACTGACTCGAAAGGACCCACGCACGCCAATGTTTATAGCAACATTATCAACAATAGTCAAATTATGGACAGAGCCCAAATGGACATCCACTGATGAATGCATAAAGAAGATGTGCTATATATATGAATGTATAGTGGAATGGAATATTGTTCAGCCATCAAAAAGAATGAAATCTTGCCATTTGCAATGACATGGATGGAGCTAGAGTGGATCATGCTAAGTGAAATACATCAATCAGAGAAAGACAAATGCCATATGATTTCACCCATATGTGGAATTTAAGAAACAAAACAGATGAACATAGGGGAAAGAGAAAAATAAGAGGGAAGCAAACCATAAGAGACTCTTAACAATAGAGAACAAACTGAGGGTTGATGGAGGGAGGAGGTGGGTGAGAGATAGGCTAGATGGGTGATGGGTATTAAGGAGGGCACTAGTTGGGATGACTACTGGATGTTGTATATAAGTGATGAATCACTGAATTCTACTCCTGGAACCAATATTATACTATATGTTACCTAAAATTTAAATAAAAACTTGAAATAAATAGGTAGGTAGGTAGGCAGGTAGGTAGATAGCTTTTTTTCCTACCACTGTATTTTCTAGTTTGTGTGTGTGTGTGTGTGTGTGTGTGTGGTAAAATACACATGTAAAATTTACCATCATAACCATGATTCAGTATACAGCTGAGTGGCATTGTATACACTCACACTGTTGGCAATCTTCACCATCACCCATCTTTAGAAAAGCTTCGTGTCCAACTGAAACTCTGTTCTCATTCAACACTAACCCTCCATGCCTTGTCCTCCCCGCCCCCTGAAGACCCTGGTAACCACCATTCTGCTTTCTAGCTCCATGAAACCGACTATTGTAGGTTTGAGGTACCTACCACTTTTTATCTCACCACCTGACTTTCTGTCTGCATTCACACATCACAAATTGAAGTTCTTTTCTTAGTTTATTGCTTTAGAGTTTATCACCCATATGATCTACTGAAATGTAAGTGATTTGAGGTCAGGAATCTTATTTTTCTTATTTGCCACGATATCCCCAGACATTCAGCAGTGCTTGCCATGTGGCAAATGCTCAATAAATACTTATTAGATTCATGAGTAAGTAAACACACTCCTGGTCTTTAAGTTCTTTGGGTTTTTCTGCTTTGTGATTATATTCCTAAAATATGTGAGCTATGGTTAGTCTCCTCATTTTGAGAACGTGCTCAAAATGAGACAAATTATTCAAATGAAAATAATTCACAAAAGAATCAAAGTTACGTAACAGAGCAAGAGAGATCATGCAATAGATAGCTGAGGTTTTTGAAAAAATATATGTCATACAGTTCTGCTTTCTGTTTCTTGAGGAAAAGTTTGTTAACCAAAAACAAAAACTTACTCCTAGAGCTGATAAAACTGGACTAGTGAATGCATTTTTCACAAGCTTACAATATGACTTCGGGATGGATATTATCAATAATTAATCAAAGTTCTGACATTATTTAGTAGTAGCCAGAGAAAGGCCATTGTCTTTTTCTGGTCCAGAAAAAAATTTTTTTTTTTTTAATTTTTTTTTTCAACGTTTATTTATTTTTGGGACAGAGAGAGACAGAGCATGAACGGGGGAGGGGCAGAGAGAGAAGGAGACACAGAATCGGAAACAGGCTCCAGGCTCTGAGCCATTACCCCAGAGCCTGACGCGGGGCTCAAACTCACGGACCGCGAGATCGTGACCTGGCTGAAGTCGGACGCTTAACCGACTGCGCCACCCAGGCGCCCCGTCCAGAAAATTCTTCTACACATTTCCATCTTACTTTTTAAAAATTTGTTTTGACTCCTAGTGATCAATGAAATTCAGTTTGAATACATACAGTAACAGAGATGCCACAGTGCCTATTCCTTTTTATTTTGGCTTTTCTTTTATCCAAATAACTTGGCCTTTCTTTGGACCAAGTTATTCAATAAGTGAAAGTGAATTAGGTACACCAAAAAAGGAAAAACATTACATTAAAATGTTTCTGAATCATAACAAGTACAAAAAGAAAAAAAAAAACCATGAAAATGAGTATAGAAGGCCTGATGGATTTTCTTTCAGATTTAGTGCATCTGTCTGCCTTTCTCTTTTGGGGCAATAGTTGTGTAAAAAGTGGACAGTCACAATTATTAATGATCAAATAAAAAGAATACGTTTTTAAAAGTAAATCTCGGGGTGCCTGGGTGGCGCAGTCGGTTAAGCGTCCGACTTCAGCCAGGTCACGATCTCGCGGTCCGTGAGTTCGAGCCCCGCGTCAGGCTGTGGGCTGACGGCTCAGAGCCTGGAGCCTGTTTCCGATTCTGTGTCTCCCTCTCTCTCTGCCCCTCCCCCGTTCATGCTCTGTCTCTCTCTGTCCCAAAAATAAATAAAGGTTGAAAAAAAAAAAAAAAGTAAATCTCATGTCCTTAAACCATCACGAACCATTCACCACCATACGAGTCTCCTACAGGAATTTCTATTCCACAAGCTAATTGTTGGAGCATTTCATAACAACGAACATGTACAGGGCAGACTCATGACTGAGGATATAATCTTATCAGCTGAGGGTGTCAGGGAAGCATTTTTCACCCCTGTTATTACACAATGACTACACTATTAGCATGACAATTCTTTTTTTACCGATTTCCCCAATTTCAGGCGCTGCTTGTATTTAAACATCTTTAAACTAAATCAATAATATCTATACTTAAGAATATTTAACTCATTGGGGTGCCTGGGTGACTCAGCCAATTAAGCAACCAACTTTTGATTTCAGCTCAGGTCATGATCTCATGGCTTGTGGGATCTAACTTCATACAGGCTCCATGCTGACGGTGCAGGGCCTGCTTGGGATTCTCTCTCTTCCTCTCTCTCTGCCCCTTCCCTGCTTGTGCGCTCTCTTTCTCTCTCTCAAAATAAATAAATAAACATTGAAAAAAAAGACTAACTCATTGACAACCTTATTAAAATTGATTCATTTTTGAAATATGATCATTTGTATTTAGAAAAGACTTCTTTTGGGGAGGAGCCAAGATGGCAGAACAACATGGAAGCTTTTTGTGTGTCTCATGTCCATGAAATACAGCCAGACCAACACTAAACCATCCTACACACTTAGAAAACTGATTGGAAGATTAACACAACAATCTGCACAACCTGAACCACAGAATTCAGCAGGTACATGACACGAAGAGCTGAACTTGGGGAGCAAGAAGCCCCGAAAAAACGAGAAAAAACTCATTTTTATTTTCAATTTTCATTAAAAATATCTGTCTTTAATTTTTATTACTATATTTTTTACATTTGTGTAAATTTTTTCAAATTTGACTTTACTTCCATCATTTTATTTTAGTCTACTTTAGTGTACTCACGTTTTCAAATTTTCAAACAATTTCCTTTTTATTCTTTTTCTTTTTTTCTTTTTCATTTCTTTTCTTTTTCTTGAGGCAGAAAGAGAAAAACTTCATTTTTACTTCAATTTCTTTTAAAAATATTTTATTTAATTTTTATTACTATATTTTTTTGCTTTTATGTAAATTTTCTCTAATTCTATCTTACTCCCATCATTTTATTTCAGTCTACTACAGGGTATTCACTTTTTCAAATTTTCAAACGATTTATTTTTTTTGTCTTTTCTTTTTTCTTTTTTTAATCTTTTTTCTTTTTCATTTCTTTTCTTTTTTCTTAAATACAGAAAACGAAAAAATTCATATTTCTTTTTAATTTTTATTCAAAATATTTTTTAAATATTTTTAAAAAATATTTTTAAAAATTTTTCTTACTATATTCTCTACTTCTGTGTATTTGAGTCTACTTTAGTGTATTCATTTTTTCAAATTCTCAAACTATTTCCTTTTTTCTCCCCCCCCCTTTTTTTTTGTTTCTCTAATCTGTCAAATCACTTTCTATACCCAGACCAAAACACACCTAGGATCTAGCATCATCTATTCGATTTTTGTGTGGGTGTGTTTTTAATTTTTAATTTAAATATTTTTTTATTTTTAATTTTTTAAAATTTCCATCTTTCTACCTCATTAATTCCTTTTCTCCCTTCAGAATGACAAAATGAAGGAATTCACCCCAAAAGAAAGAGCACGAAGAAACAACAGCCAGGGATTTAACCAACACAGACACAAGCAAAAGAGCACAATTTAAGAATTAGAGAAATCAGTGACTCATTAAAAAGGAACAACATCCCAGAGGACAAAGAGAGAGAAATAGGGGTAGAAGGGTTATGTGAGCAAATAATAGCAGAAAACTTTCCTAACCTGGGGAAAGACACAGACAGCAAAATCCAGGAAGCACAGAGGATCCCCATTAGATTCAACAAAAACTGACCATCAACAGGGCATATCATAGTCAAATTCACAAAATACTCAGGCAAGGAGAGAATCATGAAAGCAGCAAGGGAAAAAAAGTTCCTAACTTACAAGGGAAGACAGATCAGGTTTGCAGCAGACCTATCCAAAGAAACCTGGCAGGTCAGAAAGGAGTGGCGGGATATATTCAGTGTGCTGAATCAGAAAAATATGCAGCCAAGAATTTTTTATCCAGCAAGGCTGTCATTCAAAATAGAGAGATAAAAAGTTTCCCAGACAAACAACAATTAAAAGAGTTTGTGACCACTAAACCAGCCCTGCAAGAAATTTTAAGGGGGACACTCTGAGGGGAGAAAAAATGAAGAAAAAAAAAAATATATATATATATATAAATACCAAAAGCAACAAAAGATTAGAAAGGACCAGAGAACACCACCAGAAACTCCAACTCTACAAGCATCATAATGGCGATACATTCATATCTTTCAGTACTCACTCTAAATGTCAATGGACACAATGCTCCAATCAAAAGACATTGGGTAACAGAATGGATAAGAAAACAAGACCCATCTATATGCTGTTTACAAGACACCCACTTTAGACCTAAAGACACCTATAGATTGAAAATAAGGGGATGGAGAACCATCTATCATGCTAATGGTCAACAAAAGAAAGCCAGAGTAGCCATACTTATATCAGACAATCTAGACTTGAAAATAAAGACTGTATCAAGAGATGCAGAAGGGCATTATATCATAAACAAGGGGTCTATAGACCAAGAAGACCTAACAATTGTAAACATTTATGCACCAAATGTGGGAGGACACAAATATAGAAATCAATTAATCACAAACATAAAGAAACTCATTGATAGTAATACCATAATAGTAGGAGACTTCAACATCCCACTCACAGCAATGGACAGATCATCTAGTCAAACAATCCACAAGGAAACAATGACTTTGAAGAACACATTGGACCAGATGGACTTAACAGATATATTCAGAACATTTCATCCTAAAGCAGAATATACATTCTTGTGCAGTGCACATGGAACGTTCTCCAGAATAGACCATATACTGGGACACAAATCAGCCCTAAGTAAGTACAAAAAGATCAAGATCATACCATGCATATTTTCAGACCACAATGCTATGAAACTCGAAATCAACCACAAGAAAAAATTTGGAAAGGTAACAAATACTTGGAGACTGAAGAACATCCTACTAAAGAATGAATGGGCTAACCAAGCAGTTAAAGAAGAAATTAAAAAGTATATGGAAGTCAATGACAATGATAGCACCACAACCCAAAACCTCTGGGATGCAGCAAAAGCAGTGATAAGAGAAAAGTATATAGCAATCCAGGCCTTCCTAAAGAAAGAAGAAAGATCTCAGATACACAACCTAACCTTATGCCTTAAGGAGCTGGAAAAAGAACAGCAAATAAAACCCCAAACCAGCAGAAAACAGGAAATAATAAAGATTAGAGCAGTAATTAATGCTATCAAAACCAAAAAAAAAAACAGTAGAACAGATCAATGAAACCAGAAGCTGGTTCTTTGAAAGAATTAACAAAATTGACAAACCACTAGCCCGTTTAACCAAGAAGAAAAACAAAAACACCCAAATAAGTAAAATCAAGAATGAAAGAGGAGAGATCACAACCAACACAGCAGAAATAAAAACAATAATAAGAGAATATGATGAGCAATTATATGCCAATAAAATTGGCAAGCTGGAAGAAATGGACAAATTCCTAGAAACATATACACTACCAAAACTGAAACAGGAAGAAATAGAAAATTTAAAGAGACCCATAACCAGTAAGGAAATCGAATTAGTAATCACAAATCTCCCAAAAAACAAGAGTCTGGGGCCAGATGGCTTTCCAGGGGAATTCTACCAAACGTTTAAGGAAGACTTAACACCTATTCTCTTGGAACTGTTCCAAAAAATAGAAATGGAAGGAACACTTCCAAACTCTTTCTATGAAGCCAGCATTACCCTGATTCCAAAACCAGACAGAGACTCCACTAAAAAGGAGAACTATAGACCAATCTCCCTGATTAACATGGATGCAAAAATCCTCAACAAGATATTAGGCAACTGGATCCAACAATACATTAAAGAAATTATTCACCACGACCAAGTGGGATTTATACCTGGGATGCAGGGCTGGTTCAATATCCGCAAAACAATTAACGTTATTCATCACATCAATAAAAGAAAGGACAAGAACCATATGATCCTCTCAATAGATGCAGAGAAAGCATTTGACAAAATGCAGCATCCTTTCTTGATAAAAACCCTCAAGAAAGTAGGAATAGAAGGAGCATACCTCGAGATGATAAAAGCCATATACGAGTGACCCAACGCTAATATCATCCTCAATGGGGAAAAACTGAGAGCTTACCCCCTAAGGTCAGGAACAAGACAGGGACGTCCACTCTCACCACTGTTATTCAACATAGTATTAGAAGACTTAGCCTCTGCAATCAGACAACACAAAGAAATAAAAGGCATCCAAATCGGCCAGGAGGAGGTCAAACACTCACTCTTCGCAGATGACATGATACTGTATACGGAAACCCCAAAAGATTCCACCAAAAAACTGCTAGAACTGATTCATGAATTCAGCAAAGTTTCAGGATATAAAATCAATGCACAGAAATCAGTTGCATTCCTATACACTAACAATGAAGTGACAGAAAGAGAAATCAAGGAATTGATCCCATTTACAGTTGCATCAAAAACCATAAAATACCTAGGAATAAATCTAACCAAAGAGGTGAAAAATCTATACACTGAAAACTATAGAAAGCTGATGAAAGAAATGGAAGAAGACACAAAGAAATGGAAAAAGATTCCATGCTCCTGACAGGAAGGACAAATATTGTTAAAATGTCGATACTACCCAAAGCAATCTACATATTCAACGCAATCCCTATCAAAGTAACACCAGCATTCTTCACAGAGCTAGAACAAATAATCATAAAATTTGTATGGAACCAGAAAAGACCCCAAATAGCCAGAGCAATCTTGAAAAAGAAAACCAAAGCAGAAGGTATCACAATCCCAGACTTCAAGCTATACTACAAAGCTGTCATCATCAAGACAGTATGGTGCTGGCACAAGAACAGACACTCAGATAAGATCAATGGAATAGAATAGAGAACCCAGAAATGGACCCACAGACATATGGCCAACTCATCTTTGACAAAGCAGGAAAGAATATTCAATGTAATAAAGGCAGTCTCTTCAGCAAGTGGTGATGGGAAAACTGGACAGAAGAATGCAGAAGAATGAACCTAGACCACTTTCTTACACATACACAAAAATAAACTCAAAGTGGATGAAAGACCTCAGTGTAAGACAGGAAGACATCAAAATCCTCCAGGAGAAAGCAGGCAAAAACCTCTTTGATCTTGGCCGCTGCAACTTCTTACTCAACACGTCTCTGGAGGCAAGGGAAACAAAAGCAAAAATGAACTACTGGGACCTCATTAAAATAAAACGTTTCTGCACAGCAAAGGAAACAATCAGCAAAACTAAAAGGCAACAGACAGAATGGGAGAAGATATTTGCAAATGACATATCAGATCAAGGGTTAGTATCCAAAATCTACAAAGAACTTATCAAACTCAACACCCAAAAAACCAATAATCCAGTGAAGAAATGGGCAAAAGACATGAATAGACACTTCTCCAAAGAAGACATCCAGATGGTCAACCAACACATGAAAGACTGCTCAACATCACTCATCATCAGGCAAATACAAATCAAAACCACAATGAGATACCACCTCACACTGGTCAGAATGGCTAACGTTAGCAACTCAGGCAAGAGCAGATGTTGGTGAAGATGTGGAGAAACAGGATCTCTTTTGCATTGTTGGTGGGAATGCAAGCTGCTACAGCCACTCTGGAAAACAGTATGGAGGTTCCTCAAAAAACTAAAAATAGAACTACCCAGCAATTGCACTGCTAGGCATTTATCCAAGGGATAGAGATGTGCTGTTTTGAAGGGACACATGCACCCCCATGTTTATAGCAGCACTATCAACAATAGCCAAAGTATGGAAACAGCCCAAATGTCCATAGATGGATAAATAAAGAAAATGTGGTATATATATATAATGGAGTATTACTCGGCAATCAAAAAGAATGAAATCTTGCCATTTGCACGTACGTGGATGGAACTGGAGGGTATTATGCTAAGTGAAATTAGTCAGTCAGAGAAAGACAAGTATCCTATGACTTAACTCATATGAGGACTTTAAGAGACAAAACAGATGAACATAAGGGAAGGGAAAGAAAAATAATATAAAAACAGGGAGGGGGACAAAACAAAAGAGACTCATAAATATGGAGAACAAACTGAGGGTTGCTGGAGGGGTTGTGGGAGGGGAAATGGGCTGAATGGTTAAGGGGCATTAAAGAATTTACTCCTGAAATCATTGCTTCACTATATGCTAACTAATTTGGATGTAAATCTTAAAAAATAAAAAAATAAAGTTAAATTATTAAAAAAAGAGTTGTTTTTTATAAATATAAAGCATTTTAGAATTCAGATGTAGACAATAAAATAAAGTGGAATGTGAACTATTTGGTCAAAGATATATTGAGATTTATTTGGATATTAAATTTTTCCTGGAAAAAAAAACAAACCTTTTTTTGATATGTATAACTAATCAAATATCTTAATATATTTTTAAATTGCATGACCCTACATAAATGTTAATTATATTTACTTATACTTGAAGTGGTAAAGTGGGCAAAAGTAAATGAGTGATCTTAGAATATATATTTATTCCATTTTAACAGTTTAATGTGAGTACTTTTAGGTTAATCACAAAAATATACAAAATTTTATCTATTTGGCCTAAAAGGCAGTCATTTTAATAGCAGAAAAAATTAAATTTCCCAGCACGATAAGGGTGGCTACAGTCTTTTTAACTAATTTTGTAAGTTATGAGCCTTGATATTTTTCCTTAAAGAACCAGTTTTAGAAGTATCAAGTGAGTTTAGGTGATGAATAATTTTCAAGTAGCACAAGGAGTTCTAAGAGCTAAGTGGCTTTTTTTTTATTGTACTAATAAGAAAGTAGAAATAAAATTGATACCCAGAGAGAATCTTCTGGTCCTTGCTATGCAATTTCTTTCTACTGTTTGAGTGTCATAATCCCAACTAAGATTCCAATAGGCTTGGGTTAAGTTGAACAACTGTGCTGGTTTTAGCACTAAATGTCCAACATCCAAGGCAGACAAATCTAGATGGTTGTTCACCCTAATCTGATGTTGGAGGCACTCAACTCCATGCCTCATTTACTAAAGTCTTGGCAAGTTCATTTTAAGAACACCTTTTCTTACCACTTGCCACCTTCTTCCTGACACACACTTCTCTTATGCTTTTGGTATTCTTTGTTTAAACAAAATACCTCAGTGTGGCATTCCACTTAGGAAGCAATCTGTGGCAAGTAATAGTCTTATTTCCAACAGCCACATCAAAACTTTGCTGTAGGACCTCGCTCTCTGTGAGGGGACTGCAAATTGGCAAATTAAGCTGTGCTACTTAAAGATAATGCATGGTAATCATTTGTATTTCGGGAGAAACTAGCTTAGTACAAAGAAGTACCTACTCCACGGTAGGCATACTGAGAAAAAATAAAGCACTCTAAATGAATGTATAGGGAACAAAAGACTGAATTGAATGGGTGCTAGGATTTTAAACCATGGCATAAGAGGCCTGAAACAGGAGTTATTTTATATAATTAGATATACACAGTGGCCAAATTAATGATAGCACCCTTCCACAGAACCTGGAGATATTTTCAAAGAGGAACATCACCTTTCTTGACTGCATGACAGTAGAGGGGAAAAAACAGATTCTTTTGTAATGTGTTCATTTATCTTTTTTCTTCTTTTTTTTTTTTTTTTAACTAGCTAGGTTTGGCATTTGGTGTTATGGTTTGTATGGGAGTCTTGAGTAGAATACATTGTCTGCGTTGTAAAACTTGACTTAATGTAAACATCTCTCCCTTTCTCATCATATATTAGAAAAGTACATTAAAAAAACAGGTAATCGGGGCGCCTGGGTGGCTCAGTCAGTTAAGTGTCTGACTTCGGCTCAGGTCATGATCTCACGGTTTGTGAGTCCAAGCCCCGTGTCAGGCTCTGTGCAGATAGCTCAGAGCCTGGAGCCTGCTTCAGATTCTGTGTCTCCCCCTCTCTCTGTCCCTCCCATGCTCATGCTGTCTCTCTCTCTGTCTCTCAATAAGTAAACATTAAAAAAAATTAAAAAAAAAAAAACAGGTAATAGAGACTATGTCAGGTTTTAAGCGTTAGCTTTGTTCCCCAGAAAGTTCAGATGTGTTTGGTCATGTACACGAAACCAACAAAAATGTTCACTGTAACATTTTTCTAGGGGCACAAGTCACGTCTTACTTAGGGCAGTGAGTCCATGAGAGAGATCTTGCTTGTATGGTTTTCTCTCTCCACTTTCTCCCTGCCTTACCCACATCAGAGACTTTGTTAGAGCTCTTAAAAGCAGGGCCAGGCACAGAATATACAGAAAAACTATATTACTACAGCTCTGTGAGAACTTAGGCGCTCAGGGAAGCCTGTAAAGGGTCACCAATGCCATGCTACATAACCAAATGTGGTGCGGGGATTGGATCCGGTAAAAGTATAATCTGTGATTAAGGGAACCGCAAGGTCAATACCTGGAACAAGAGTGGGGCTCCTGAATGGTGAGGACCGTTGGCCACATCATAAACAAATTAGGAAAAGCCACTGCTACTATTCATGTAACCTCTGAAGGACACAGCCGTGGCTTTATCAGCTTCTTTCTCAGTTTTGTTACAGACACTCGAAATATCAGCACTACCTAGGAAATGTTGACTTATAACTACTTATAGGGATATTTTAAATGTACTTAGATGTATAGCCTGTGAAAACATAGATAATGCGTATATAATGCATTATACATATAATATATTATACATAATATATTAGACATGTGTATTTAATCTGCCTGGTCTTCTGATTAGGGGAATTTAACCCATAGAAAGAAATTACCATTAGCATCACAGTGCTATTCAGAGGGTGTCATTCAAGTTGAGAAATAATCCTATACTTACAAAATGGAAAAGTGCTTCATGCGCTAGAGTTGTTAGAATAAGCAAACAAAAAGTGTCAAACATTGGGGCACCTGGGTGGCTCAATCAGTTAAGCAGTTAAGCATCCAACCCTTCATTTCAGCTCAGATCAGGATCTCACAGTTTCTGAGTTTGAGCCCAATGGTGGGCTCCACACTGACTGCGCGGAGGAAGCTGCTTGGGATTCTCTGTCTCTGTCCCTGTCTCTGTCTCTGTCTCTCTCTCTCTGTCCTTCCCCTGGTTCATGTTCTCACGCTTTCTCTCTCTCAGAAACAAATAAATAAACATTTAAAAAGTTGTCAAACATCAGGGACACCTGGGTGGCTCAGTCGGTTGAGTGTCCGACTTCGGCTCAGGTCATGATCTCACTGTTTGTGGGTTCGAGCCCCGAAATAAGGCTCTGTGCTGACTGCTTGCTCAGAGCCTGCATCCTGCTTCAGATTCTGTGTCTCCTTCTCTCTCTGCCTCCCCCCTGCTCACGCTTTGTCTCACTATGTTTCTCAAAAATAAATAAATGTAAAAAAAAATTTTTTTTAAGTTGTCAAACATCAAAACTCCAAAATGCTATCCTTCATCCATGGTTGATTTCTGTTACAAATTTACTTTCATTGTTACTTCAATTAGGCATTTAACCACTTTTAAATTCTAAAATCTGTATGGAACCACAAAAGATCCTGAATAGCCAAAGCAATCCTGAAAAAGAAAACCAAAACTGTATCACAAAGCCGTAGTCATCAAGACAGTATGGTACTGGCACAAAAACAGGCACATAGATCAATAGAACAGAATAGAAAACCCAGAAGCAGAGCCGCAGGAAATAATATCCAAAGGCAAAAAGACATCTCTTCAACCAATGGTGTTGGGAGAACTGGACAGAGACATGCAGAATGAAACTGAACCACTTGCTTAAACCATACACAAAAATAAATTCAAAATGGGTGAAAGACCTAAATGTGAGATAGGAAACAATAAAAATCCTAGAAGAGGACACAGGCAGCAACCTCTCTGACCTTGGCCAGGGCAACTTCTTACTAGACACGTCACCAGAGGCCAGGGAAACAAAAGCAAAAATGAACTACTGAGACTTCATCAAGATAAAAACTTCTGCACAGCAAAGGAAACAATCAACAAACAAAAAGACAGCCTATGGAATGGGAGAAGATATTTCCAAATGACATAGCCGATCAAGGATTTGTATCCAAAATCTATAAAGAACTTATCAAACTCAACACCCACAAGACAAATAATCCATTAAGAAATGGACAGAAGACATGAATAGACATTTTGCCAAAGACATCTAGATGGCTAACAGACATATGAAAAGATGTTCAACATCACTCCTCATTAGGGAAATGCAAATCAAAACCACAATGAGTTAGTATTCACACCTGTCAGAATGGCTAAAATGAACAACACAGGAAACAGCAGGTGTTGGCGAGGATGCAGAGAAAAGGGAAGCTGTGTTGCACTGTTGGTGGGAATGCAAACGGGTGCAGCGACTGTGGAAAACAGTATGGAAGTTCCTCAGAAAGTTAAAAATAGAACTACCCTATGATCCAGCAATTGCGCTACTGGGTATTTACCCAAAGGATACCCCAATGTTTACAGCAGCATTATCAAAAATAGCCAACTATGGAAAGAGCCCAAATGTCTATCAACTGATAAATGGATAAAGAAGATGTGGTATATATTTATGTGTGTGTACATATACAAATATATACACACATACACATACATACACACACACACACACACACACACACTGAAATGTTACTCAGCCATCAAAAATAAAGAAGTCTTGCCATTTGCAATGATACGGATGGAGATAGAGTGTATTATGCCAAGCGAAATTAGTCAGAGTAAGACAAATATCATATGATTACAACCAAAACATATGATTTCAAAACAGATGAACATAATGGAAGGGAAAAAGAGAAAGAGGGAAACAAACAAACCATAAGAAACTCTTAACTATAGAGAACAAACTGAGGGTTGCTGGAGGGGAGATGGGTGGGGGTGGGCTAAACGGGTGCTGGGCATTAAGGGGGACAGTTGTTAACAATAAGCACTGGGTGTTATATGTAAGTGATACATCACCAAATTTTGCTCCTGAAACCAATATTGCACTATATGTTAACTAACTAGAATGTAAATAAAAATTTAAAAAAATTAGTTTTATATCAAGCTTCTCTGGGGAGAAAAATGAATGGTACAGAGGTAAAATATAATCCTCAACAGAATCGGCCATCTAATCCATTTTAGATTTTAGGAGAAGTTGAGAAGTTACTCCTTTTCAGAACATGCCAAATGAAATTTAGTAACTCAGATATTTTACAGCAGTACAAAACTGAGTACTAACTTTTACATCTGATAGCCTTCAAAACACACACACAACTATGCCCGTGTATGGGAGGTACATGGGGTAATAACACACAAATGCTATCAAATATAAAGTCTTTCCCACATTCAAAACTGCATTCAACTTTGTTTTACCTATTGCTTTGAACAAAGACTCCACTGAAATAGCATGGAGCAGGATGATGGCAGTCTCTTAGGAGCCATCTTCATAGAGCATCCTGTTTATTACCTGGTACCGTGTTCTCTTTGAAATGTCCCACACATTGATTTTATGTTGATTCCCCTCCTTCCACCCCCCAGGATTTCTCTTTAGGTAGAGATGCTAAGTTGCTAAGTCAGAAATTTCAAGACTTATTCCTTTAGGCTATCAACTGGTACGCACGTATTAGAAAACACAGGCAAGCGATGGTTTCATCATGAGGGCCATGGTGTGAATTTCCAAATAAGTCTGCTTTCAAAATATTGCCCTGAAAATGTGCCACATTACCCTCTTATGTCCCCTGCCCCATCCATATAGCCACCTTGCCTCATTCAACACCAACCCTCTCCACTCCTCTTACGAAGCCATAGTAAATAGAGGAGACACTAATGCAAGCAGGAAGAGGCTTGTGTAAAGACACCTGAATAAATGCAGGGATAAATCCAAGAGAGACTTGCTGCTCACCTAGCTCCGAGTAGGATTACTTGAGCTACTTAACATATCACCCTCCTGCAGACATTATGGTAGAAGCACAAAACCTTACTGTTTTATTGCCTTTTGACTAAATGATTCATTCATCTAGTTGCTACTATTTTAAAATACACTCTTCCATATTAATGCCTTCCCTTGCCACAAGCAGATTGCATGAGAGAATACAAAATTGTGGGAATAATTTCTCATCACATATACCAATCTGTGAGAGTTTTCTTCCAGGCATGTTGCTGAGGATTCTACAAAATTGGTATATAATTATAAATGTAGTAAAAGAATATCTCTCTGTACATCTTTGAAGGGAATTATGCAAGAGAGGTCATCTCATTAAATTTCATCTAGCCAGAGGGAATCTTAGCTTAAAAAGGGGAGAAGTGATTTTTGCAAATCAGGAAAAATGGTGATGATGTATGGCTCACAGACACTTCATTATTTGAAAAACAAACATAACACAAGAGGTCAAAGGTTACTAAGTTTATCTATATAGGATAACTACATTCCATGTTATGTGTGAATAATGAAACAACTAGTCAGAACTCCTACACTGAGATAAACACTGCCTGAGAAAAGCCTGGGATTTCCATAGGATTGAGTTGCACCCACTTACCTGATTATAAGTAAAGTTCTATATTCAGAGATGTATCGAACACATCAGTTAAGTCAGCCCTGTGCTGTACACGTACGAGACATGAAGATACCCCTTCTTCTTGCTAAGAGTTTGCAGGGTCGTTGGCAACCAACAAAGCCTACAATCGCCCCTAGAACAGGGCATGTGCCCCTTCCTGTTTCGATTTCTTTCTAGAACTATGAATACCTTCTGTTTTCTAGGGAGCTTTTTGTAGTACATATGAGTGCCAGTGGCCCAGGGGAGAAGGAGAGAAGAGCTTATCTATTTGGCTTTATATCTTATGTTAAATCAAGTCTATTGATTTCATCAAGCCTGAGAAAATTAATCATTCCACAGCTGTTAATGAATTTAAAAAGATATGCCATGTTGTTACCAAAATTATGGCTGCATTTCTTGACTAGTAAGGGCTGTTTCAGGATACAACTTACAAAGTGATATGAATTTGTGTTTTGGAAGACAAATACATCTCGCATGGATGGTTACCGGTGGACAATTGGGGATTGCTACAGAGAGAGGCCTGAGAGAGAGGCTGACCCATGAGCGAATGGTGACTGATAAGGGGTCGCTCTTTCCCTGCTCAACCTCTGTTCGCGTGCACTACCCTTTTCCACCCACTCCTGTGCCTGGGATCGCACTCCCTAATAAATGAGTCACGTGCCACCGCGCCCTTTGTTTATTGGGACTCAAGACGACAATAATAAAAAATGTTTTTGGACTTTGCACTGTGGTCTGGGGGAGTGAACAACTGAAGTGAATCAGAATGAGCAGAGCCAAATTTTGTATGTCATGCTTGGTGTGGTGATTAAATTCTTCTCTTTCATACCGAAAGTTTCTTATCTGGGTCATGTGAAAACTGAATATATCTTCCCACATAGATGGGGACATTTATAACGTTTGCCTGGCGGCCTGCCCACCCTTGATTGCAAAAGGAAGTAAAAGCTCCGGAGAGAATCACGGAAGACGACAGGAAATTTTACAAGAGAAAGAGAAAGGATTGATTGAGAAATAATATTCTCCTCAAAACTCAGCACCACCAAAAACATCAAGGTTTTCAGGAAAGCCAGTTAAAAGCACAAACCCAGTTTCCCAGACTCAGAGCAGACTCCTTGAGAGACTTCAGCCTCCCCGGGCTACAGGCGGAGATTCAGGTGCAAGAGAGTAACCCGATTGTGTAACGCTGCTCTGGAGGGCTTTGGGGAGAGCTCCACGCACATGCAGAGATGTGTCAGCGAAGTGTGAGGGGAGGCCTTGCACTTCCTGGCTCAGCAGACTTCCCTTAAACAGGACAGTCAGGCAAGGATGAGCCCTCTGAAACCAGCAGTGGCTTCAGCCAGACAGCCTGCGTGGCAAGTGCTCCATACACCTGTGCCTGTGCCCTGTCTGTTCCAGACGCCGTCAGTGCGCCTGTCCCGGATTTCTCAGAGAACAGCGGCTGGAATGTAAAGATCCTAATAATGTCTTTAGACAGACAGACACTAAAGTGCTCCTTCCTGGCAAAGCAGTATAAACCAATGGGGGCATCACGATAACTTTACAATACCTGACTGGGGTTAGAGAATCTTATGGCCAATTGCTTCTAACATGAGTCCTTGTGACTATTTGCCCCTGGGAGTGTGTGTAAATGTGCTAAGTGTCCTGAGTACAGGGTAGGTCAGTTACTGTAGTGACGGTCTGCATTGTCCAACGAAAACAGTTGGACTGTTTCAACTTCCGAGATTCGAAAGATGCTCAGATGAAAATTTCCACGTAGCCTCGGTATTTCTCAGGTCATCAGCCGAGGTCCATTGCAGCAAGGTCTCCTTAGCAGAGAAGAAGGGAGAAGAAGCCATCTTTAGGGTGATGACACATAACCTCCCACAACAGTGGCCAGAGCCAGCATGAGCACACACAGTGGTTCAGTACAGTTGCGGTGGGTGTGCTGATAGATGCTGAATATCAGAAAAGTTAGATGGCAATCGTTTTCTCCCCCTTCCTTCATATGTGTGAAAAGAGTAGCTGATTTTTGTTTGATGACAGATAAGGACGTATATTTGAGACAAGAAAAACATGGCTTGATAAGTGAGACAAGGTTAATAGGCAATACTAAGATACTGAACAGAAAGGGGAGCCTGGGTGGCGCAGTCGGTGAAGCGTCCGATTTCAGCCAGGTCACGATCTCGCGGTCTGTGAGTTCGAGCCCCGCGTCGGGCTCTGGGCTGATGGCTCAGAGCCTGGAGCCTGTTTCCGATTCTGTGTCTCCCTCTCTCTCTGCCCCTCCCCTGTTCATGCTCTGTCTCTCTCTGTCCCAAAAATAAATAAACGTTGAAAAAAAAAATTAAAAAAAAAAAAAGATACTGAACAGAAGTTTAAACTTTATGTATTCCAAACTGCCTAAGCCATTTTAGGGGTCTTATTTTATCAGCGTTACAAAGATGAATGGCTGTTTTCACATTTTCCCACGTCAGATCAATATTGTATCAAGAATTTATTTGGTAATGCTTAGCTGCCCTCGAAGGGTTATTGAGAAGAATAACAAAACTGATGCTTGCAAACTCGTTTTGTAAAAATATATGTAGTATACTCATGTTGGTTGTTGTTACTGCCGTTACAGTAATAGTTTTGATTTCATTCCAATCTTAAGGGGGAAATTGTAGAATATGAATTGCAGTTGTTTTTAATAGTCTAACAACAACTTGTTATGTTAGAGGAATCCCTCTTCAATCTCATTCTACTCAGTCTCGCTATTAAATACTTGGTAAATTGAGTTGAGAGTGTGCTAATTGGATTTGTGGACAATCTAGAGCCAAGAATAAATGCTTTAGGAGAGGATTAAAGTATAATAGGATTCTGATAAACTTTAGGAAATAGGCCAAATGTCCACCAAATGAGATTTCCTAAAGATGTCTACAAAGGCCCAAAGCAGAAAAGAAAATACCTAAAATAACAAAATGCCTTCCTCTCCAGAGCCTTATTGTGCACACGCACAGGTACTGAACTTTTATTCTTCTGGCCCCTCTTTTGTTCTCAATTCAAGTATGCTGCTTTTTCATTTCTCCTCTTTGTTTCCTCCATGTCTCTGTTGCTCCCATGCCAGATTTTCTCCATTGTTCCTCCTTACCTTGCTTGACTTCAACTTTGGTTCTACATTGATCATATTCATTTAATGAAGGATCGCATTGGCTATTTCAAGGAACGGTCATACGGTTCTGAAGTTAGGGATGCGAGAACTCATGGAAATTTTCGTGGAAGCTTTCCATGCATCACGTGGTCAGGAGAGGAGCAGACTGTAAGACTTACTCCAGAGACACGGAGGGAGAGGCCGCCTAACCATTTTCTTCATGTGCATCTTTAACATCAGGGTCTTAACCATTACGAGCGTCAATTCTTGAATCATCTTATGTTTTTCCACAGCCCAAGATCATCATTTTTCTTTAAGTTACTTGAGACACTTTGGTCGCAATCCTTGATCGTCAATGCCTGGGACATTAGAACTGCTTTAGTTTTCTCTTCTATATTGTTTCTGTATGGGTACCCTTATCTCACAATATGGCCACTTTCCGTATTTCTTTTAATGATCTTTAAAGGGTTTTTGATAATGACAGCTAACACGTATAATAGTGAGGCCATACTCTCAGAAATAATCACTAAGTTGGTGTTCAATCTCTGCCTCCTTTTTCACTAAGTCTGACAGGTGCCTTCTATAATTGTCTAAAAGTAGTATTCATTGAGTTGCATTAGGCTCATGTGTTTTATCAAAGAGAACCTTATTATTAAAAGAAATAACTGAGAGAGGTTAAAATGGACACAGCGATCCACCATACACGTCCCCCTCCAAGGCATGCATTGATGCCTCTCTTGCTGGGATGCTAAGAGTCCTTAGCTCTCTCCCATATTCCAGTATAGATGCAGATTTCTGTATCTAATTTCTGGTCCTGAGGCACTTTTAAGACTTAGAACCCATGGACTGAGAAGGAACGGAGTCTCCAAACAAATGACCCTGCAACAGCATGGCAAGTGTTTATAATAATGATCTCCCAGTTCTTCCTTAGGAGGACTGATGGCCATTCATTCAGGCCACTTCACACTGGAGAAATGGGAGCATTGCACCTGATGAATGCCAGGAACAAGGCCCAAGTTGATACTGATACCTGGAGACCTGAAGTATCATTACAGTTCCTCTATTAGTATGGTGGAATGTGGCAGGAGGGGAGAGGGCGGGGGGCAGATACTAAATGATGCTCTGAGACCAGCCTCATAATGGGTCTATGTAGCCTGCTAACCCAATCAGAGGTCATTTTCCTGGCCCTCAAATATGTAATTGGAACACACACACACATACACACACACGTACCCACTTTGTATTTGGTATGGTCCACACTGGGTCCTTTGCCTACAATAAAAGCTATGATAGTGGGAGATCCAGATGAAAGCTCCTGAAAGTTGTCCCTTAAACTGCCAAAATAGTAAATTAAAACTAGTACTGTACCTCAGGGTAAGGAGGAAGAGGGATAGAAACCAGTGCCTCCCCTAAGATCTAAAAGGTAGTTTTCAGCATGTCTCCATTTAAGAGTCATCTGGCTCTTCCAGGAACCAGAAGGATCGTGAGGATGACAGCAGACTACAGGCAGGAGCCCTATGTCGTGTCCATGCCAGATGTTCTGTCTTTGATTAATGACTTAAGGTACATGGCACGTGGCCTTTGATTTGATTTTTTCCTACTCCAATCAGAAAAGACAATTCAGAAGCAATTTACATTCACCTGTAATGTACAAAAGTGTACATTTATAGTTCTTCCCTGGGGCTATATTAAGTTTCTCTCCCTCTGCCATAATATAATCTGCAGTGTTCTGAACTGTCTGAATATCCCGTAGAATATCACCCTGATCCACCATATCATGCTAGTCAAGTTGGACATGCAAGACGTGCCCAGCATGCTGAAGGCCTTGTTTAGATATATGGGCTGCAGAGGCTGGTCAGAATTCTTCCACATTACTACAAATTTTAGGCACTCAGTCACCATGAGCATGCCAAGCATACCAACCCAAATAAAAGATAAATGACTGCATCACACATCCCACCATGAATTAGAAAATGCAATGCTGCTAAGCCTCTTTGGGTTTTGGAAGCTGCATATTCCACACCTGGAAACAGTGATCTGACACAGGTACTTAGTGACAAAAAGGGCCCCAGCTTAGAGTGGGGCCAGAGCCAGAAATAATTCTCTATCATATTCAGACCCTGGGGTAGGTGGTCCTGCCACTTGGGCCACACAACTCAGCAGACCCTGATATTAGAGGGTTCTGAGGCAGGAGAAGCAGCCATACGGAATATATGGCAAGCCCCAGTGAAAGAATCATAGTCCAGGCCTGCGGAGGGCAAGGAGCATGGCCAAACTATCTTCAGTGGAGAACTCCACCCTTTTGAAAAACAACTCCTGGTGTATTACCAAGTCCTGATACAGACACTTCACCTGACCATGACACGTCAAGTCCCGCATGTCTGGAACTCTCTTTCATGAACTGAGTCAGTCGGACACAAAGGTAATCCATCATAAGATGAAAGTGACACATGCAGGATCTAACATGAGCAGAATCAGAGAAAGCACCAGGCATCCCAGATCCTCATGTCATCCCCTATCATGCGGGGGGCACCCCTCTCTCCCAAGACCCGTGTGGCCCCGTGGAGAAAAACTCTCTTGTAAACATCTGACAGAGATTTATTTGTGCATGTGGTGGTTTGGAATGTGGATGCATCCAAAATTGGACAGCTTTATTCAGCGGTGGCCTCGAAAGAAATTGATGAGAAAAATCCTCACAATGGGTAGAGCTTCAAGCAGACAGGAAAACGGACCAAGGCTAGAATAGATACAGATTCATAGGCAGTGGCAAATGGCCTGACCAAGGTGTTCAGGAAACTAGAAGAGGACAGACTGAAATATCAGGGACAAGAAAGTGTGAAACCGAAGAATGTAGATGGTCATACGAGAGCGGGCACAGAATGTGAAGATCTTTATAGTATCACATATTAACTCCTACAAGACGAATAGAAGAATGTTAATACAACCAACTATATAAAATAATTTGGTTAGTTGACATCAGCCAGCTTCTATCTGTAGCCAGCTCTAGTCTGGGCACAAAGAGCCTAAGTGAAAAGTTGTCACAGTGCAAGAAATGGAGGCTATGTATTGGCTCTTGCTTATCAAGGCTGATTAAACTATTGCTGCCACCAGACATCCAACTTGCCAGCAACAGACTCCAAGGCTGAGCCCCAGTAATGGAACTATTTCTCAAGAACACAAACTGGCCACTCAGTGGCAAGTTGGGTACACTGGGCCCTTCCAACCTTCAGGAAGCAGACAGAAGCAGACATACATTCCAGATTGAGGTTTGCTTTTCCTATTACAAGGGTTTACCCAGTGCTTGATCTACTGGCATGGAATTTCACACAGCACGGCATCAGGTAAGTGGACTCACTTTACAGCAAAGGAGATTTGAAATAGGATCCATGAGATCCACTAGTCATATTATATTATGTCCCACCCACAAACTGCAGATAAGATAGAGTATTGGAATGGCCTGCTGAAGGTGTAGCTAAGCACCAGCTCAGTGGTGTTACTTTATGAGGATTAGCCGCAATCCTGCAGGATGTAGTATGTGCCTTGAATCAAAGTCATTAAACAGGACTGTGTACCAAAGAGGAAAAATATATAGGTTGGGGAATCAAAGGGTAGAAGCAGGGGTGACCCTGCTTACTATCATTTTCAGTAACCCACTAGGAGACTTTCGGCTTTCCACCTTGGCAACTCTGGGCTCTGTAGGACTAGACATCCCAGTAGTCCCCAGAGGGTGACATTTTCATGACAGGATATAATGAGAGTCCTACTCAACTATAAAATGTGACTGTTGCCTGGCCGCTTTGGGTTTCTTCTGTCCAAGACCAGCAGTTAAAAAAAAGAAAAAAGAAAAATTTGGTGAGGTAATTGACCTGATCATCAAATGGAAGCAGGACTGCTGTCACACATGGGCCATGGAGGACTATGTGTAGGACACAGGTAACTCCCCAAGGCTTCTCCCTCATGTAGAAGAGGCAACAGTATGGAGGAACCTCAGCCCAGAGCCCGAATTCTGTGGATGTATTTGAAGACCTGTCTGAGCTCCTTCTTTTAGCCAAATTGTGAACCCTCTCTTCTGGGGCACTTGGATAATGGGGACAACCTGTTTATCTCTTTCAGGAGAGATATATAACCTCTCTTTCAGGAGAGCATATAACCTCACAAAGCTTGGCAGGCCGGGTGGCAGTGAGCAAGCAGCTAAGGGTTGCTTGAGCTGAAGATGGCAACCTTCTGGAAGCTGCCAAATTATCTACTGCCCAAATCTCTCCTGGATGCTGTAGCCTAAATGTTAGAGAATTTCTCTGAGTCTGATCCCAAGCCTTGGCACTCCCTGATACATTTCATGTATAGACTTAAATGTGTGGATAGAAAGAAAAAAGGCAATGAATTTAGGACTCAGATATCCTGGGTCTAAGTCTCAGTCTGACACCCTGATGAATTTTTTTTTTTTAATTTTTTTTTTCAACGTTTATTTATTTTTGGGACAGAGAGAGACAGAGCATGAACAGGGGAGGGGCAGAGAGAGAGGGAGACACAGAATCGGAAACAGGCTCCAGGCTCTGAGCCATCAGCCCAGAGCCCGACGCGGGGCTCGAACTCACGGACCACGAGATCGTGACCTGGCTGAAGTCGGACGCTTAACCGACTGCGCCACCCAGGCGCCACTACACCCTGATGAATTTAATACATTTTCTCATTCACAAAAGTGCAAATTATCCAACAAAAGAATTTTTAAGGAAAAGTTCGTGAAAAACAAAAATGTCGGTGAAACTATCTGTTGCAGTGCCTGACATCTAATAGAGCTCAATGTTTGCTAGTGGGTTTGTTTTTGTTTTTGTTTTTGTTTTTGTTTTTTGGTTTTTGGTGAATCTGAATTCTCAACCATAGAAATATATATATTATTAATTTTTCCCTAGTACTATTCTCCCACCACCCAAGTGATTTAGTCAACTTGAGTACTTTTGAAATCTAAGTCAAGACCAGACTTAAAATTAACACATCAAGATTTATTTAACAGTATGAAAATGAAAACAGTTTTGGAAATTAGATGTCTTTTCAGCATTAATTGCACTATTTTCTTATGATATAAACAATACTTTAAAGATATGATTACATTAAATGCACTGACTTTTCATGCAAATAGTTTAATAATTTGGATAGCAAAATAACAGGAATAATCTATTAACTTACCTTAGTGTTTTCTTTGCCGGTGAATTTGAACTTTAGGTTTAGTGATATATATTCTTGCGATTAAAGGTATTATTGTTTTTTTTTTTAAGTTTTTTTTTTTCAACGTTTATTCATTTTTGGGACAGAGAGAGACAGAGCATGAACGGGAGAGGGGCAGAGAGAGAGGGAGACTCAGAATCGGAAACAGGTTCCAGGCTCTGAGCCATCAGCCCAGAGCCCGACGCGGGGCTCGAACTCACGGACAGCGAGATCGTGACCTGGCTGAAGTCGGACGCTTAACCGACTGCGCCACCCAGGCGCCCCTAAAGGTATTATTGTTTACAATTCTTGCTGCCTCTCCCTGCAGGGATTAAAATTAGGCTTGGCCATTTGACTTATTTTGGCCAATGGAAGGTGAGTAGAAGTGATACATGTCACTTCTAAGAGAAAGCCTTAAGATCCAGTGAGTGTTTGCCATATATCTTCCAAATAGTTTCATCATCCTGAGCCTAGTAATGAAGGAGACACGGGAGGGAACTGTCACTGAGTCACAGTGCCCATATAACATGTAGCAGAAGTAGATCACTGCTACTGTAAGCTGCTGAGCTTTTGACATTGTTCCTATGCACAGCTTTTATTGGTTACTCTTTTTTGATTCTTTTACTAATTAACATCTTGATAGATTTAAATTTGCTTGCCTTTGAGAAGATGATATAGTCTTATATTTTTGATTACAAAATGCCCATAGTATTATCACATGTCATATATGGCATGTTCTAAATGGATCAGGGCCTCTGTGCTAGTAAAGTGTATTTGAGTTTTCTTGGAATTAATGGTGGAATGTTAGTACCTAAGCTTCATTAATAGGATTTTATTCATTCCATCCTCCTCTTTCTGAATTTTGGGGCCAACTTATCTATGAACTATTTTCTCTCTTTCTCTCAGACACACACATACACACACACATACACACACACACACACACACACACATTCAAAACATGCTAAAATTTTAGTTCTAATTTTCTTCAGTAAATAGCCATGCATGATTTATATCATTACTCGCAACTCCACCCCACACCATTATAAGGCCTTACTTATACTTACTCCTGTCCTTCCCCCTCCACTGTTGGACATTAGTATTTAATACACTGTTGTTCTCCACATAACCATTACCACATTTAATAGTCAAAGCTGCAAGAGTCTATGGATTAGGAAAAGTGTGAAATTACTGGTTCTTTGTGAACTCTTCTAGAAATGAGTATTTTTATATCTTGTTTTAGAGTAATAGCCTCTGGTCAGAAATGAAAAACAACATAGAAATGCATAAGGAGATAAATGAAAGATACCTGTAATGCTACTTTTCCAGGTACCATCCTCTAGTCAATGTTTAACAGACATTTTTCCATTTTCCTGTGTACATATTAACATATTTTAAACAAAAGTGGTATTATATAATATTGTTCTTTTTTGTTTTTTCTCTGAATTTATCAACACATCTGGTTCATAAAGACATTCATAAAGCTCCCATTTTTACTAGTCAGCATTCTTTAATTAATTTATTTTGAGAGAAAGAGAGAGTGCGAGTGCAGAGAGGGAGAGAGGGAAGGAGAGAGAGAATCCCAAGCAGGCTCCACGCTGTGAGCGCAAAACCCAACACAGGTCTCAAACCCATGAACCGTGAGACCATGACTTGAGATGCTTAACTGACTGAGCCACCTAGGCTCCCCAGGATTCTTAAATTTTAAACAAATAAGTAAACAGAAACTGATTAATTTACAGAGAAAAGGAAACTGTGGGAAGGATATTGGGTAGCTCGCAAAATTAGTCAAATTTAAAAACAGGTCTAGGCGGGAACAGTGAAAGAGGAAGACCAGGTGAGAACTAGCCTTAGGAATCCTAACCAGACATAACTGGCCCTCCACTCGGACTGTGCAGCTGCCCTTGGATCCTGATGGCTTTGTCGGGACCCTTGACTGTACTTTGAAATGTGAGTCTAATGAGCAGATGTGTAGTGCTCATTGTATTCTCTCACGTAGTGAAAGGAATTATGCCCTCGATGTTGGAGGTGAATTATCTTTTCAATAGTCTCTCAAAACATTTTAAGGACCTCTGGGCCTTGAGTGCTTCTCAATTTGTGGCAGTTTGGGGGCAACATGACTTTCCTGCAAAATGGCCTTAAGTGTGGGTGACCCTTCCAAGAATCACTGTTAGTTTTTGAGGTTTTTAAGTGAAGTGGACCATGTAATCTGTGCTCTCTCTTTAGTCATCCCTGTGCCTGACCTTGGGGAGGTTCAAGGTAAGTGAAAGTGGCTCTTTACCCAAGGATGTTTCACAATGATGAGCTGGCGAAGACACTACTCAGCAACTAAGAAGAAAGCACTTAGCTCCGAGAGTTAGATATTTTTCTCTCAGGACCAATTTGATTCTGTGTAGTAAAATCCTATATTCATTATCAAGTAGCGCTGATTAAATGTTCAAATGTGCGCAGTGCTGTTCTAGGAACCATACAAAGAGAATTATCCTGCCCTGTAGGACCTTAAAATCAAAAGCAGAAATTTAATACCTAAGGAGGGTCATTTGGCTCCCTGGGTATGACGAGCAGTGAGTGCTCTGGTCACTGAGGAAAGCTTTACGCTCTTGAACATGTTGTTTTAGTTGAAGAATTCTTCCGAGTTTTCCCTGCCAGGTCATTTAAACCCCACAATCTGGGGAAAGTAGTGAGTGCATGGAGAAAATGCAGGTTAAATGGACTTTATGGGTTTATTTGTTTAATTAATTTGTTTTCATAGCCGATAATACAAAAGAACCTCTGCTTTGGTGATTTTGAACCACCAATTTCTTGAACAAATTACACCAGGCCCTTTTATTTCACCAAGGTGGGTTTAAAAGCGTCTCTGGGGGCCTTGTCCATTGAAGCAATCACGACAGAGTCTTGCATAGTGCAACTCCCTGTCTCTGGAAGCTACAGAGAACAAGTCCCACAGCAGTCCTCTAATAAACTGTTGCACCATTTACTACACCCATCGTGACCATATGCTCTAAATATTCTTATATGACCCATAGTTTTCTGAAGTTTTCTTATATTGTTTCTCCTACAAACCTTAATATTATCCCGGAAATCCCAATATTTAGATGCTCAAAGCTTCATCTGCCAAAAATTATTTTTGTACTTAGAATTGGCACAAAAATTCTTTATTAAATCACTTGTCCCCGCCCCCATTCCTGCTCCATCCCCACTGCTACCACAATGGAAGTCCAACCTTCAGAAAAATCAGTGCAGCCAAAGTAAGCATAGAAGAAGAGAGGCTGCCCAAAGAGATTTCAGGAGGAGTTTGGCAAAATAACATAAGAGTACAATGATATTATGCTCAAAAGTGAAACACTCTGCTGTGTTGTTGACTGTCCCTTGTGGGGAGATATTTGATTTGATTTTTATTATTGCGAAAGTTCTTTTCATGATCTCTGTGCCTAAGGTGTCTCCATCTCTGTTCAGTCTCGTAGAATCAGTGAGACTCAGGCTCACTACACTAGCTCTGATTTTTGGTATCAGGGATCTGACACAGCCATCCAAACAACCCAATACTCTCTAACTGGGAAGAAACCCTTCATATCTGAAATTCACAGAGAGTACCATTCTCTAATCTGTCCTGTAGAATAATATCAAATAATTCATAGTTTTTAAGGGTACAGTAAACATCTGCATTCTGTCCTTGGGTGAAACACAGATGGGCCATAAGGACTTCAGGGTTTGTGTGAACAGATTCAGAGATGACATAGTTACAGAAAGAAAACTTAGAGCTTATAAATAGGCGTTACAAATAAATCTAACAATCTATAAGTAGTTTCAACATAAAAGGAAAACAGCCACTAGAGAATATTGTGCCCATTTCTATTAGAATTATCCATTCTAGGGGCTCCTGGGTGGCTCAGTCGGTTAAGCATCCGACTTCGGCTCAGGTCATGATCTCACAGTTTGTGAGTTCGAGCCCCGTGTGGGGCTCTGTGCTGACAGCTCAGAGCCTGGAGCCTCTTCAGATTCTGTGTCTCCCTCTCTCTCTGCCCCTCCCCTGCTCGTGCTCTGTCTCAAATATAAATAAACATTAAAAAAAAAAAAGAATTATCCATTCTCTTTTATATCACTTTAGTAACTGAAAATGTGTTTTTCTAATTTTACCATAACTAGTTAAGGAGATTAACCTATTCCTTCACTTTTCCTTAAATTCCCAACTCCTTGGACATATATTTAAGAGCATTTAGAGTGTCGGCTCTTCTCCCAACCACTTGAAATCTTTATATCCTGGCTATTTACTTAACCAAGCTAGACTATTTTCCTACTAAATTTTCTACGAAAATCCACATCAGGTTTAAATTTACCCAAAATATTATTGCTCTACTTTTACTCAGAACCATTTCAAATATATCCTAAAATTCAAACTGTGTAACAAAGAGGTTAACTATCATTTTCAAGACTTATTTAAGGTGGCTGACAACATATAACAGTGTATTCTAAACCACTTAAACAGTCATATACTTAGTAACTGATTTATCAGTTTTGAGCATAAAAACTCAATTAGTAGAATAATGGCAGGGTAGCTAGTATCAGATTAACCTCGGGGGGGGGGGCTTTTAAAAAACTACTTAAAATATTTTAATATTATTTGAAGTCACAGGAGAGTGATCCATTTCAAGTAGATAATGGAGAGAAAACAACCTTTGGCAGAGGAGATAGAGGAGATGCTACTGGGTGACATTTACTTTTATGTGGCCTTTGCTTGAGGACACCAACTTGCCACATAGTATGGAACACCCACAATTTAAGCATATAGCCACAGTTCACAAACTGAGAAAGTCAGGTAACAGAGGTCTGACTTGGAAGCTGTTATAGGAGCTTCAAAATGAAGTGTAGAACTACAGAAGGGAAGGCAGAAGTCCCCCTATCTGCATACAAACTTCACCCAAATCCTTGGCTGATTTCTCAAACTATGCGTATAAGGGGAGAACAGTAGGGTCCGATTTCAGCTGAGGCATGTTACAGAGAAGACAAGGCTTATCTAGCTGAATTAACCATCTTCTAGAACAAAAATCAACATGTGAAGGAAGACAACTGAAGAGAATCACTGGAATCTATTATTCAGTGTCCAGTAAAAACTATCAGCATTTGAAGGGAACGATATGAGACCCACAGTCAAGAGACAAACAATTAATAAAACAGGCCTCATGATAACAAAGACAGTGAAATTGACAGATAAAAATATTACACCATCTACTAGACATTTTTTAATGGATTTGAAGGGAAAATATAGTCTTGAGGAATAAACAGATGAGGAATCTCAGCAGAACAGAAACTGCAATGAAATGGAAATTCTAAAACTGAAAAGCACAATATCTAAAATGAAAACAAAATTGGATTACCTTAAGAGTCAATTGGTGATTGCAGAAGAAAAGGTCAGTCAATGAACTTGAAGATGGGTCATCGGAAAGTATTTATTCTGGAAAAGAGAAAAAATAAATTGGAAAAAAGAATGAAAAGTCTCAGGGAACTCTTGACCAGTATCTGAATGTCCTTTGTAATTATGCTCTGAGAAGGAACGAAGAGACAATAGGCAGAAAAAATATTTAAAGAAAAAATGAGCAAGATTTTCAAGTATTTTATGAAAACAAACATAGTGATCCAGCAAACTCAGTAATCTCCAAGCAAGCTTGTAAGTAAGTAAGTAAGATAGATAGATAGATAGATAGATAGATAGATAGATAAATGAGAGACAGAAAAAGAGAGATCATAGTTAAACTGCTGAACACAAGAGACAAAGAGAAACTCTTGGGAGCAGCACAGGAGACACACATGAAACATTTTCTCCAGTGGGACAATGATACCAATGAAGGCTGATTCCTCTCAAATGATAGTTTCTCTCTCTCTCTTTTAGGTTTATTTTTTTTCCATAATCTCTAAGCCCAATGTGGGGCTTAAACTCACAACCTCAAGATCAAGAGTAGCACGCTCTTCCGACTGAGCCAGCCAGGTACCCCTGATAGTCCCTTCTTGTACAGAATTTCTATTTTCATTTATTCCCACAAACTAAGCATCCTCATTATTATTATATGTGGATTTTTTTATTGTGAGGACTATGTCTTTGTTTATCATTTCTACTTATATCCTAGACCTTCCTTCTGGGACAATATTCCTTCTAGGTAGATATTCTTTAGAATTTTTAAAGGTATGTTGGTTGTAAACTCTTACATTTTTTGTTAACTTCTGTATTCTTTTTTTTAATTTTTTTTTAACATTGGGAGACAGAGAATGAGCGGGGAAGGGACAGAGAGAGGGAGACACAGAATCTGAAGCAGGTTCCAGGCTCTGAGCTGTCAGCACAGAGCCCAACGCAGGACTCGAACTCACGAACTGCGAGATCATGACCTGAGCTGAAGTCCGACGCTCAACCGACTGAGCCACTCAGGCGCCCCATTAACTTCTATATTCTTAATGCCTAAAGCCCTCAGTAAATATTGGTTGAGCAAAGGAAGAGAGTCTGTGCTCAAGCCATTATAATAACTAGAAGTCTCTGTGTCTCAATCCCCCCGATGACTCAACTCTGCAATTTCCCTGAGTTTTGTTGTACCCACTCCTAATAAAAAACAATCTCTTTACCAGCACTGTGCCTGAGGAACCCCTAACACCAGTTGAATCTCTTTGGCTTCCTCACTAGGGTTGAGAATCAGAGCAATGAGTTAAACACACAGCAAGAGGTATGTTACACAGTTTGCTGTCCCGATATTCCCACTCTCAATTCACAACAACTACCTTCAAGTGGGTTTTTAAGTGTGGGATTGCAACACGTTTTCCCAGTATATTCCCTTTGATACTCCACTAGGTGACTGTTTCATACTCTCCATTCTCTTGTCAAACCTCCAAATCTCCTTCCTTATCGCTATATCCATCTCATAATCTGGATTCTTATTCAACTGATAAAACAGATGCCGCTAGGAGAGACCCTCCACAAACTCTTCCCAGGACATATGCTCAGCCCAGCATCTGTTCTGTGTTCTGCTCTCCCTGTGTCTCTGCTCCGGAGCTACTCATGATGTTTAAACCCGGTGCTTCCAGTGGAATACCAAAATATGGTTACAGTAAAATCTCCCCACAGCCCCTTCAGTCCTCTTTTCTCCCCCTTTCTGCCAGATCATTCCCATCAGCAAACAAGGTTTTCCTCCCATCTAAAAACAAACTCCTCCCTTGACCCCGTTTTCTTCTCTCAGTCCCATTTACTTTCTTCTCTCAGTCCCATTTAATAGCAACAACACTTGGAAATTATATTTTCTCCCACTTGCCAATTTTTCTACCCTCCTCCTTCAAACCGATCCATTCAGGCTTTTACCCCCACTTACTGGACAAAACCTACGTTTGTCAAGCTCACCTATGACCATGCCATTACTATAGTCTACAGTTAATTTGAGGTCTCCATGTGATGGCATGGAGATAGCATGTGATGTAGGTGAGCATGTCCTTTGCCTTAAAAACAAACAACACTTTTCTCACTCAACTTCCAAGACCCCACCCCCCTCTCCTGGTTTTCTTTTCACCTCACTGGCCACTTTTTCTCAGCTTCATTTGCTCTTTCCTCTGTGTCTCCCAGGCCTTTTATAGCTGGACTGCTTCAAGTGTGGGTCCTTGAATGTCTTTACTGTCTATATTTTCTCCAGTGAAGATCTTACTCGGTCTTATAACTTTAAAACAAACTGACTGCTTCAAACTTTAGATCTTCAACTTGGTCGTCTCCTGGGACTCTAAAGTGGTATCTATCAATCTATCTATCTATCTATCTACCATCATCTATCTATCTATCTATCTATCTATCTATCTACTTACCTAAAGTTCAACATGTCCAAAAATGAGCTCCAATGTTATTTGCCACTGACACAACAAACAAAAAATGTGATTTACCTCGTCTTCCCCATCTCAGTTGACAGCAGTTCCAACTTTCTAGTTGTTTCGTTTCAAAACCACAGTCTTAAACTCCCCTAATTCTCACCCATTTAGTCCACCAGCAAAACTGCTGGCTCTGTCTTCAGCATATACCAAAATATGGCTACTCTTTACCACCTCCACTGGAGATGCCCTGGCCTTAAGACATGATGATCCCTTAAGTGGATTATTTTAATGTTCTGCTTCTACCTTATCTTGCCTTCCTATGGTCTGTTCTCATAGCCACCAGCCAGAACAACCCTGCTCAAATGAACAGGTTGTGTCACTTCTGTGCTCACAGCTTTAAATTGTTTTGCATCTCAAAGTACAAGGCAAATCTGCTCTGATCCCATGTTACTTCTTTGATGTCATTCCCTCCTGTCTTGCTGCTCATTCTTCCATTCCAATCATACTGGAGTCATTCCTTAATCATGCAGGGCACATTCCTCAGGGCCTTGGCTCTGACACCCCCTATCTGTTATGGTCTTTTTCAACACACACACATCCTTAAGAGTCATTGTTTTCCGCTGATACCATATCTCAACTTCCGAGTCCACGCTTGACCACACAGATAAAAGTTGCCATACCTCTCCCAATACTTCCTTTGCCCCACCCCCACAGCATTTATCAGAATATTAGATAACTTGCAAACTGACTTATTTTGTTTATTATTTGCCCTCCTTCTTCCCAACCCCCCTTCAATACACGTATGTAAATACAATTTTACAAGGACGGAGAACCTTATTTTGTTCATGGCTTTATCTCAGAGTCTAGCTTAGTGCCTGACCATAGTTGGTGCTCAGTAAATAATTGTTGGGTGTGGTATTATCATTAATTCAAACATTACTACACATAATTTACTAGAATTTTTATCATTGAAGAATAATAATGTAAATCAAAATAAAAACAAAAATGAGGGGCACCTGGGTGGCTCAGTCGGTTAAGCGTCCGACTTCGGCTCAGGTCATGATCTCACGGTCCGTGAGTTCGAGCCCTGCGTCGGGCTCTGTGCTGACAGCTCAGAGCCTGGAGCCTGCTTCTGATTCTGTGTCTCCCTCTCTCTCTGACCCTCCCCCATTCATGCTCTGTCTCTCTCTGTCTCAAAAATAAACATTAAAAAAAAAATTAAAAAAAAAATTAAAACAATATTCAGGAAACAAGAAGTAGAATGAATTTCTAGATTTCTATCTCTGATTTGACAGTCTCATTAACAATATTCTCTCTCCAGTTATCTACCTATTTGCATATAATTAGTTTCAGATATAGTTATATCAGCTTATATAGAATCCTTTTTTATGTAGGTAGTGAAGTAAATTGTTGCTTAGGTGTTTATATTACTCCTATAGGAAAATTTTGTTTCATTAAGACTATATTTAAATTTTTCATTTTTTATAAGCATTTAAAAAAATGTTATGGTCTCAAATAAAGACAGGCAGTTGATTCTTGTGTTCAGTTTAATTGCCTTTGCGTCTTATTACAATGTAAATTACATATTATAACACATCTAACTATCTGGGAATTAAATATTCATTAGTATCTGAAAACCAGTATAAACCTATATCTGAACATTTGAAACATGAAAATACACCCCAAAGAAATACCAAAGATGGCAAGAATATAATGAAATAGAGTAAAATTAGGAGATAAATATAATTAAAGGTATATATCATATTTGTATAATTGGGTATTTAAAGAATTTTATACAAATATTTCTAGAGTCAAGCTTTAAGATGTTCATTATCACCAAAGATGCTGACTAAAGAATTAAACTACATCATTAATAAAGGATGGTAATTTCACAAAATTATATAAAACATCTTAATCTTTTCTAAGAAGTGAAAATGTTCAGCGTTCAGTTTAACTGATAAAATTTTAACTAATAACTAAAAAAACTTCTTTGTATAATTTTATTTTCCATCTTATTCCATACCTATCTTTTACTTTTATCATCACTTATCTTTATTTAGTTATCATTGAGATGTAGAAATAATTCACAATGCATTAAAATAAATATAATTTTTTAAGGTGGCCATTTGAGGGCCACTTATTTCCATGCTTCATTATTTCACAAGAATCTCACAAGAGCAACAGTTAAAGGAAGAAATAAATTAAGTCAGAATCTCACCAAACCCTCCCTCTCTCTCAATACTGGACAATAGTACACATGTGCTTGGTCAGCAATAGGTTACAATGTGGGACTTGTAATAAATGGGTGTTTGTTCCTAATTCTAGGCCCTGGATCTTTTTCTAGTAAAAAAAAATATATATATTTTCAGTTGTCAGTAAACATTAATTCATTGGAAGAAGATTCTGAAATTCTCTCTGGATTAAAGAAAAAAAAACCTTTATTTTTCTAAATCATTTTATTTTTAATTTTAAACAATCTAACAAGCTCAAAAACTAGACACACATTTCTAACCTAGTACTATATAAATATCTATTAAAATATAATTATGCAGACTATAAACCAAAAGACAGTTTTGAAAAATGGGGTGCCTGGGTGGCTCATTGATTGAGCGTCCAACTTTGGCTCAGGTTATGATCTCAGGGTCTGCGAGTTCGAGCCCCACGTCGGGCTCTGTGCTGACAGCTCAGAGCCTGGAGCCTGCCTCGGATTCTGTGTTTCTCTCTCTCTGATCCTCCCCCAGTCATGCTCTGTCTCTCTCTGTCTCAAAAATAAACATTAAAAATAAATAAAAATAAAAATAAAATAAAAAATGAACCTTGTAGGAGAGCTGAGATCATTTTTGTTTTGGAGTAGTCATTTTTTAAATCTATTTCAAAATGATACACATTTATTGACAATGTATTTGTGCATGACATTGTAATAAGGGCTGATAAGATAAAGATGATATGGTATGTACCTCCAACAAGAACTTAAAGATACTTTTTTTTTATTCTGAAAGTCTACCTCTTGAATTACATAATTAACCCTGGTGAGATGATGTAAGACAGGGGCTGTGAATATTTGTAACTGGTGATCCACTATGATAAACTATGTATGTCACTTGAGGTAGACTCTATATTCTGTGGCCATAAGCTATGAGACATATTCAAGCTAAGTTGTAACAAATATCTTGATCTTCTTGAAAAGTCAAGGGGAAATTTGGGGGGAAATAGTCTGTCCAAAATAAGATATTTGAAAAAGACACTCTTCTAAGAGTTTTTAAAGCTCAGATAAATTGAGCTGAAATGGGTTCCCAAAACTTCTTCTGTTATAGATGGAGGAAATGGGACAGCTTATAGGAAGCTTATAGGAATTATCAAGTGTGAATCATTTATATGTTGAGAATCATTCCTTAAACCTTTACTATCTACCAGTGGTAAAGGAGTTTGATAAAATTGTTTATCAATGATCTTCCTCTACTTTGCAAAATCATAAAATATTAAATCAGAAATAAGAGAAAAATACAGAAAGTGATCTTGCTTTGTTATGGTAGGAAGTTCAAAATTACTTAATAAAACAAAACAATAATGTATAAAGCACACAGTGTATAAAGAAAACACATACAAAAAAAAAAAATCTGGGAAAGTGCCTATTCAATCACCCAATGATGAGCAGTGGGCTTTAGCCTGTAACTTGTCCATCATTCAAGAAGAGATAATCTCTCTCTAGGCACCCAGGTCATGACTGAATTGCTAATTCGATCCCCAAGTTTAAAATGCTTCTTCTTTCACTCTCTAGTTTTTAATAATTCCTGAATAGCATTCTTTGCTTCCTTACAGCTAACACACTCACACATACACTCAAAAGGTTATGTAACATTACACATGACTACTTAACAACGACCTGAATTAAAATCTTGGCTGTACCCTTAGCCAGTTTTATGAAGATGAACAAATAAAATCACCCTCTCTTGACATTACTTCCCATTTATAAAATAAATGTGTTGAACAAATTTTATCCAAAATAGCAAATGTAAGCCTGAGCTTGTTCGCATATGGCTCTGTGGGTTTCATCACGTGTACAGTAGGACCCACTCTTTTATTCAGTTCTCTGGTGATACTGATGTGAAAACTGACAACCAGTAATGTAACCTCGTATGATTTTAGAAACGGAAAAAATCCTAAACACAAATGTAAGTGAAAAATTTTTGATTATCCTTTACATAAATATTTTTTCCCATCTGCTATAAGTAACTATGTTTAGTTACAGTATTGTAGTTACTAACATATGTATATTTAGTTACTATAAGAAATTGTATAAATTATAATAATGGTTATAATTAGATATATAATTATAGATATGGTTATTATATATAACATAGTTAACATACATATATGTATGGATCCTATAAAAATAAGCAAAACAAAATGCTCAATATATAATATTCTTTTATTTTTAAATGTTTTAAAAATGTTTATTTACTTTGAGAAAGAGAGAGTGCAAGCAGGGAGGTGCAGAGAAAGAGAGAGACACAGAATTTGAAGCAGGCTTCAGGCTCTGAGCTGTCAGCACATAGCCCGACATGGGGAGCAAACCCACAAACCACGAGATCATGACCTGAGCTGAAATCAGATGCCTGACCAACTGAGCCACCCAGGCGCTCTTGAATATATAATATTCTTTTTATTTCCCTAATGTTTATTTGTTTGTTTTAAAATATAATTTATTTTCAACTTAGCTAACATACATTGTATATAGTGTGCTTTTGGCTTCAGGAGTAGATTCCCATGATTCATCACGTATTTACAACACCCAGTGCACATTCCAACAAGTGCCTTCCTCAATGCCCATCACCGATTTTCCCCGCCCCCCGCCGGGCCCCCCCCCCCCCCATCAACCCTCAGTTTGTTTTCTGTATTGACGAGTCTCTTATGGTTTGCCTCGCTCCCTGTTTGAAACTATTTTTTTCCCCTTCCCTTCCTCTATGGTCTTAAGTTTCTCAAATTCCACATGAGTGATATCATGATATCTGTCTTTCTCTGGCTTATTTCACTTAGGATAGTGCCCTCTAGTTTCATCCGCATTGTTGCAAATGGCAAGATTTCATTATTTCTCATTGCCAAGTAGTATTCCATATATATAAGTCACATCTTCATCCATGCATCAATTGGACATTTGGGCTCTTTCCATAATTTGACTATTGTTGATAGCACTGCTATAAACATTGGGGTTCATGTGCTCCTATGAATCAGAACCCTTGGATCAAAAGATATATTCCTAGTACGGCTATCACTGGGCTGTAGAGTAATTCTATTTTTCATTTTTGTTGGAACCTCCACACTGTTTTCCAGAGCAGCTGCACCAGTTTGCATGTCCAACAGTGCAAGAGGGTTTCTGTTTCTCCACATCTTCACCAACATCTGTTGTTTCCTGAGTTGTTAATTTTAGCCACTCTGACCAGTGTGAGGTGGTATCTCCATGTGGTTTTGATTTATATTTCCCTGATGATGAGTGATGTTCAGCATCTTTTCATGTGTCAGTTGGCCATCTGGATGTCTTCTTTGGAGAAGTGTCTATTCATGTCTTCTAGCCATTTCTTCACTGGATTATTTGTTTTTTCGGGTGTTAAGGTTAGTAAATTCCTTATAGGTTTTGGATACTAACCCTTTATCCAATACGCTATTAGCAAATATCTTCTCCAATTCTGTCGGTTGTCTTTTAGTTTTATTGATTGTTTCCTTTACTGTGCAGAAGCTTTTTATCTTGAGATTTTTATCTTGAGGAGGTCCCAATAGTTCACTTTTGCTTTTTTTTCCTTGCCTCTGGAGACATGTTGACTAAGAAGCTGATGCGGCTGAAGTCAAAGAGGTTTTTGCCTGTTTTCTCCCCTAGGGTTTTGATGGTTTCCTGTCTCACATTGAGGTCCTACATCCATTTTGAGTTTATTTTTGTGTATGGTGTAAATGGACCTGTTTCATTCTTCTGCCTGTTGCTGTCCAGTTCCCCCAGCAACATTTGCTAAAGAGACTGTCTTTTTTCCCTTGGATACTCTTTCCTGCTTTGTCAAAAGTTAGTGGGCCATACATTTGTGGGTCCAATTGTAGGTTCTCTATTCTATTCCAATGATCTATGTGTCTGTTTTTGTGTCAATACCACACTGTCTTGATGATTACAGCTTTGCAGTAGAGGTTAAAGTCTGGGATTTTAAAGCTTTGGTTTTCTTTGTCAACATTACTTTGGCTATTCAGGGTCCTTGTGGTTCCATACAAATTTTAGGATTGTTTGTTCTAGCTCTGAGAAGAATGCCAGTGTAATTTTGATTGGGATTGCATTGAATGTGTAGATTGCTTTGGGTAGTATTGACATTTTAAAAATATTTGTTCTTCTAATCCACGAGCATGGAATGTTTTTCCATTTCTTTGTGTCTTCTTCTCTCTTTCACGAGTTTTCCATACTTTTCAGCATACAGATTTTTTACGTCTTTGGTTAGGTTTATTCCCAGGCATTTTATGTTTTTGGTGCAATTGTCAATGGGATCAATTTGATTTCTCTTTCTGTTGCTTCATTGTTAGTGTATAAGAATGCAACTGATTTCTGTACATTGATTTTGTATCCTGTGACTTTGCTGAATTCAAGGATCAGTTCTAGCAGCTTTTTGGTGGAGTCTTTCAGATTTTCCACATAGAAGTGAAAGTTTGACTTCTTTGCCAATTCATATGCTTTTTATTTCATCTGTTGTCTGACTGCTGAGGCTAGGATTTCCAATACTACGTTCAACAACAGTGATGAAACTGGACATCCCTGTTGTGTTCCTGATCTCAGGGGGAAACCTCTCAGTTTTTCCCCATTGAGGATGATATTAGCTGTGGACTTTTCATATGTGGGTTTTATGATGGTAAGATATGCTCCTTCTATCCTGACTTTCTTGAGAGTTTTTATTAAGAAAAGATGCTGTATTTTGTCAAATGCTTTTTCTGCATCTATTGACAGGATCATATGATTCTTATCCTTTCTTCTATTAATGTGATGTATCACATTGATTGATTTGCAAATACCGAACCAGCCCTGCAGCCCAGGAATGAATCCCACTTGATCATGGTGAATAATTCTTTTAATATACTGCTGAATTTGATTTGCTAGTATCTTGAGAATTTTTGCGTCCATATTCATCAGGGATATTGGCCTATAATTCTCCTTTTTGTTGGGTCTCTGTGTAGTTTGGGAATGAAGGTAATGCTGGCTTCACAGAATGAGTTTAGAAGCTTTCCTTCCATTTCTAGTTTTTGGAACAGCTTGAGAATAGGTATTAACTTTGCTTTAAACGTCAGGTAGAATTCTCCTGGGAAGCCATCTGTCCCAGGACTCTTTATTCGTTTTAAGATTTTTGATAACTGATTCAATTTCTTGTTGGTTATGGGTCTGTTCAAATTTTCTATTTCTTTCTGGTTGAGTTTTGGTAGTGTGTGGTTGTCTAGGAATTTGTGCACTTTTTCCAGGTTTTCCAGTTTGTTGGCATATAATTTTTCATAGTATTCTCTAATAATTGTTTGTATTTCTGTGGTATTGGTTGTGATCTCTCCTCTTTCATTCATGATTTTATTTACTTTGGTTCTCTCTTTTTTTGGGAAGGCTGACTAGGAGATTATCAATTCTGTTTATTCATTCAAAAACTAGCTCTTAGATTCATTGATCTGTTCTACTAGGTTTTTTTTTTTTTTTGGTTTATTCTACATTATTTTTCTGCTCTAATCTTTATTATTTCTCTTCTGCTGTTGACTTTGGGTTTCATTACTGCTCTGCTTTTAGTCTTTAGGTGTGAGGTTAAGTTTTGTATTTCGGATTTTTCTTATTTCTTGAGATCGGCCTGAATTGCAATGTATTTTCCTCTTAGACTGTCTTGGCTGCATCTCCAAGGGTTTGGACTGTCATGTTTTCAATTTAATTTGCTTCCATATGTTTTTTAATTTCTCCTTTAATTACCTGGTTGAGCCATTCATTCTTTAGTAGGATGTTCTTTAACCTCTATGCATTTAGAGGCTTTCCAATTTTTTTGTGGTTTATTTCAAGTTTCATAGTGTTGTGATCTGAAAATATGCATGATATTATCTCAATTATTTTATATTTATTGAGGGCTGTTTTGTGACTCAATATGTGATCCACCTTGGAGAATGTTCCATGTGCATTTGAGAAGAATGTGTATTCTTCTGCTTTTGGATGAAAAGTTCTGAATATATCTGTCAAGTCCATCTGGTCCAGTGTATCATTCAAGGCCATTGTTTCTTTATTGATTTCTGCCTAGATGATCTGTCTTACTTGCTGTAAGTTGGGGTATTAAAGTCCCCTGAAATTACTGTATTCTTATCAGTAAGATTGCTTATGTTTGTGATTAACTGATTTATATATTTGGGCGTTTTCAAGTTAGGGGCATAAACATTTACAATTGTTAGCTCTTCATGATGGCTACCCCCCCTTAATTATGATATAATGCCCTTCTTCATCTCTTGTTACAGTCTTAGGTTTAAGGTCTAGTTTGTCTGATATAAGTATGGATACTCCAGCTTTCTTTTGACTTCCAGTAGCATGATAGATGGTCCCCCACCCCCTCACTTTCAATCCGCAGGCATCCTCAGATCTAAAATGAGTCTCTTGAAAACAGCATATAGATGGATCTTGGTTTTTTATCCATTCTGATACCCTATGTCTTTTGATTGGGGCATTTAGTCCATTTACATTCAGAGTAATTATTGAAAGATATGGATTTAGTGTCACTGTGTTATCTGTAGGTTTCATGCTTGTGGTGATGTCTCTAGTCCTTTGTGGTCTTTGCAGCATTCCACTCACAGAGTCCCCCTTAAGATCACCTGCAGGGCTGGTTTAGTGGTCATGAACTCCTTCAGTTTTTGTTTGACTTGGAAGGCCTTTATCTCTCCTTCTATTCTGAATGACAGCCTTGTTGGATAAAGGATTCTTGGCTGCATTTTTTTCGCTATTCAGCACATGGAATATTTCCTGCCACTCCCTTCTGACCTACCAAGTTTCAGGGGACAGGTCTGCTACTACCTTTATGTGTCTACCCTTGTAGGTTAAGACCTGTTTGTTCCTAGCTGCTTTCAGATTTCTCTCCTTATCTTTGTATTTTTCCAGTTTCACTGTGATATGCTGTGGTGAAGACCTATTCTTATTGAATCTGAAGGGAGTTCTCTGTGCCTCTTGGATTTGGATGTCTGTCTCCTTCCCCAGATTAGGGAAGTGCTCAGCTACAATTTGTTCAAGTAAACCTTCTGCCCCTTTCTCTTCTTCTTCCGGAACTCCTGTGATACAGATATTATTACATTTCCTTGAATCACTTAGTTCTTGAATTCTCCCCTCATGGTCTAGTATTTTCTTATCTGTTTCTCAGCTTCATTATTTTCCATTAATTTATCTTCTGTTTCACTTATTCTCCCCTCTGCTTTCTTCCTCCATCCTTGCTGTCACGGCATCGAGTTTACTTTGCATCTCATTTAGAGCATTTCTTAATTCGTGTGACTATTTCTTACTTCCTTGATCTCTGCAGCAATATTCTCTGCTGTCTTGCATGCTTTTTTCAAGCCCAGCTATTAATCTTATGACTATTACTCAAAATTCTTGATCAGATATATTGTTTATATCTGTTTTGAGCAATTCTCTAGCTGTTATTTCTTCCTGGAATTTCTTTTGAGGAAAATTCTTCTGTTTTGTCATTTTAGCTATTTTTTTGTCCTTTAGATATTTTAATAGCTTGTTATGTGTCCTGCACCTGTAAGCACTACTATATTAAAAAGGGTTCATACACTGTCCAGGGCCTGGCCCTTCAGGAGGTGTTTTTGGAGTGTGTTGCTTGCTCTCTGTTGTTGTGACTCTGGTTGCTTTATCTCCCTACTTGTAGTGGTGTTTTGGACCTTACACCAGGTTTGCTTTGATTTGTTCATTGAAGCAACCCTAGGAAATATTTAAAAAGGGGAGCAGTGGTAGAAGAAGCCTCATCCCATACAAAGAGGGAAATGACAGGGGCGGGGAAAAAGAAAAAACAAATTACCAGGCAAAGAATCAGGGCAACTATACTGCTTAATCTAGAGAGAGAGAGAAAAAAATAAAGAGATACAGAAGAAGTATAAAAAGAATAGATTAAAAACATCTGCTTAAACAAACCAACAAGCAGAATAGAGAAAGGAAGAGATATGAGGAAGAAAATAAGGAAAAAATAATAAATACATACATAATAAGAATTGACCAAGAATCAAATCAGAAAATGCAGAACTACTGGACCAATATCTGACGGTGGCTTGGAACCAGTGGCTGTGCTGTTCTGGAGGAGGAGCTGTTGGTTTGGTCAGTGTCCATCTTGCTCCCGTAAATAAGTAGTTACCAGGCACAGGGGGGCATGGTTTGGTGTATACTGGTCCTGCCCCCACTGGGGGCCCCCTCTCCTGTTCCCTGAAGCCCACCTTATTGGTGATGGGGAGAAAAATGGCAACATCCCAATCTCTCCCCCCCACTGGTGTCCAGGATCACTTTGTTCAGGTCATCCTCACAGTGCCCTGTGGGCATAAGGAGGTCAGTTTGTCCCGCTCCATAGTGTCCTGCACCTCCCTGGTGCTCAGCTGGGATTCACACCCTGATGTCTTGGTGTGCCCTGGTTCAGGGTAGTGCCACTCTGCCCAGCCAGCTGACAATGGGCTTCTGACTGGTGGGGACCTGCAGAGTCTTTTGTCCTTGGAGCACTTATATACCTTCTTCCAACAGCACTTGAGAGAGGGGAATGTTCTGACTGTACCTCTGAGCTCACTACTCAGCCCATGGCTGGCTCCCCTTCCCCCTGTTTTTTCCATTCCCCAGTCTATGATTCGGGACATTTTTCTCTTGTCCAAATACAATTCTACACTTCCACAGACTCTCTTTCTCTTCCTTTTGTCTCTCCACAGAAGGGGATCCCTCCCCTCCATGACTACACTGCCCATTTTCTCTCTCTCGATTTTCAACCACACACCTTTGTCCTGCCAAGTTGTCCTGGTGGGCCCCTGGAGATGTTTCTCTCACTCTGTAGCCCAGATTCCTGGATTTCCAAGGCTTCTGGCCTCAATAATACTGCATTTGAGTTACAAGGGACCTTCGGGCCTCCCTACTTCTCTGCCATGTTGACTCCTCCCTCCCTAGAATATTCTTTAAAAATCAAGACCTCTAGAGAAACAGCAATTATTTTCATATTTTTTCCAGAAGATGTCTTATTTGCTTTAAACTAGCTTATTTTTTTTTGAACAAAAATTTTACCATATAAACGCTGCCAGTTTCCAGCAGTGATTCTATATGAATGGATAAAAATAGCCAATCCTTCAGATACAGAAATATACTCTATGGTTTTTCATGTGGAAATGTGCTTAATAAGAACTTAATGAGGATCAACCATATGTCAGATACTGCATGATGCATAATGACCTGAAGATAAATAAGCAAACATCCCTGTACTTGAGCCACTTGTTACTGGTCTACCAATCATTTTGTCTTGTAATAAAATCTCCAAGCACTTGTCAAGTTGAAATCCATAATCCTTTTTTTGTCATCTGATTATAATTCAAGTTGTAATAATAAATGAAATTTTACCATTATTCCTGCAGTTAACGTTGTTCCATTTATGCCCAAGTAATTGTCAACTAACTAAAATCACATTAATAAATCAAGCAATTCTACTGAATACACAGGGATTCTGCTAGACTGACTATGGGGGATAAACCCAGATGTTTCCACAAATCGTACCTTCAAGAAAAAAATAAAAGAGTCCTTATATGTGATGTTGGTCAATTTTGTGGTGTAACTATTCCTACCACGATGACTTTCGAGCTACTAATATTTTAACAAATGACTTGAATATTTTATGATCATCTCTCACAAGATGACAATGAGTTGAGATGCTGACATTAGCCAGTGCTAGCAGACCACTAGATAATACATACGTGAGTTATAGTCTTGTCACCTTTGTGTGGAGAAACAGGAAGATATCTTACAGGATCGTCACTTTAGCAACAGTTGTATGGCAACCTAAGAGGAAGGAAAAATAATAAGTGGCTAGAGAAAGCTTTAGAGAGAGATAATATATGGATGGTGTCCTAAAGGATGAGTAGGAGTTCCCCAGTTTGTGATAGAGCAGAGACACAGGGGGTGGAATATCTCGACAAAGGAGGCAGTGCATATCATTACAGAAGGAAATGAATGAAGTATGGTATAATCAAACTTGGAATAGTATGATGTGGCCAGAAAAAGGGGAGGGGCAGTGAGAAGTCCATATGGTAGGGGTGCATATGGTAGGAGCAGGGAGGGTGTGGGGGAGCCTGATTATGAAGACATGTATGTCATAGTAAGGAACTAGGTAGCATTTGATATTTGCCTCAATTTGAATAGTGGGGTGAGATGTCTGGCTTCTTGTTTTAGGGAAAAAAAATTCTAGAATCAGTACAGAGGATATACTGGAGATAAGGAGAGAACAGTGAAAGCAAAACCACTTAGAAGCTTCCTGCAGAATTCTAGGAGAAAAAATAATGAAAGCTTCAATTGAAATGTTAAGTTTGAGGTGCTTGTGAAAATTCTTCCCTCCCTCCTTCCATAATAATGTTAATGTTTATTAACATAAAACATTGTATAAGATGTATAGTGTGAGGATTTAATACACGTGTAGATTGTGAAATGTTTAGTACAATAAGATTAGTTCACACATCCATCACCTCACTATGTTTTCTGCTCTTGTTGTGGTGAGAACGTTAAATCTCTTCTCTCCCAGCACCTTTCAAGTACCCAAAACAGTGTTAACTGTAGTCACCATGCTGAACATTACATCCCCAGGCCTTACTCATTGTATAACTGGAAGTTTATATCTTTTGACCACCTTCGTCTATCCCACCAACCCCCGCTTTCCTTCTGGAAACCACTGATTTGTTTTATGTATCAATGAGGTTTTTTTTTTTTAAGATTATATATATAAACGCAATTATACAGTATTTGCCATTCTCTGACTTATTTCACTTAAGATAATACTTTCAAAGTCCACCTGTGTTGTTACACATAGCAGGATTTCCTTCCTTTGTGACTAATATTCCATTGCATATATACAAACATTTTTTCTCCATTCATCTTTCAGTGGATACTCAGGCTGTTTCCATGTCCTAGTTATTGTGAATCATGCTGCAATAACATGGGAGTGCCGGTATCTCTTCAAGATAGTGATTTCATCTTTTGAATATATCCCTAGAAATGGAGTCGCTAGATCATATAATAGCTCTATTTTTAATCTTTTTGAGGAACCTCCATACTGTTTCCCATAATGGCCACACCAATGTACATTCCCATGAACAGAATATGAGGATTCTCTTTTCTCTGCACTCTTGTCAACATCTCTTAGCTCTTGTCTTTTTGGTAATAACCATTGAACATAACATATGGAGTGCTTTCTCATTGTGGTTCCGATTTGCATTTCTTGATGACTAATACTGTTGAACACCTTTTCATGTTCTTGTTGACCATTTTTATATCTTCTTTGGAAAAATGTCTGGTGTTTTACCCATTTTTTAATGAAATTTTTTGTCTTTTTGCTATTGAGTTGTATGAATTCTTTATGTATTTTGGATATTAACCGCTTATCAGATCCTTAATTATTTTTAAAAAACCCTAAGAAAACAATGAGGAAATGTTTTAGTGATCACAACAATGATAGAGAACACGGGCATATTTTCCTCATTGTGCTTTCCCTTTCCATTTTGAGACTATTGTTAGCAGACAAATCTTATTGCGTTCCCCTTCTTTGTATAATTAAAATAGTTGATTATGTGGAATGCTCCTTTATTGTCATGTTTCTATATAATCTTGTGTTAATCAACTGAAATTATGTTGGATTCTAAATGTAGGGACAAACCAAATGTGGGTAGAGGACACAAACAAAAAAGCATATCTGATTTAAGTGGACATTTCTGAATATTCCAGTGTCCAAATTAGATACTTTAAGGAAATTCAATAATCTTGCCAAACATGTGTAAATCAAGTCTTAACCTACTTAAAAAAGCATGTTTTATATAAAGAACAACTGTTCCTCAAAAGCTGATTCAATGTGCAAAGAGCTTACGTACTTTTCTTATCACACATTTGTCTCCTCATCCACATCTTCCCCTCCCCCGTCTTTGAACTAACATTTGTGTTTTTCTAATGCAGTGGTGATTCTTTATTCTCTATCTTAAATCCATGGATTGTCCCAGGGCAATGATAATGTCAGCACAAATATAAAGTTTCAAACTGACGCAACTGCTACATGTCTATCATGACTTATAGTACTGAGTGGTGGTTATCCTGAATGTTCATGCAGAAATTTTAAACTTCAGGCATTCAGTATTGTATTTCCTGTGGCATTCTGCCAAACTCAAATGCAGCCACTGTTTCTTATGACATATTAGCAAGAATATTAGTGGAAAAAATAATCTGAACACCACTGGCATATTTTCCTGTTTTGTAAAGCTCCTTTTCTGCAAAGGATAAAGCATTTACTTTTTATTATAAAGAGGAGGTAAACACGGACTTTTATTTGAGACACAAATTTTAAACCCAAGTGAAAATTACTTTAAGGCCGTGTCTATATTAAAGCAATGAAATTAATGAAGTAGTTTATTATGATGCAGTCACAAACTGGTGACCTTCAGGGCAAATCTATCCCCCACTATCCTTTTGGGGGAATGCTTAATGTTTAAAAAAAATCTTTTATACTATTAGGTAGGTACAGCTCTGTAATCTCTATCCCCCCACAACTTCAGAATTGCCAACTCTAACTCTCACACTTTTTGACTGAATCCTGTAGACCTTTGAGTTTGCTACCTTGAAAGTATAAACATGCAGAAACCTTAGGTATCAGACAATGTGGGATTCAAAGCTTGATTCTTCTAATTACTATGTCAGCTCTCAGAGACCCATTTCTTCAATGTCGTATGAGAATAACATTGTTTAATTTCTAGATTTTTAGAAAACTTAATAAAATCACCCAACAGTGCAAAATGTTTGTCACTTGGTGGGAACTCAAAATGCTAACTTCCTTAGCAAGTATAATTATTGATAAATTATATATTGAACTGAAAGAATTAGAATCCCTTGAGATTTTCAAATAGTTCACTTCTTGTCTTCTCAATCACAATTTCCCTATATCCTTTATTCCATTATGAAGTTACATGAATTATTTTAAAGCAATGAAAATCATCCTTGGCTGGGGGCAGGGGGGAATCATCTTTTGTGAGTTCTTTTATGCTATGGTTTGAATGTTTGCATTCCTCCAAAGTTTGTGTATCTAATTCCCAATGCCCAAAGTGATGTTATGAGGAGATGGGACATTTGGGAGGTGATTTAGGTCATGAAAACAGTCTTCATGATCAAGACTGGTACCTTTATTAAAGACACCCCAGAGAGCACGTGAAACATAATGAGAAGTCTGCAACCCAGAAGAATCTGCAACCATTCAGGCACCCTGATCTCAGATGCCCAGCCTCCAGAACTGTGACAAGTACATTTTGTTGTTTATAAGATACTCAGTCTGTAGAATTTTGTTACAGCATCCTGAACGGGTCTGAGATATTCCATGTTCCATGCGTGTAGTGGGACCATCTCCAAGTGAGAAAAATCTATGTATAAGAAACTTATAAAGAGACACTCCTGAGGACAGCTTTAAAAACTGCTGCTCACTTCCTGTGTATTTTGAAGAGTACAACAAACCAGAAAGGTATTCTTTCTTGCTCACAGGTGTAAACTCCTATTGTCCTGGGCTTGCCAACTTTTCTCTTCTTTTCCTTCCCAAACCAGGTCACTCTGCAGTCTCTTTCCCTAAGGCATATATACCTTTCTAAGCTTATTTCTCACCCTTTTCCCCTTGGGTTATTTTCTTGTCCTGTCTTATTTCTCCTCATGCCTCAGGGAGTCCTTTCAACACACTGGCAAGGGCCAGGTAGTCCAAAACAATCTCCCTTTTGTTTTCCATAAACTCCATCCTCCATTCCAATAAGTCAGTTCTAAAATATGCTGAACTTCAGGTTGATGAATCTTGCTGGAGGGGGCAGGAGAGAAGGAAGGTTTGCAGGGGAGATTTCAGAAGCACATGGCCTGATGGCAGGGAGAGGAGGAAACCACGGGTCGTGGCTTCTCCCCTTCCGGTGTTCATTAAACATCAGTGGGCTCCTGCTTCTTCCCTCCTGCTTCATTACCTGGGGCTTAATTCAACGGTCTCATACTCTACCCAGTCTTTCCTTTGTCATCACCATTAACATTGTCGCTGGGTAAAGAGACTTTGCCACACAAAGCCTACTTGTACCGGAAACAGAGATACCAAGAGAAGAGTTCTATTTCTCTTAAGCAAAGAAAATCTGTTTGTGGCTCCTTTCCACAGCTTACATGTCTTGTCTCTCTCAGTCACTGTAATTATATCAGGCTCCTTCCTAGCTGACCCCTGCATTGGGATAGGATTCTTTCCTTTGTTCCTGCCCCATATAGCGCTTCACATTTTCCTAACGACACTTATATAAGACAAGATACAGTGCTTGCCTACACATATTGGATAGTCATAGACTGGTTAAATATAATCCTATTTTCTTTTTTCATGCTAAACATAAATTATTTGAAGACAGGGACTTAATCTTCCCATCTGTACATAACTTTCAGCACTGAGCACACTGCCCTGAGCAGAGGATATACCTTATAAATTTTAACTGAATTGGACTATATAATTTTTGCTTTGATAAAAGTTGAAAATAACACAAAGTCCAAATCCATCATGTCAATCCCTCCATTAAAATTCCCACTTCTTTAAATAATTCCCATTTAAGGCATTAAGGCATTAAGGCATTAAGTCCGGTAGAGTGGTAAAAATCCAGTTTTAGGAGTCAGAAGATAGGGTTTAAATCTCAGTACTCAATTGGGGTTTACATCTCCCTGTTTGAAACTGTGAAATGAACTAAGGCCCTCTTCATAGAAATGCTGTCCAGAAGGAAAGGGTTTCATATACTAACATATAACCCAATCCCAGGAGGATTTATATTTTAAAAGGGCAATCTGAGACAGGCCAAAGTATTCACAATAGAGGAATAAATTGAAGGGTAAGATTTTGTTTTAGGAACCCAGCTGGATCCCTGTCGTCGTCTACATTTAAGCACTTGATTTCCCTCTAACTATTTTTTTCTTGTGTAACTAGAGATATTAATTGTGAAAATAAAGTATACAGTACATGATTTATTGGGATATTTTCTGTATTTTCTAAGCAGGTCTGAAACCTGGTTTAATTGAAAAGGATCCAAGACTTACTCTTTGTGAATTATTTTCTGAGGGAAGGAAAAGGAGCCAAGAAAGAAATATTACATCACGGAAATTAGACCAATTCCCATATCACTGCCTACTTTTCTCAGTTTTTACATAACTCCAAGAGTTGACTTAAGTTATTATATCATAGGAGAAGAGAATTATCCAAGTAGTTCTTATAAGCATTCAGCAAACTCCTGACATTCTAAAGCATCATCTTGCAAGCTAGACTGAGTTATGCTAAGCAAGGATTTCTTCTTGACAATACAGTCATTTACCAAATTCATACGAATGCTATGTGACCATTTTTATTATCCTAACTTTGTGTTTATATTCTTGCTGGTTACTTACCATGTACTTTGACTGCCTCAGAATGCCACTTTAGATTCTCATAAGGATTTGAAGAAAACATTAAAGATATTCCATTAAACACACACTGAACACCACCCCAAATTATCCATTCAGAAGTTCTCTGTATTTTATTGTTTTTAGATATTCTTGTTCAGATTATACAAGAGGTAAAAGTGGATAAATCCATTAGTCCTTGCTTTTGTAAATAACTTATTAAAAATGATTTGAGAAAATTAAGACAGACTTGCCCATTTAAAGCATCTTTAATGAGATTGGGACTTTAAAGTAAATTGACCCAGAAAGTCCTTTCTATGGAGACAGCTGGGATTCTAATGCAGACACTGAAAAAGCTGTTAAGCTAAGTTGTAATCATATACTATATTTCGGTTGTTGGTAACTTACACCAAAAGTACTTTGATGTATAAATAATCACATTTTCTTTTCACTCATGGTTTGGGTACTGTAAGAAACACATTCATTAGTTCAGACCATTCAAGTAAATTATTGCTGCAATGCTTCAGGGCATAATTTATTCTTGGAGAAAATTTGGTTGAGTGTTTTGAGTGTTTATTTTCTAAGAACCTCTCTGCAGTCTAAACTTTTAGAGTCTCTGTATTTTTCTAGAATAAATTATGTATTGCATAGAAACCACCAGTTCAAATACCCTCATTACCTATAAAGCTCTTAAAATTGCATCTAATCTCAAAGTCTTTCCAGCTAACTCTAGATGAGAAGTAGTTTCTTTTCTCTTACTCTATTTGTTCCTGAATTGCTCATGAGCTTTCATTTCTACCTTCAAAACACTTGCTAGACTGCTTGTATGTTTCTTGGCTACTGGTTTGAAGTCCTTTGTCTAAGGATATAAATATTTCTTTTATATTCTAGACAATATTTCCTTCCATTATAAATCTTTACAGGACAAACCTTTATCCGACACATTTAACTTGATCCTTTCAGAACTTCTTGGTGAGAATGTATATACCTTAACGCTAAATAGAAATTTAAGGTCATTCACTTTTTCTGAAAGGCAAGCAGGTTGATATTGAGTCCCCAGCCTTTTAGATATTTCTTTTAATTACCATGAAAGTAAACACACTTCCCTTTTGAGTTGAGTTTCTTCAATTAATGAGATAACAGAGTAGTGTTTATAGGACATTAGCTGCTCCTCAGTGATAGCAAGCAAACTGCAGAAGCTACATCTGTAATTGGTTTTCTGATACAGCCTTAGCAAACACACATAAGAGTGAAGTTCATGGAAGGGATAAATGGATTTGGTTACCTTCATACACTACCTTCAAAGAGTGGTTTAATTATGTTTCCTTATAGCACCTTCCCTTCCCCCAACCCATTAGAGCTTCTTGATTTATGACACAATAGTTGTAGCATTCCCAGTAAAGACAGGATTTTCTCCTGTCAGAAAGCGTGGCTCCCTGGTGATAGTGCTCCAGGAGAGTAAATGAGATTCTAATGTCTTGGATTATTATCCGAAGGGAGGATCAAGGAAATAATTTTTATTTTTTCTGTTTACCACACATACCAATGAAAATTCTCAATTAATGAGTTAATTTGTATGAATGTTTTAATACATACAAAAATTGAAATAGGAGACATCAAAAAAAAAGCTTCCTGGTAATATCACTTTTCTATCATATCTAAACCACTTCACAAGCTATATGATTTGTTATAATTAGGTATATTCATGTTGCTTATGTGGGTCAAAATAATGTTTGAAGGGCCCAAGAGTCATTTGTTTTTACTAATGATGCACACTTTTTTCTTAATGAGTGTCAGAAATTTGCTTCCTCGGTCATATAAAGGCAAACTTATTTACAGTGGAATCTATTCCCATTTTCTGACCAGACAGATCTGAACCTCCTCATATATTAGCAAATAATAAAATAAGCACACGCTACAGACCCTTGCCCTTTAAAAAACTTCAATGTTTTTGAAATTTGTTTCACATTTTGTATCTTATTAGTACAATTTATGGGTAAATAGTGGTAATATTACATGTGGATACCTAGCTGAATAAAGCATAGACTCTGTTCCTAAGGAGCTCATGGTCTAAAAGAGGAAACCAATAAACTGATTATTATAATACACAGTTGACCAGTGACCAATGTAAGAGTTAGGGGCACTAACTACATGCCATTCAAAAATCCTTATATAGGTTTTAGCTCCCCCAGAACTTAACTGTTAATAGTTTACTGTTGACCAGAAACCTTACCAGTAACATAAGTAGTTGATGAGCACCTATTTTTTGTGTTATATGTACTGTATACTCGATTCTTACAATAAAGTAAGCTAGAAAAAAGATGTTAAGAAAATCATAAGGAAGAGAACATACACTTACAGTACCACACTGTAAAAATTCTGCCTATTAGATCCATGTAGTTCAAACTCCTGTTTTTCCAGGGTCAGCTGTAGTGTGGAAGTCATATAATCACTGTATAAACATTTATCATGACGTTGTCAAGCAGGTGTGAGTGTCACTTTGAATAAGATTTAAGCCAACCCTTTGCTTACCCTTTTTATTGTGAATTCCTTAAGTTCAGTCACTGGTCATGGATAGCAATGGAAAAGGAGATTTTATGGATAATTCAGGAGCTGCAACAAAGGTCCAGGTTCCTAGAGCGATTCTTGGCAATTCGGCGATCAGAAAAGCACTGTGATTGTGTAACAGTCATTATTAGGAGGCCACCGAGAGCAAACAGACCCCTCCTCTGACTGTATTTGTGAAACTTCGCTTTTGCCCTCTGTGGGGAAGGAAGGTACCCCAGTAATCCTTAATACGTACCTCCCTCATATACATTTCCTTTTTAGGTTGTAAGAACGCCCTGAGCCAAGTAAGTAAGTAACTAAGGCCTTAGTGAAAGATAGTTTTAATTTATACATTTTTAATTCTAATTATATCTGTTACTCTCCAGTACGAGTTTCTGGGCAGGGTATTTAATTTGAAATTGAAAATATTTCTTTGGGGCGCCTGGGTGGCGCAGTCGGTTAAGCATCCGACTTCAGCCAGGTCACGATCTCGCGGTCCAGGAGTTCGAGCCCCGCGTCAGGCTCTGGGCTGATGGCTCGGAGCCTGGAGCCTGTTTCTGATTCTGTGTCTCCCTCTCTCTCTGCCCCTCCCCCGTTCATGCTCTGTCTCTCTCTGTCCCAAAAATAAATAAACGTTGAAAAAAAAAAATTAAAAAAAAAAAAAGAAATTATTTCTTTACTGTGTATTGCAGAATCTAAGATACCCTAAGCTTTCATTCTGATGAGTGAACATTTTAACGTTCCTATCATAGAGTTCTGTTCTTTGTAAGAGATAGTCAATGTATGTACACCCATGTGCACAGGAACATTACTCATAACAGACAAGAAGTGGAAGCAATTCAAGTGTCCATCAATGGAGGAATGGATAAACAAAATGTGGCATATACACACAACGGAATATTACTCAGTATTAAAAAGGAAAGACATTCTGACATATGCTACAACAGGATTGAACCTTGAGGACATTATGCTGAGTGAAATATGACAGTCGCACAAGACAAATACTGTGCAATTCCACGGATAGGAGGTATTTAAAGGAGTCAAATTCGTAGAAACAGAAAATAACATGGTGGTTACCCGGGGCTACAGGGAGAGGGAAAAGAGGAATTGTCTAATGGGTATAGAGTTGGCAAGGTGAAAAAGTTCTGGAGATCTCTTTCACAACCATATGAATATACTGAACACTCCTGAACCGTAGGCACTTAAAAATGGTTAAAATGGCAAATTTTGTTTTTTACAATAAAGGAAATAGTAAGCCTACAGTTTTTACATTTGAAAATGTGATTATAATATCCGAAACTTTGAAATAAAATCCATACTACATGTAGATTGACTTTGTAAGAATTATACCAGCAAACAAGAAATACACGGCTATTTTAAAGATGCTACACAGAAAAGGCAATGTGAACAGACAAAATGAAATCACGTAATACCATCCTGGAAAATGACTTAGATGAACACTCAAGATTCATTCTCTGTCTCTCCCTCCCTCTCTCCCTTATTTTGTGATGAGAAATTTAAAATCTCTTTGTAAACCAAATATAAACTCAACAAGGAATATAACAAATCAATGATTTGGTAAAACAAATCTTATAAATAAATATAGGAGGAAAAGAAACAGGGAGGGAGGGAGGGAGGGAGGGAGGGAGGAAGGGAGGAAGGAAGGAAGGAAGGAAGGAAGGAAGGAAGGAAGGAAGGACGGACGAAGATAAAGTGTCAGTGCAAAACTTAGTTCTTAAACCAAGCCTTATGGCATTCTTGTTATTCCTGCAAAGCCTGTCATCTGAAAGACCCGAGTTGCAAATGACATGGAACTTAAAAGACGAAGAAAGAAAGACAAGCTTTCTGAGATCTAAGGTAGCTCTACAAGCCCAGGTATTTCATTCTCTACAACAGCAAACACACAGAGTGTTCTCCATTCCGCATTTTCCCCAGAGGTGTGTTTGCCTTTGGAGGAGAACTATAGTATGTGCTTAACATGATTGGTATTAATATTGACTTTCAGACAGGTGAGAAGTCTGAGATGTTATAGGGAAGGACTGGCATGCTTCACGCTCTGTAGGCATTATATTTGTGTAAGATATATTTGTTGTAAAATGCAAATCACCAAAATGAAATCTAGGAAAATGTTTCAAGCCAGTCTTGAACATGTGATTATGGTACCTATTGAAAACATTTAAGTTTGAGAGGGAGAGGAGAATTAAGAGAGCTATTCAAAAATAGTGTCTGTGAATGTCAAATTTAGGCACATTTAGTTCTGCCGGAGACCAGTCTATTCAGAGAAGCTGCTTAGAAACTCTGAGCCTTTTATCCTTTACACAGTCACTCCACTGAGAAGAGAACAAGGAAACTAGCTAAGAAAAAGGATGGCTGCTAATAAGTAGAATGGAATGTTGGCACTACAGAAAACAAATCTGTAATTTGAAGGCTCTGGAATGTACGCATTTTTATTTGGGGGTAAATGAGATTATGAAGGTAGTAAACACATTTCTCGAGTTTGTGATCTATAGAGGCATCCATGTGGCTCCATGTAATCTTTTTCCTTTTATCTATCAGAGTAAATAGTTTCTTTACACATTCTCTGTTTAAAACTAAGAATGGCCGTCCTTTATTTTTTTCTTGATAAAACAAACCTGGCAAATGATTGTTTGGTTGTATCTTTTGTTTTGATGTAAAGACCAGTCATGACTGGATGACAGAACAAAGCAGTGATTTTGCATTCTCATATTCCAGACTTAAACATTTGTTTTCTGTTGCCAAAAAGACCCACAGAACCATGAAAGCAGACCCGTGACTTCTGTAGTTACGGCTTCAATGATCGAAGCAGAGTGAACCTGAGGAAAATACATTTTTGTCTGCTCTTGGTGAAGCAGGCAGAGACCCTTAGTGAACTTTACCCGAGTATATCATGCTTTTTATTTGATTGCATGGTTTATAGAGATACAATTTGTTTTCCAAAGAGCACTCAGCAAATATATGTTTAAGAATTCAGCTTTAAATATTGTTTAGAAATGGAAACTACAGGGAAAGATGCTTTGCTTTTGGAAGTTTCTTCATTTTTCTCTTTTCTAATTGTTGAAAAATTACCTGACATCCAGGGCATTTTCTGTGTTCTTTCTTGGAATTCCGTAAGTGGAAGAATTAATTTATTTCTGTCCAATAAGCCTTGACGGGTCTCTACTCAGGGAGTAACTTCTACTCTTCTGGAAATGGGTATCATCATACTGTCTGGAGAGCAATTTAGATCTGAAGAGCAAAAGAGTAGTAATAACAGTAAGACATTGGGACAGTACTTGTAACTTTTCAGTTTTCTCTCCTGTGTGACTTTTTATCCTCACTACAACTCTGTAAATTAAGGTGGGCATATGGTCAACATCAAAATGTCTAAAGCCTTAGGCTGCACACATGTGTAGTCACCAGGAAATCCAAGACCTCTAAATCTAAGTGAGAACATGGACTCAGCTAGAACACAGGGAAGCATGCTTGCACACAGGCTTTCAGGGGGATCTCTCACATGATTTGCCATCTTCTTGTGTCCCTCCTCAACACAAAGCTTGCTTATAGCCATCCCTAGGTTTGTATTCCTTTGGTAATTGCACTATTGTTCGCATTATTCCTCTTAAAGTTTTGCCCCTCTTGGATCCACACCTCCTGCCATCTGACTAGAGACCTAGTGTATGTGTCTGCTGTAATGAAGCTAGGCATGGCTCTACAAGTGGCTTTGGCAAAAAGTCAGTAGATGGAAGTCACTTACAGTGTGCTCTTCTGCACATGAGCCTCGGGAAACATTGCATGTTATGGCCAGCCCCAATTCTTCTGGTTTGGGAGAGTCTGCTGGTCCAAGGAGAATGAAAGCTAAATCGAACGTCACTGAATCCAACTGAACGAGTGGATTCAGTGCTGAGCTGAGCTCAGTCTAGGTGGGTTGACTTCCAGATACCCCACAAACATGTGAGAGAGAAAAGTGATCACCACTGCAGGCCACTAAGTTGTGTGTAGCTTGTTTCATAGCGTTACCCTTGCACTGGCTAACTTATACCCTGTGTATGATCAACAGCCACAATCTGGGATTATGAACCTAGGTGTAAAAAAAAAAGTCTGTTGCCTTTTCGGCTCTTTGGATACAGTAAATTAAAGTAGCCTCTCGGAATCAAAGGAAATGAGCTCAATAATACCCATGGTTACATAATGAACAGCTCTGTTAAGAGCTTGCTTTCCTAATTTAATCATACTGTGCTGACCTTCGGTATTCTTTATAAAATGGAAAAGACAATACCTCTTAATTATTAATTAATTAATAATACTTAATTCTGCCTCCTGGAATTCAGCAGTTCATTTACCAACTTGCTCAATTAATACTGGTTGAAACCCTGTTTTTCTAGAATATGCAATGATGAGTAAAATCATGTCTCTGATGACTAAGATTTCTAAACTACTAGTTACTAAAGGGAAAAAATTACTTTTCAATAAAATAAACAGTATAATAAAGTTAAGTGCTTACTAATTTAGGTATACAGCGGAGGCTAAGTCAGGTAGAGAAAGGACTATTTGAGTTGAAATTTGAAGGATTGAGGGAAGAGGAGGAGAGACAGGTTATGTCCTCACAAGCCTAATAAATACAAACAAGAAAATAGTAACTAAATTGAATAGAGTTCTCTAAACAACCTTGACCACATGATCAAAATTAATATAACCCATAAGGGAACAAATAAACTTCTTTTACCTCCCTGATATGAAGTATTGAGAAGAACATAATATTTCTTATGTGGTATGTTTTGCTAAAAATGCATAACCTGAATCTAACCATGAGGAAATAGAAGGCATACCTAAATTGACAGATATTCTACCAAATAACTGGCCTGTACTCTTCAAAACTGTCAATGTCACAGAAGACAAAGGAAAACGGAAGTGTTTAAGATTAAAGGAAACCAAAGAAACATGGCACCTGAATGTACGTGCTGTATAGGATACTGGGACATTGGCAAAATCTCAACAAGGTCTGTAAAGCGTATAATCCTGCGTCAGTGTTCAGTTCCTGGTTTTGACAGTTGTGCTTGGGATTAGAAAAAAAATAATGTCCTTGCTTTGAAATAAACACTAACGTATTTAGGAGGACATGAGTAAAATGTGTGTGTGTGTGTGTGTGTGTGTGTGTGTGTGTGCGCGCGCGCGCATGCGCGTGCAGATAGAGGAAGAGGTAGAAGGAGGGACAGATAAAGCAAATGTGGTAACGTATGAATGTTTGAGGAACCAGGGTTAAAGGTATATGGGAATTCCTTGTGCAATTCTTACAACTTTTGTAAGTGTCTGAAATTTTGTCAAAATAAATATGAAGGCAAAATGAGACAAAAGGATGAGAGAGAAGGTTGAGCCTAGGGTACAGCAATGGCAGAATTAAAGGTACTAGAAACAGGCTCAGTCATCGGTACATGCCCAAGTATGGTATGGCCAATGGGTCCTGCATTTTAGAGGCCGCCTATCACTGTGGAATTAGAATGCTAACTTTCCTACACACAAGAATAAAACTCACAACTTTGAAATAAGCTCTGTGAATTGGGCCAGTATCAGTTTCCTGGGTTTGATATTGTGCCGTAATTGTGTCAGATGTCACCACTGGGGGGGGGGGGGACTGTGTACCTCCTGTACCTTTCGTGGCAACTTCCTGTCAATCTGTCATCACTTCAAAATCAAGATGATTTAATTGCCTTCATAAAACTTTCTCAAAACAAAGAAATCTCATGCGTGTTTTCAACCTCATATTAATGTGAACGACTCCATATGCTGAGATTTTTACCTCTAAACAAGACTTTTAAACTTTATGTTGGCAAACAATTTTAACAGTTTTTAAATTTCATATAAAACTTGCAAGAACCATTTCTCTAATATTCCTTTTTCAGGTGACAAAGATTCTCTCCTTGACCAAACTTAGGCAGGATCCTTTAAACCCTGTTCTCCACTAGGCCTCAATCTTGTCCCGTGAGGAGTGGAACTAACACTAACATTACCTCTAACGGCTGGAGGCCACATCCCTAGGATGACTCCAGCCCCCCTCGAAGTACCTGCCAGGGAAAATCCAAGGCTGCCATAACTTTGATTAAGTGCCCGTTAACAAACCCAGATGGGTTTGACATGAATGAGTCCCCCTTCTTGCTTTTTATAATTGCTTGCTTCTCTCACTCTGCTAAAACTCCACATCACCCTTCTTATTCCCTCACTTTCCCTTTAAAACACCCATTTACCTCCATGCAAATCAAACTTGAGTTTCGTTCACGCTGGACTCTTTCCCCTATGGCAGTAGTTAAAGTAGTTATTGCTGATTAAAATCTGTCCTTACCATTTTCACCAGTATCCAACTTTGTTGATCTCTGGCAGAGATTAAAATTTATTTGTATTTGCTTTGTGACAAGAGCACCCAAATTGCCATAAATGTCAGAGGATTCAACGTTGGAGTAAACCTCAGGCAGAACACAGTAATAGTTACTTTTATTGACTAATGTGCATCTGATGTTGTGCATTCATTTATTTTCATTTACTGTTCATTATAGTCATGTGACCAGCAAAACAAAATAAAACAAAAAAGCAACAGCACTAATAGGTGGATTCAGCATGTCTATATCCCAAGCTCATGTTCATGGTGCCATGCTGGTCAGGTTGTATGATGCAAACCATTGTGAATTCCCCAAGGGAGCTCGGTATAAGTAAATGGAGACCATCCCAGGCACGACTGTGTTAAAGATTCTTTGCTGACAACTTTTACGCCTAACTTCTCCCTCCACCCTACATCTCCCTCCTATGGGCAAACTGATAAGAAAATTTGGGTGCTCTCTCCTTTGGCAACAACAGGAAGTTCATAGCACACTAGGGAATCTCCACCTCAGTGCACACTCTAATCACCCAAGTGTGTGTGTGTGTGTGTGTGTGTGTGTGTGTATGAATGAATGAATGAATGAATAAATAAATAACCCTAACCCATTTCCCTTCTTGCTCTCCTTAGTTATTTGGGGGCCTACTTGGGAAGTTCTCCTTGCTTTCCCCAAAATGTCTCATTATGTGAAAAGTAAAGCTTTTGACCCCGTTGCTACGTAGGTCATTAGTGTTGACATCCAAACCAATTAAATTTTGTGTGAAAATTCATCTTATTCCTTCAGAGTAGCCACAACAATGATGAGCCTTTTAAATGTTTAAATTTAAATCAATATAAAGTATTTTCAATTCACTTAATATTAAAATCATAAAAGAAACTTCTATAGTTAGTAGATGTTTAGTTAACATAAAAGCACCAAGATTCCCTGTGCAAGCTGATGGTGACACTGGGATTACTGTCTAATAACTGGGCCAATTCTGGGCCAATTCTAACCTTCACTGTCAAAGATGCAAAGGTTTCTGGTTGGTAAAAGCAGCTTGGAATGCACTTCATGTGAAAATAACACATTTACAAAAACACAGTTAGTGTGTGTTTTCTCCTGGAGGGAATATATATTTCTTCAGGGAGCTTAGCAATGGTTATGAAAACAATATAAAACCTGTCAGTATTCCATTATGGCCCTATTTTATACTTTCATTTCCAATAAATATTTTGTACTCATTACTGACTTTTGACTTTGGGTGTGATATAAAGAAAACATAAAAGCCTGAAATAGTGGCTATAATTTTCAGTTAAAAATTACTTAATGTTTCTTTGGAATAACATGTCTTCTAATAAAAAGATCCTACTTTTTTTTTAAAAGTTAAAAGTAAATGCTGTCAAAAACTAAATTCTCTCCAATTCTATTAAAACAAAGACAAATTAACTTTTATACATTCTTTGCTTTGGCATTTCCATCAGTGCATATGTGGCGCTTTAAAGGAAAATGATCAGATAGAAGGAGAAAGTTAGTAGAAAGTAAAATTTTATGCTGAAATTTAGCAGCACATTTCAGTATTAACAGAAGCTATGTGATAAAATTCCCATGCTGCATTCATATATTAATCCCAATAAAAAGCAATACGAGTTTTCTGAAGCGGTATAATTGCCATCTGCTATAATTTTGCCCCAGGTAGTGACCTCAAGAGCACGTTCTTCACACACATGAAGAAACAAATATGGATGCTTCTGCGTTGAAGCACAGAATGGAAAAGCCTCTCAGGAGAATGTTTCACTTACCGTGAGTATTTAAATGATCATCCCCCAGTTATTTGTTTGAAGGACTCACACGCAGTTATCTATACCAAATAAGCTAAACAGATTGGCCATTTCCCCTCCGAGAATTTAAGCTACACATCAGACCCTATTCAAATGTAAACACGTTGGATGGGGTAAATCAGCTTGAAAACAGCCATAAAACATACGTAAATGCAATTTAGGAGGGTGAGAAGTCTTAATGCTCTGCTTCATTCATCGCTGGACCCACTGTCATCCACCAGCCGCTATTATTTACACGCAGCTGCAGAGTCTATCAAATATGAAGGAGACGGGAATAATATAAAGTCAATGGGCAGCCATGGATCATTTCCATTTACTCATTCAAAATTTTATTGAGTAATTACTTTTTGTTTCTGAGATGATTGAGAGCAAACGGCGTAAAGGTGCCAGAGTTCAAGGAACTAACTCTCGAGAAGACGAGACGGAAGCCTGGATGTGAGGCAACAAATTCAGCAACAGAAAGGTGTACAGGTTGCAGGAGAAATAGTTAGCTTGGCTCCGGTGGCTGAAGGAAGCTACGGAGGACACTGAAGCCTGGGGTGCAAGAATGGGGTCAGGGAGGAGATGAGAAGAAGGGTGTGGGACATGGTTACAGGAAAGGACACACTCAAAGCGAAGAAACACGGAAGAGGGTGACAGGGTCTGACTGGCGTCCTGATCACACCGTATGGTGCGACGAGCTGAAATTGTTGAGACGGTAGAGGCCTTATAGGGGAGACTGGCCTGGAGGCCTCTGGAGTTCCTATTTTCTACATAAGCATGGGCAAAATGTGTCAGGCAGGGTTTCCTGCCCGAACCAGAAACAACTCCAGATATGTGAAGCAGAAAGGCAGCTAATAGGGTAAGTTTGATGTTTGGAAGACACGTAAAAGGGTAAGTCCAGGTTTACCTCTTGGAAATACACAAAACAACACACAGTGAAGAGAAAATAGAACTCTGATCTCTGAGGTCACCTGGAAGTTTGCTGGAAGAAGCTAAAACTGATCCCTCTGTCATCACTGCCTCTTAATGCCCCAAATCCCGACACTGGCTGGTGCTGGAGGGACTTCATATTTCCATGAACTTGCTGGAAGCACCATCCAAAACCTTCAGGAAGATGGACTCTGTTCACCTCGCCCTTTCAAATTTCTCATGATTACATCGGTCCAGAATCCTGGCATTCAGAAAAGGGTGGAAAGTGTAACTTTTAGCTTCTTAACCTTCTTTCCCAAAGAGTTTGAGTGAACCAACACAGAGTGTCCAAAGAGCTAAGAATTTTATGCAAAATTTGATATATTTGAAATCTTTTATTATCTCTTGTCTGTTGAAATATGGACATCCCAGCAAGGGCACAAATTAGAAAAGTTTTGTATGTATATTTCAGACCTGAATGATTATTTGCAATATGGAAATTAGCTGCTAGAAAAAAATGAAGAAAAGAAAAATTGCTTTCTTTAATTGGGAGAGCTTAAGAATGGAGATTCTGAGAGCTCTCTGAAGAAGGAAAAGGGAGCTTCTGAGCAAACAAAGGAGAATAATTTATTTCAGACCCGGAGAAGTGTATGAAGGAAGAAAAGAAGTTGAAACTCATAGTAAAAATTTAAGGGAGTCGTAAAAATAGACTTGTTTGACACTGAGTGACACACTATTACCCAAAAAGGCAAAATAAGGGGAGATAATTGGGCACTCCATGGCAGATAGATTCTGTAGCGTTCTGTGGCAGCCAGCGTTCTTGACCAGGAAGGTGACATTATGTAGAGCGCTCCATGAGGATATCTCCCCCAACCATGGCAACTGGGATAGAAAAATAGTGTCAGGGGGCGCCTGGGTGGCGCAGTCGGTTAAGCGTCCGACTTCAGCCAGGTCACGATCTCGCGGTCCGTGAGTTCAAGCCCCGCGTCAGGCTCTGGGCTGATGGCTCAGAGCCTGGAACCTGTTTCCAATTCTGTGTCTCCCTCTCTCTCTGCCCCTCCCCCGTTCATGCTCTGTCTCTCTCTGTCCCAAAAATAAATAAACGTTAAAAAAAAAAAAAGAAAGAAAAATAGTGTCAGTATCATTTATGGAAAGGATGTGCCAGTGGGAAGAGAGTGGTCAGTCTAGAAGAGCAGAAGTTAAGTCTGTCAGTGGGACTATAGCTGTGGAAGCAGAAATGAACCCAGAGAACTCACTGGGGAAGTGCTCTCTCAGTGCAGCAAGAATGTTGCAGTCAACTTTCCCAACACTTTGAGGACACTCATATACATCACTTCTCTTCCCTTCATCCAATTTGAAAGCCACCAAGCAGTCTTTGATAAGTATCTTGGCCTTCTGCTACCTCAGTATCAGGAAATACATGCTCTGCATAGGGGCGAGAAGAGGTCATCCCCAATTATAAATATATACATTTATATTCTGCTTTACGGACTTTTACACAATGTCTGTGCCGAAGGAGCTATTGCCTGTGGTCGTGCAAGGTTCAGGTGTTCAGAAAAAGGAGGCTGAGGTTCAGATACTAGAGAACAATTAATGAGCGCTGAGAGGCTGAAGTCCTAAATGACAGCCCAATCTGCACCATCTCCCGCAACTATGAAGGAGTCCAAGTGAGGCTTAGAGATACTGGGATACCCCTTAAGTCAGAGTTACATTATTCCACCATATGCTCTAAGTAGGATTTACCAAAGCCTCTGATAGGAAAGAACATCTGGGAACGGTCTCTCAAAATAGAAAGTGAAATTAGTGGAGGAATCTCCTCTCTGTGTTCCCTTCCCTGTGTAACTTCCAAAGCACGTCCACATGTGAAGGCAGGTATTTTATCCTAAATATCCCATGGTGATTTCATTGTCTTTTTTGTCATATCCCTGTACACCTCTATCAGAATGGAGTACGATAGTTGGATTCTACAAAGATCTGTTAGGGGAGGTGCATATGTGTTTGGTGATGCTGCATGAAAATATCATGTTCTCTGAGTAATAGCACTTGCTTTATGGACACAATGCCAAATTTGTCAATTGTTACATGAATGCTTCCTTCTATGAATCTCTCCCTCAAAATTTGCTGGCACTGCCCTGTATCATGGCACCTCAACACACTCATTCATTCTTTATTAAAAAAAAAAGTTTGCTGAATTTCTACTATGGACGAGGCACTGTGGGGTACAGAAGACTAAATCTGGTATGAAAAACATGCATTTATGGCCAGGGGTGAGAAATAAAGAAGGGATAAAATAGCTCTGAGATGAAGAGGGTAATGAATGACAAATGTCATAACGAAAATACAGAACTGTCATTTCTACTTAGGAACACTGCGAAAGCTTGCGTACTTTTTGAGCAGTGAAGGATGGGCGACATTTAGACGGGCACTGGATGAATCTGAGCAGAGGGCCAAGAAGAGCATGAGTCTTTTGTGGCAAACAGTGAATCACTTTTTTGGCTAGTGGTGAGGATGCAAAAAAAGGAATCATGAAGCCTTGTGAAATGTTTGCAGGTGGGTGTGTTTTTGCTGCTATTAGGTGCCCAGAGTATATGACTGCGTGCAATCATTTAATGCTTTAGTGAAACATTTCAAAGTAGGCCAGCTCAAAACCATTCAGTGGAAGCCAGAGAGTCCTACGTAGAGTGAAAGGCATTTCTGAGCCAAATTCCTGTGCCAGGTTGTTGTATCGCCACACCATGCTGCAGTGAGGATCTGGGCCAGTAAGAGCCTAGATTTCTTTAAACCACGAGCACTTTGAATAGTAGCATCCTGGGCTGAAACTGAGCTTTGGACAGAATCTTCAGCTCGTGAACGATGCAAGGTTTCTGGAGTCAGAGCGCCTGTATTTCAGTTCTGGCTCAACCCCTTATTGGCTGTGTATTCCTGAATAAGTCACCTTCTTTTCCTAAATCTTATCTTTAACATGAGGACAATAACAGCACCTACCTCATGCGGTTATGGTGAGAGAGAAACGAATTAATGAATATAAAGCAACTGGTACCTCTCTCTCTCTCAAATAAATAAACTTAAAAAAAAATTTTTTAAGGGGCACCTGGGTGGTTAAGCATCCAACTCTTGGTTTCGGCTCAAGTCATGGTCTGGTGGTTCATGGGCTCAAGCCCTGTATCGGGCTCTGTGCTGGCAGTGTGGAGCCTGCTTGGCATTCTCTCTTTCCTTCTCTCTGCCCCTTCCACTCTCTCACTCTCTCTCTCTCTCAAATAAATAAACTAAAAAAAGTTTTAAAAAAGCAACTGGTACAGGACAGGAACTCAACAAAGGTGAGCGGTGATGACAATGCTTGTGTGTCAGCAGACTTTTCAGATACAGGCCAGTCCTAGGGGTTTCAGAGCCAGCTGGGCCAACCTGGGAATTACCAATAGTGACGCCAACATTTTAAATCCATTTTACTTCCGGAAACTGAATTTAGAATTAGTGCTGTCTCCTGAAGCTCTGAACATCACTTCCCCAGTTACAGTGCTGCCTCAGATAGTCATAAGAGGAGCTGGGAACAAAGATCGAGTGTCCAAGAGATGGGCATACTAACGAAGAACTGAAATACTGGTCCAAAGCTCAGGAGTCACGATGGAGGGTAGTTTATGTTACTTTAGGAAATTTATAAAATATTTTCTTTACTCATACAGGAAATGACTTAGACATTCTTTAAATTCAAACTCACAATTGCCTTGACCACACACACACACACACACACACAGGTTTCAACTTTTTAAATCAGCTGCATAGAATTTCATTGTATGGCTACAACATAATTTAACGTTTTCTCTATTGATTGACATCAGAGTTATTTCCAGTCTTCTGCTAGCAATATTATAGTGAATAAATTGTGTGTGTGTGTGTGTATATATACACACACAAGAATACGTTGGTTATTAGCTTCTATAGAAAAGCATCTTGGTACTTAACTCATATGCATAGGACTTGAGACCAGCAAGCTAGGCCTATGTAGCTAATACTTCATTCCCTGTGTACTACCTCCTGAAAAGAGTTGAGAGTTTCTGGTTACAGAGAGTAGTTACTGTTATTTGCTATTTCTCTTCATCTTTAAGAGAAGCTCTAATGAACTGTGTGTGGGATACATAAATCATTTGAAGGTGAAGAAGCTTCAGAAACAAGGTTTGAACAGGCTCCTGATATCCTTGCTGAGTGTTCAAATCTCTTTACATTTTTTTAGCTGTAGCTTTTGCACAGTTAAAAGAAGAGGGCCCCAGTCAAATCTCCCGTCCCTCTCCTCTTGGAATTCAATGATCAGCCATTTGGGCACGAGAAAATTTGGGAACAAGAGCAATGATTCTTAATGTGCTCTTCGTCCTTGAATTAGAAGAAGATTTAACAAAATCCCTTTCACTATTTGTCTACCTGTCACATTAAACCACTGTAATATTTTCTCTTTGTGATTACAGAACTGAAAATTACAGAATACAGGATCAAGCGCGGTAATTTTAAAACTGAAAAATTTAGTACACGGATGAAGCAATGAAAAGTTCCTTCAAATAAGTCGCCAAGAGACCACGCAGTATAGAGCCCAAGGACATCAGATTTTCTACTGTCCTATTCAGTAACTTAAGGACTTAACAATTTAGTAAAGTATGGACACATAATATGCTGACAGGCTTCCCATTCTTTCTGAAGTGTTTTAAGTGCAAACTTATCAACTCTATGTTTTCTTTAGCTAAGTTCTCCATGATGGAGAGGTTTTATTTTTCTGTTGTTTGGTTTTTGTTTTCTCATCAATAGCTTGTTTGTTCTGATTCTTGTCCTTGAGGATCTAAGAATATTAAAGCTAATAGTATTGTACCATTCAGCCATTTAATCAAGCCTCTCCTTTTAAGTTGGGAAAGTGAGCTCAAGGCCGATTTAGAAACAGTGAAACTCTACGTTTTAATTTCTATTTTATAGGAATGTTCAATTCTTTGGATTGCAAGCTCCTTGAGGATTCAAATTTGCTTTACTTTAACAAGGAATCCCCAGTGATAAAATGCTGGGAATATAATAGATGCTGAAACAGTGTATTTAGAACGTAGATGTCTCTGTTCCTAGGGACACAGTGGCAGAGTCAGTGGCACAACCTGGATGGGCCCTATGTCAATCACTAGTGAAGAACTCTGCCACCAAGTTCTTCCTATCAGATTGTCTTCTACTGGGAGGGGGAAAAAAGCCTATGCTTTTGCTTTCCATATAAAAAAAATCTAAACATTTCTACAAATACTAGCCAAAATATTCTACTTTAAATTTTGGCTTCAAACTTCCAGGGAGAAGTTACCATGACAGTAGATACAGAATTTCCCAACTCCAATAAATAATTAACAAAACTTTAAAACTCAGGGAAAACAAAAATGGTAGGAATTAAACAAAATGGGACAACTCCAGGCCACAAATTTCAGAGAAAGAGGAGAGAATGAAATGAAAAAAAAATTTAAGGAAAGAATCATAAAATAGTAGTTTATCTCCTAATGTTTTCTTCACTCTTTGATAGGTGGTCTTGGGGATATGAACAAAATTAAGAAAAAACAAACAAACAAACAAACAAGACTCCACATGAAGTGGCTTTAAAGCTGAAGGCAAACTATACCCAGGGAATATACTAATTCCTGGAAGAGGAATATTTAAAACAGAGGTTATATTTAAAACAACCTACAATTTATATGGAAATGCCAGGACACAGCATAGCCAAACCATTTAAAAAAAAAGTTGGAATACTTCCACTTCCTTATTTCAGAAATTACTGCAAAATCACTGTAATCAAGATAACATGGCACTGTTATTAGGATAGACATTTAGGTCGACGGAATAGAAGTTAGAGTCTAGAAGTAGACTTCCTCATGTATGATTTTCATTGAAATGCCAAGACAACCTGCAGAAGAACTATCTTTTCAGCAAATAGTGTTGAGACACCTGGATACTCACATGCAAAATAATGAAGTTGGATTTCTCCCTCACACCACATACAAACATCAACTCAAAGTGAATCACAGACATAAACCTAAGAGCTAAAAACTATAAAACACCTAGAAGAAAACATACAAGTAAATTTCCAGATGTTGGGTTAGACAAAATCTTCTCTAAGCACAAATGACAAAAGAAAGAATGAATTGGCTTCATAAAATTAAATACTTTTGTACATCAATGGATACCATTGAGAAAGTACAAAGACAGCCCATAGAATGGAAAACATATTTACATATTATATATCTAAGAGACTTGTGTCTAAAATATATAAAGAATGCTTATAACCCCTCAATAACAGAAAGGCAACTAATGCAATTAAAATAGGAGTGAAGAATTTGAATAGAAAATCCCCCCAAAGAAGATGCACAAACGGCCAATAAGCAAATGAGAAGATGTTAAACAGTACTAGCTATCAGGGGAATGAAAGTCAACATCATCATAAAACGCCATTTATATGCACTAGAATGGCTACACTAAAAAAGAGATAGTAGTAAGTGTTGACAAGGATGTGGAGAAAGTGCACTCTGATACATTGCTCGTGGAATGTAAAATTATGCCACTACATAGTGAAGGTGTCTGGCAATTCCTCAAAAGGCTGAATATAGAGTTACCATATGGCCCAGAAACCCCACTCTTAGGTCTATATCCAAGAGAAATGAAAACATGGCCATTCAAAAATGTGTATACAGTGTTCATAGTAGCACATCTATCATGGTAAAAAGTAGGAAGAAGACAATTATCCTGATCAATGGATAATTAAAATGTAGTAAATCAACATGAAGGAATATTATTTGGCAATAAAAAGGGACGAGTTCTAACATGTTAAAACATGGATGAACCTTGAAAACGTGCTTAGTGAAATGCCAACCAGAAAAGATCACATCACCTATGATTCCATTTATATAAAATGTCTAGAATCCACAAATCTACAGAATGAGGGTAGGTTAATTGTAGCTTAGGATAGCAGGGGATGCAATGGTTGGGGGGAGGTATGATAGATTAAGGCTATGTGGTTTCTTTTAGGGGTGATGAAAATGCTCTAACATTGTTTATGGTGATGGATGCCCAACTCTGCAAACATACTAAAAGCCATTCACTGTACACCTGAGATGGATGTATTTTATGGGATATGAACTTTATCTCAGTAAAGCTGCTTTAAAAATAGAACAGAGGACTTCTGGGGAATATGGAAGAGTAGGAGGACTGTGAGCTCAACTCGTCCCATGGATAAAAATCATTCACATCAGTGTAGATAACCCAGAAAACAACCTGAACACTGTAAGCATGTATCATGTAAATAGAAGTGAAAAGAAACCTAGAGTAGCAATTCTTGTATCAAACTAGAGTTTAAAACAAAGACTGTAACAAGAGACAAATAAGGACACTATATAATTATTCAGAGGAAAATCCAGCAAGATACAACAATTGTAAATATTTATGTACCCAACATAAAAGCACACAAATACTTAAATTAGTTAATAACAAATAATGAACATAATGGAATTAATATTAATACTACAATAGCAGGACACTTGAATATCTCACTTACATTAATGGACAGATTATTGAAACAGAAAATCATCAAGCAGACAGTGGCTTTGAGTGATACATTACATCAGATGGATTTAACAGACATATTCAGAACATTACATCCTAAAAAAGAAGAATACACAGTCTTTTCAAGTGCATATGGACCATTCTGCAGAATAGATCACATGTTAGCCTATAGAACAAATCTCAACAAATTCAAAAAGATCAAAGTCATTCCATGAATCTTTTCTGACCACAATGCTATGAAACTAGAAATCAATCACAAGAAAAAAAATCTGGAAAGAACACAAATACATGGAGGTTAAATAACATGCTAATAAACAGTAAATGGATAAACCAAGAAATCAAAGTAGAAATTTAAAAATACATGGGAACAAATGAAAATGAAAAAAAAAACAGTCCAATAGCAATACAGGTCTACAAAAAGAAGAAGAATCTCAAACAACCTATTATTACACTTAAAGAGCCAGAAATAGAAGAACAAACAAAATCCAAAGCTGGTAGAAGGAAGGATAAAGATTTGAGCAAAAATAAATGAAATGAAAACTAAAACACAATAGATCAGATCAGTGAAACCAGGAGCTGGAGAGGAAGATCAACAAAATTGATACTCCTTTAACCAGACTCAACAAAAGGTGAGATGGGAGGACTCATATAAAATCACAAATGAGAAAAGAGAAATAACCAAAAGCACAGAAATACAAACAATTTTAAGAGATTATAAAAAACGATATGCTAACAAATTCGACAAGAAGAAGAAATGGTAAATTCCTAGAAATGTATAACCTACCAAAACTGAAGCAGGAATAGAAAATTTGAACTGATTACCAGCAAAGAAAATGAATCAGTAATCAAAAACTCTCAACAAATAAAAGTACAGGACCAGATGGCTTCACAGGTGAATTCTACCAAACAGGTTTTTTTAAGTTTATTTATTTTGAAGGAGAGAGAGAGAGAGAGAGAATGAGAGAATGAGCAGGGGAGGGGCAGAGAGAGAGAGGGAGATAGAGAATCACTGTCAGTGCAGAGCTTGATGTGGGGCTTGAACTCATGAACTGTGAGATCATGACCTGAGCTGAAACCAAGAGTTGGATGCTGAACCGACTGAGCCAGCCAGGTGCCCCAAATTCTACCAAACATTTAAATAAGAGTTAATATCTATTTTTCCTAAATTATCCCAAGAAACAGAACAGGAAGAAAACCTCTAATTCATTCTATGAACGCTGCATCAATCACCCTGATACCAAAACCAGATAAAGACACAACAAAAAAGAGAACTACATGCCAATTCTCTGATGAACACAGATGAATAAATCCTCAACAAAATGTTAGCAAATTGAATCCAACAATATTTAAAAAATCATTTACCACAATTAAGGGGGATTTATTCCTGGAATGCAAGGATGGTTCAATATTTGCAAATCAATCAGTGTGATACATCACATTAGCAAGAGGAAGGATAGAAACAATATGATTATAGCAATAGATGCAAAAAAAAGCATTTGACAAAATATAATATCCATTCATGATAAAAATCCTCAAAAGAGGGATAGAGGAAACACATCTCAACATAATAAAGGCTATTTCTGAAAAACCCACAGCCTACATCATACTCAGTGGTGAAAAACCAAGAGCTTTCCCCCTAAGATCAGGATGTCCACAACACATGGATGTCCACTCTCACCACCTTTATTCAATATAGTACTGGAAGTCCTAGACATAGCAGTCAGGCAAGAAAAAGGAATAAAAGGCATCCAAACTGGTAAGGAAGAAGTAAAACTTTCACTATTTGCAGATGACATGACACTGTATACATAAAACCCTAAGATTTCACCAAAAAAAACCCTAGAACTGATAAATGAATTCAGTAAAGTCACATAATACAAAATCCATGTACAGAAATCCACTGCATTTCTGTACACTAATAATGAAGTAGCAGCAAGAGAAATGAAAAATACAATCCCATTTACGATTATACCCAAAATAATAAAAATACCTAGGAATAACAAAAAACAAAAACAAAAACAAACCAAAAAAACCCCACAGAGATGGATGGAAGAGAATAGAGAGCCCAGAAATAAGTCCACAATTATATGGTCAATTAATCTTCAACAAAGGAGGCAAGAGGGAAAAAGACAAGGGTGAAACAGTCTCTTCAATAGTTGGTCCTGGGAAAACTGGACAGTTACATGCAAAAGAATGAACTGGGCCACTTTCTTACACTATATACAAAAATAAACTCAAAATGGATTAGAGACCTAAATGTTAGAACTGAAATCATAAAAACCCTAGAAGAGAGCATAGGCAGTAATTTCTCTGACAATGGCCTTAGCAACATTTTTCTAGCTATGTCTCCTGAGGCAAGGGAAATAACAAAAATAAACTATTGAGACTACATCACAATTAAAAAACAACAAAAAACAAAAAAACAAAACTTCTGCATAGCAAAAGAAACAAACAAAACTAAAAGACAATATACTGAATGGGAGAAGGTATTTACAAATCACATATCTGATAAAGGGTTAGTAGCCAAAATATGTAAAGAATTGATACAACTCATCATCAAAAAGGAAATAACCCAATCAAAAAGGTCAGAAGACATGAACAGACATTTCTCTAAAGAAGACATACAGACAGCCAACAGATACATTAAAAGATGTTCAACACTACTCATTATCAAGGAAAGGCAAAACAAATCCACAACGAGATGTCATCTCACACCTGTCAGAATGACTAAAATCAAAAACATAAGAAACACCAAATGTTAGTGACACTGTTGATGGAATGAAAACTGGTGCAGCCACTATGGAAGACGGTATGGAAATTCCTCAAAAACTAAAAATAAAATTATCATATGATCCATTAATTGTTCTATCCATTAATTGCTGGGTATTTACCCAACAAATTTGAAAACATTCATTCAAAAGGATATATGCATCCCTGTGTTTATTGCAGCATTATTTACAATAGCCAAGATATGGAAACATCCCAAGTGTCCACTGATAGAGGAATGGCTAAAGATATGGTACTTATACACAATAGAATTTTACTCAGCCATAAAAAATAAATCTTGCCATTTGCAACAGCATGTATAGATCTAGAGAGCATAATGCTAAGTGAAATAAGTCAGTCAGAGAAAGATAAATACCATATGATTTCATTCATAGGTGGAATTTAAGCAACAAAACAAATGAAGAAAAAAGAGACAAACCAAAACCTCAGACTTTTAACTATAGACAACAAACTGATGGTTATGGAGGGAAGGGGGCTGGGAGGACGGGTGAAATAGGTGATAGGGATTAAGAATACACTTGTGATGAGCACTGAGTAAGATGTAGAATTGCTGAATCTCTTTATTACCCCTGAAACTAATTTAACACTGTATGTTAACTATACTGGAATTAAAATGTTAAAATGAATATCAAAATCACACATTTTTTTTTAAATTCTGGGGTCTGTTTCACTGGGTTTGAATAATATAAATAGCCTCTAAAATATTACTTTATATTTCTCATTTTTACTATTATTTAAGTTATTAATTCCCTTTCTTAATTTCTTTCATCTATTGCTGAGAATCACTAAACTTTATTTTAAAGAATAATTTTAGACAGATTTTTTAGTTACCAGATACATTGGGGAAAAGATAATGTTTTCATTTGAACTGCAATCCTTCTTTGTTAACTTCGAAGTAAATATGTATAATGAATTGTTCACATTTAAGTAACTACAAATAAAATCCAGGAACTTCATTTGAACGGAGCCAGATTGTCATCCTGTAGGTCTTCTAAGGCTCTGAAACTTCAGCCAGAGGTTATATACCCTGTCTCAACATCCTAAAATGTGAGAATTATCCCTTCATATTTTTCATAACAATTCACCCACCACAAAGCATATTTGCTTGGAGACCTCCTCAGAGACATTTTAAAACAGTGAGGGTAAATTGTAGTTTCCTCTCATTTAAATGTTTCATTCCTAGGGGTGGCCTAGGAATATGTGAATATGACTAGACTTTTTTACTGCTTTCTATTTTAACCTATATTAATACAGATAACACGAGTTTTTCTCTACTTTTGGAAAAGCTGTGTGCGTGTGTGTGTGTGTGTGTGTGTGTGGCCCTTCCTCTAGGAAGGGCCAACATTAGTGGTCAGTCTCCTGTACACTGTAAAAGAACAACATGTCTTTTACATCTGCACTTTATTACATCATGTGATAAAAGTGAAGCCGAAGTTCTAGATGAAGAGCAGCCAAAGGTGTCTTGAAAGCTGAGAACAAATTATGCTCAGAATGCATAAGTTTCTCGAATGGATATCAAAAACAGCTGCTATGGAACTGCATTCCATTCATTGTGAGAACTTTAATTTTTTTTTAAAGGAATACCCCTAAGTTAAAAATGGTATTTGAATCTAGCTTCCTACATAAATTAGCACAGTTACCTCTCACAGCATGGTAGCCATCACATGGACTTTGAGATCACGAACCCCTACGTCTCTCTGTTCTAACATCTTCTATTCGTGCCACTTGGAGCCAATGACTCCAATTTTCCTCACCTTAGTATTCTTACCTATAAAATGCATATAACTTTATTAACTTAGAAGTATTGAGATAATTCATTGAAACAGCACATGTAAATTACATATCACAGTGCTGAGAAACATGAACTGTGTTTTAATAGTGGAATTAGGATGCACAATATCTTAAAGACAGAAGCTAGATACTCAGTAAACATTAGTCGTTTATTCTGCTTCTCTAACATTCTATGAATTGTGTAAGTTATTTGTATAAATACAAGTATATATAGGACCAAATTGATTAATATTACATAATCCTTTGAGTATGGCAATTATGGATTTTTTGATTAAGAATTTGCCCCATTTTTCAGTATAATTTCTAAGACAAATTCCAAAATAAAACCAGTAAATTTCCAGGCCAAAATAATAAATTATCAGACTATGATAATACTGTGTTTTTGTTCAAATTTAAAATATTTGAAGAGATGAGAATTCTTAATATTAGCTTCAGAGAGTTACATGATTAAAATTATAATATTAATTTATACTCATTATATCTCTCATGATAAAAATTTTATACTCTTAAACAACTCTTAACTGACTCTTACAATGTAATAAAGGTTTTAGCACCTACTATGTGCTATATAATTAAGTACTTATATCAGTGAACAAAACGAAGATACCACCTTTGAAAAGTGTACATCCCAGAAGGGGGAGACAGACAATAAATTATATACATAAAAATAAGCAAACTGTATAGTATGTTTGAAGGTGGTAAGTACTTTGGTAAATAAAAAGAAAAATTTAAGAGGGCAAGGAGAATTAAGAGCCCAGTGATGATGCACTTTTTATGAGGGGGTCAAGGTAAGCCTTATTGAGAAGGATTTTACGTGAAATTACATAGATGGCATGAGGAATTTAGCCATGAGAGTTCGTTAGGTAGAATTACACCCAGAAGGAATGGTCAGTGCAAAGGCCCCAGGGCAGAGATGTGCCTGGCATGTAATAGAGGAACTTCATCATGTAGGACCTTGTAGGCCAATGCAAGATTTTAGACTTTCACTCTAAGTTAAATTAGAAGAATTTTGAGCAATGACATTTTCTGGCCTACATTCAAAAGGAACACTGGCTTGTGTGTTGAGAACAGATGCAATGGGGAAGAGCATAGTCACAGGGAAACCCATTAGGAGGCCACTGAAGTCAAGCAAAGAGGATGATAGCTTAAAGGAGGTAGAAAGGAAGTAAAGGTATGGATTAAGGATATATTGTGAAGCCAGCGTGATATATCATTGTGGGATATGAAAGACAGAAAGAAATCAAGGATTCTAATATTCTTGACTTGAGCAAGGGGATAGATGCAAAGGGAAAGTTATCAACGTTGATAGGCAGGGATGCAGCTTGATCACATTTGGGGGGGGTGGAGATCGAGAGTGTAATTTTAGAAATCATTGAGTTTGGCAGGACTATTAAGTAATCCAAATGGGGATATCAAGGAGGGAGTTGGGTATGTGAGACCCAAGTTCAGGAGCATGGTCTTGACTGTGGAAGTGACTTTGGGTCGCTGGCCTATAGATGGCATTCAAAGGCATGAGACTGGAAAGATCATCAAGAGACTCAACGTATATAAAGAATAGAGGATTTAAGATATTCCAACAATAAGAAGAATGAATGGGATTGAAGTAAAACCAAAGAGAATGGAATATTCTGGAAGCCACGTTGGAAAAATAAGTTATGGACAAAAAAGTATACAATTATGTCAAATATGAATGATAAGCTGAGAAATATGAAGACAGAACATTGACTACTGGATTTAACAATACAAAGGTCACTGGTGGCCTTTAGCAAAGCAGTTTTAAAGGAATGGATGAGCTGAAAGCTGGAGTCAAACATGTTAACGGAGAATAAGGGGAACTTGAGTGATGAAAACAGATAATTCTTGGAGGAGTTATGCTAAAGGATAAGTAGATGCAAAGAATTTTAAAGATTGGTGAAATAACAGTAGTAATGGTAACACTTTGCTAGAGAAGAAAAGGCTGATGATAGAATTATTTTTCTGAAATAGACAAACGAGGATAGGCCCTGGTACAGAAGTTGAAGAGTTGCACTTAGAATATGTATGATGTTATCTATGGTTTCAGGCAGGAGGACAAAGTTTGTGGGTAGAAGAAGATGAGGTGATGTGTGTTTTGGGCTAATCTCGGCCTACCAATAACCAATGTCATGATGAGACTGGGGCTTCTGGTTCTTATTATGATTGTAGGATGCCCTCAGGAAAATTCTGATGCCCTCAGGAAACTTTGGGGAAAAAAATCTGTTACTTACAAGACGTGGAAATTAAACAGCAACATCCAGGGCCACACAGTAAAGCCACAGGTACACGGAGACAGTGCAAACACAAAAGAGTGCATGCATGGGGCAAGGGGTTGTGCTTTTCTTGCAACACAGGCTGGGGGCATAGGGTTTTGCAAGCTCATCTCCTTACTGGTGAATTTAAAACCCAAGAATAGAAATGTAAAGTGCAAGAAAGAGAAAAGACAAGAAGTCCAAATGGTCAGTTATGGAAAGCAATCAAGATTTCTAAATCAAAGGAGCCTCAGTGCAGTAGGTGATGTGGCTCTTTGTCTAGTTACATGGCTAGCAATGCATTAACTTGAGATAGAAGTTGTTGAAATGGATATCTCTCTAAAAAAGGGGCACCTGGGGGACACAGTCGGTTAAGCGCCAAACTTCAACGCAGGGCATGACTTCACGGTTCGTGGGTTTGAGCCCCGTGTTGGGTTCTGTGCTGACAGCTCAGAGCCTGGAACCTGCTTGCAATTCTGTGTGTGTGTGTGTGTGTGTGTGTGTGTGTGTGTGTGTGTGTCTCTCTCTGCCCCTTCTTGGCTCACACTCTGACTCTCTCATAAATAAACAAACATTAAAAAAATTTTTAAATGGAGGCCTTTGTAATCAAAGCTTAAGCCTAAGCCAGGCACTTGCATTTACAAGAAAGGAAAAAACAAACAAACAGACAAAACCCTGTCCAACCTTACATTATAAGGTCACAGTAAGAATCTGGAGACACTTTCTTCTAGTTTGAATTTTCTCAATGAAGTAAGAAGATCTTTAGCTGAGAGCGCACATGGGGCGGCAGTGTTGAAGACTGGGGAGACAGAAGGCATGCAACTCATCTAGATGTTGGGACAGACGAGCAAGTATAATATGATTGGTGGAAACAACGAGGACCTACTCAGTGACTGGACAGGATATGAGTGGGTCTAAATTGAAGCTGTCACCAGTGCGGTTGCGACTTTTACCCAATGATTCTCAGTTACACAGAGGCAATGTGTAGAATAAAACAGCGGTTGGACTTAACTGGGTTGTAGTTCCAACCAAATTACTACCAATATGGTGATGTAAAACAGAGGAACTTCTCCCACAGTTCTAAGTCCAAATCAGTATCACTGGGCTGAAATCAGTGTGTCAACAGAGACACACTTTTTATAGAGGTAAATTCATTTCTCGCCTCTTCCAGATTCTAGTGACTGCCAGCATTCTTTGGCTTCTGGTGGCTGCATGACTCCAAAGTCTGCCATGTGGTCACATTGCCTTTTCCTCTTGGGTGTATCAACTCTTCTGACTCCCTCTTAGAAAGATACATGTGACTGCACTTAGAATACACACGGAAAAGCCAGAATAATCTCTCCATCTCAATTCTTGGTGTAATCACATGTCCCACATCTATTTATTTATGTCAGTTGAAGTACCGTTCACAGGTTCAGGAATCAGGATATGGAGCTCTTTCGTGGAGCCATTATTCAGTGGAGAAAAAGGAAAGGGAGGAACATGTATTCTAGGGAGAGATTATAATGACTGGTCACGGAATTTAGCTTCTTTAGACTCTCTCTTGTAGATTGACGGAGCTAGAAAGATAAGAGGTGATGGTCGTGGAACATTAATTTATGAAATAGAAATAACGGTGTTTGCACATAACGGTAATCGTGAGATCTAGCACAGGGCTGACTGAGGTCGGAGGACTTTATTCTTGAAGAACAAGTTAAGAGACTAAGAAACCCAACAGTTGGAAAGATCGCATTTATATATACTGAAGTGGTAAAAAAAAAAAAAAAATTCAAGATAGAAGTAGATGAATACATAGAGGTTGTAAATCAAAGAATAAATGAAAATAGCGTAGAATTAAGTTCATGCTGTTCAGTCTTTTATGTAAGGTTTGCATAGGTGTGTGTAAATTCTGATGTAAGTTTCTTATTCCCCAGAAAATGAAATAATTCCACTTACAGAAAAAGCGTAGTGAATCATCATGGTTTTTTTCTAACATGCATTGTGTGCCTGTGTTCTTAGGCACAATGTAATGTAGCCTGGGGTCGTCGATATGGACGTGAGTTTACCCTTTGAGTCAGAGGACGATGATCCTTCCAGTGTCTATCAAGGTGTCTAGAAATGTTTGCTTTTCCTTTTGCTTTAGACAGCTATGTTTTTTAAGGCTTGTGTCTTCTATTTATATTTTCTGTCACCTCTCTTGCTGTTTGGCTGTCATGTGTCGCTAAATTTTGCTGTTACTGTGCTTTTAAGTTCTTGCATTCCAATTTGTAGTTTATAAAATGTCTTAGGTAGGGCAAACACAGAGACAAGCTAATTATGATTGTGTTCTAAAAATGAGAAATGTGACTCTGAATGAGATACTCTGCTTCTGAATAAAGTTTATCGACTACAAAACCTACAACAGATAGTCCATTTTGTATGGCTATTTCTCATTGTTACTTGTACGATGAATATTCAGCTATTCTAATTTATTCTATTTATTATTTTTCTATTGATATTCTATTCAGATACCATATGTGTGAACACTAATAAATCTCCATAGAAATTAAAGGACCGAATTTCAGTGGACCATATGCAAAAATAGTGGATATACCAGTCTGAGTCCTGTCTGGAAACAGCTCACTCCAGTTGGGCATTTTGAGAAGAGTTTAATAGAGAATTTACAGAGCTGTAGGTAGGGTTTAGGGAAAGCAAGAAGCATCTTGCAACAGCTGAGGCTAGTCACAGGGAGTTGTTTCTGGGCTAGGTCGGAAGGGGCAAATAGGAGACATTGTTTCCACAATCTGGAGAGACTCCTGTAAGGAGAGGGATGCCTGAGAAGAGATGGGGTCCTTCTTGGACATACAAGGTCAGCCTACACACACCTGGCAGGGAGAAAGCCCGAGGAACAAAGAGCCACACCTCAGTTCCCTTCCATCATAATTTCTTTCTGATGTCTCCAGTCAGACAAGGTCAACCAGAAGTCAAAAAGCAAACTCACTGATTTAATTTGTATTTCTGGAACTCCTAGAGGCAGAAAGCAGGTAGAACTGGGTGGAGTGTGGTATGGAGGGGCAGCCAGAAGATATCCAACATAATCATAAGAAAATCTGAACCATTCTCAGCAAAGAGCAGCATATTAAAATATTATATTTAGTAATTGGAATAATATTGTCTTCACATTAATACTATAAAAATGTAATGTTATTATAATGATATCGCATCTCTTTTGGGTTTACTGAAAGCAAATTATTTCTAAAACTTAAAAACAGTCTCAGAAAGAAGCAAACAACAAAATGTATGGCCGGTGTTAACCTTTCATTTAAGGTGAAAAGTTAGGATTATTATTTTACTATCTACAAAGTCTGAGAAAATAACAGATTCGACAGACTGACTTTTCTCAGGATCAAAGAATTATTTTGATTAATCGTTTTTAATAGAGAATTTATGAAGACTGTTTAGGTACAGGCCAAAATGATATAGAGGTCCTATGCGGAGAAAATGTTTTTTGTTATTTTTTGGCCAATGACTTTACCTATATCCTTCTAGAAGGAAATCTATATAGCTCACTTCTACCATGAAGTTATTATGTGGAGTATTATACTTTCTTATATAGTATATTCATATTCAATCCAATTTTAAAATAGAAGTCTGCATTCTGCTCTTGACAATATGTTTCTACTATTCATAGTTTACAGACCAGATGTTATTTTCTGAAGTTCAAGTAACTAATGCAAGAATTTTATAAACTTCATGAGGGTATTTCAGAGGGGGTAATATAATACTTGGGGGGGGGAGGAATAAAATCTTGTTGAAATGATCAAAGAAAATCCCATTTAAAATGTTCAAAATCCAGAATAATTCTATCTACCAAGAATAATTTGTATTTATTTTCTCAATGTTTTTTCTAAATATCTGAGAGCATAGCCATCCTTCTACAAATGCTTAACTGTTATTTTTGTTGGTTTTTTTTTTTTAGAAAAAATTTTGTTCCTGTAATCAGAGGGAAAGTTCTTCTATTCAACTCAAGGAGCGATAATGCCTCAGAATTCATGGCAGAATGACCCAGAAAGAATACTTTAACTGCAGCCTATGAAAAAGAGATAAACAAAATCTTATTATCTCTGGGTATGTTCTATTACTGTTGTATTTCCAAACCCATAGGGTCTGTTCCATATCCATTTTCTATAACTGAACAATTTTGGTAAGCTTTATATATATATATATATATATATGTACATATATATATATATGTGTGTGTGTGTGTGTGTATATGTATATACACATATATACATATACATATAGGTGTAAGCTTTATATATATATGTGTGAGTTATATATATATATGTGTGTGTGTATATATATATATATGTATATATATGTATATATATACACACACACATATATGTATATATATGTATATATATACACACACACACACATATATATATATATTTAACATTAAGTAAAAACAGAGGTATCAGTGCTAAGTGAAACCAAATCGATGCTAATGCCCCTTTTAGTGTTTAAACCTTGCAGTTCGAAAAAGATTCCCGATCTCCCATCTGTTTATGCAATTTTTAGGCATATCAGAGCACAAAAATGAATGTGACACAATTAATAATCCATACATACAATTTTCAATATACCTAGCTTTCCAGGTACTGTGTTAAGTTGTTGAAAGTATTGAAGGGAGTGACACAGTCCCGTCCCAGAGGCACTCCAATGAGATAGGAGAGGAGCAGACAAATGATTGACTCCCTGTAAGTGCTGAGACTGACCTATGCACACAGTGTTTGTCAAGTGTAAAAGAGAAGCCCCTAATTTTGGTCTGTGAGGGGTACATCAGAGTAGGTTATGCAGAGAGCAGGAGTTAAGTGTTAAAGTGAATTAACCAGTGGGAGAGGACTGTCCTAGGCAGAGGCTAACAACATGCTCAGGGAATCACACATAATTTTACAGAAGGAGGAACCATGACATCAGGCATTAATTCATCAGGGTTCTTCAACAAAATCACAAGTTGTCAAACAACTATCTTCTTCAGTAGAGTTTTTGATTTCGAAGAGAAAGTCACAGTGTAATTTCTTTTGGAGAGACATGGCAACACTAATTACTAGGGAAAATCTTTGCTGGTAGGAGAAAGGGAAAACTTTCCCAAATTATTTTATATTCTGGGGTTTATATTGGAAACTCCCTAAGGGGGAGGTGCTTTAAAAAAAACTTTAATACTGAATACAGTTGAATAAATACATTCTCCAAATATGGACTCGCAGAGAGGGAGTTGTGGGGCTCAAGGAATATACTTCCATAATATTTAGAATTAAGTCTCCTTAAATAAGTAATCAAATTTCAATTAAATTTTATTTAATTAAAAGAAAATGACCTAGCTATGTAAGTCACCATTGCATAATCAAGTATAATATAATGCAGTTGTACAAAAGGAATGAGGAGGCTCTCTATTAACTGATATTGTAAAATCACCAGAAAACAATGTAAACAAAAACAAGATGCAGAACAGGGCTCATAGTATGCTCCCTTTGTTGTAGGAAAGATGAAAGAATCTACAATATATATCTATTATATATAGTGGTGTGTGTGTGTGTGTGTGTGTGTGTGTGTGTGTGTGTGTTAAATATATATACCCACTTGTGTTTTAAAAAGCAATGGTTACCTAAAGGGAGACAGAAGGAATAGGGTATTCAGGACAAGGATGAAGCTACACTTCCATGAACGTACCTGATTTTAAACTTTACTTTAAATCCACGTAAATATTTACATAATTAATAAAAGAAAACTGCATTGAGAAAGCAGGAATCCTTAAAAGTGAAGAAAATAAACCAAGTTGAGCTTTTTTGTTATTATGTGGCAATGATTCTAAGCAACGTAAGTGGTAAACTATTCCTCCCTGAGGGGGAGACAGAACTCCTAACCTGCGCTGTCCCCACCTCATGCACACACCCCCTATAGTGAGAGCCACAGCCTAAATCCCCATCTGAAGACACTTCCACAGTGGGATATGTTAGCGGCAGGAACCAGAGAAGTCACTTTTTAAATGTTATTTTAAGTTAAATTTGTCACTTCCCACTAAAATAAATGTAGATGATAAACTGAACAATAGAAGAGTCTAAACGGGGATTAAATATGCATGCTGTAAATAATGCAAAAAATATAGAATCAATTAGGAGAGAGAGAATATGGGTACGAAGAGAATAAATCCCATAAGAGGATAGTGGGACAGGTACACAAGTAGAAAAGTCAGTTTTAATCAAAAGAAACCTTGACGAGAAGGAGTTGGGTCAGAACTGTTGAAGAACTACACGATTGTCAAACTTTTAGAAGCAATGTCATGCACAAAAATGTTGCAACGTACAAAGCAATGTTCCACCATACTTTGGTTCGTTAATGTTCATGATGGCGAAAGACTTCATAATGTTGAATTGTTCAATTCATAATGTTGACATTTAGGTGACGGAGATAAATAATGTTAAATGTGTATGTTGCAGATCTTAAGCACCAGCATCTTAGCATGTTGGAAGTTTTGGTGATAAAAATAACAGGACCCTTGTAAAGAAGGATGGCACTGATTGGGCCAAAGTGACAACAAAAGTTACAGAAAAGGTTGTGGAAAATAGAGGGAAGTTCTGGTGCCTGACCTCTGAGCTCACTTTCTCTGAGCTTTTTCTCTTTCCATGTGTGTATGCACAGGAACGGATAAACACACACACACGTACACACACGCTTGCACACATGCGCACAGTGGTCCGGGAACTCACTAACAGAAACAGCAGCTTAAAATAGAGCAGATCCTTCTCAAGTAAGCCTGGCAACTGCAGGACTAGGCATTCCAACAAACAAACAAAGCACAACATAAAAATATAGAGAATTTCCATAAAAATCAAAGTCATGATACATTCTTTCCCTACTTCACTGCATCCCCAATCCTGGCTTGCATACAGTTGGCTTAAAAATTGCAGTGAATCTCTTTTCTCGAAAATGTATTCATGCAATGCAATCCTGGAATACACTCAATCTCTTGGTATTATCCAGTATTAACATGTTTTTAGAAATAAATAGAAGAAACAGTAATGAAAGAGGTACTCAATAGATAAGTCCCTTGAGATCTAATTTGTATGGTACTGAGAAAATGCCTAGAGGGTCTGCAAACAAACAATGGGTGATATACACAATGTTCAGAAGAATACAGCAGGTTTTAAAAAGGAACAGAGTCTATAAAAGGGCTTTTGTGTTTAGAATGCCAAAATCTAACATAAAGACTTCAAAAAATAATTGAAAGGGAACCTCTATATTGATGTTCTAGCAAATTTTATTTGATAAGAGAAGATTTAGTACATGGGAGAGGGGACTTCAGAAAAGTAAAAATATTTTACCAGGGATATTTAATATCTTTCTCCTTCTGTGTGACCAGGTTCAAAAGGCAGGAATGTGAATTCAACTGAAAAAGTGATCTCAGTATTTCTGGTTTATTTTAATGTGCACCTTTTCAGTCAAAGGCAAAAAGTGCATTACAACTTTATAGACAAAAAAGACAAACTAGAAAAGTGATTTTAACACCATTTATGGATATATAGAAATTATATCTTTTACATTTTATATAAAAAAAATCTCAGGAGAACCTGGGTGGCTCAATCGGTTAAGCATCCTACTTCGGCTCAGGTCATGATCTCACGGTTTGCGACTTTGAGCCCCAGGTCAGGCTCTGTGCTGACACCTCAGAGCCTGGAGGCTGCTTTGGAATCTGTGACTCCCTCTCTCTCTGCCCCTCCCCTACTCATGCTCTGTCTCTCTCTCTCTCTCTCTCTCTCTCTCAAAAACTAAAATAAACGTTAAGATTAAAAAAAATGTTTAAGTGGTTTTGGAAATTATATTAGAAGTCATTCTATATTGACTTATTTTCTAGCGCTCATTTCTTTATGAGCATGCATGCAAAGCTTCAAAAGATTAAAAGTTGGTAGCCACTGTAGTCTGGTGCCAACTCCGAAGTTCAAAGAGCAAATAAATTCTTACATTAACGGAAAATTGTGTGAAACTGAGAATTGGTTGAATTTGTGAAATTTCGGTGTGTTCTTATAATCAGTTTTCATATTTAAAAAAAAAAAACCCCTAGAAAAGAAAGCCAAGTGTTTTTCTAACACATGAATGAAATTATTTACCTTGGTCTTGTCATTCTGATGGTTTTGTTAACACCTGGCAGTTTGTTCAGGGCAATTACGCATAAAGAAGTATAGACCATAATGCCAAGTGTACGTCAGAATGAAGCTTTTTCTCTCCCCATGAAATGCAAACATCAGGAGAGCAAGATGACAATCGTGACTCCAGCGGACCACAAGGAAAGGGATTCGTAGGTGTTCAAGGCTGACTTAGTCCAAAGGAATCGTAATAATTTATACATGTTTTAAAAAAGGATTTTCCTAAGCATTTCCTCACACCCATCTGGATAAGGTGACTTATTTAAAAGTGGAAACAGTCTGACATCCATGCAGATTTAGGACCAAGAGAGTACTGCATTAAATAATTTAAATGTCAAAACATCTTGTTTTTGATGGTGTGAATTCACCCAAACTCACCTTTTCAGAGTCCTTCTTTTTGAAAGATCATTCCGACTAACCTTTAACAGCGGCATCATGAGGGGCCACAAGTCAGGGCCAGCAAGTTAGAATGTGTAGACCTAAGAGCCTGTCAGCATTTCCATCATAAACCTATATTATCTGGAATTTATAGGCTGACTATAAAAGTCAGGCAGGACCGAGGCATTAGAACCTTTGTGAAAAAGTGTTATATTTTTAGACCATGTAGCCCACAAGGGTGGTAGGAACACAGGATTTTCAGGCCCAAATATAGCTGTACATTACACACATTTAAACACATCAAAATAAACCAGAAATGTCTTATTTCGAAATTCACAGGACACAAAAAGAACACATAATTTTAGGCTACTATCCAAACTCTCTAGTCTGATTTTTTTTCAAAATCTGTCTTCCATCATGATTACGCAGAGAATATTGAAAGCATTAGAAAGTTTTTAGAAACAAACCTAAAAAAGTTGAGGTTTATTTTATAAACTGCTCTTCTTGGAAACGTTGCTTATGTTCCAAGGCATTCGTATGAAGTAGCTAAAACTGTTTTACCTTTAACTATTTTTTTCTTCTCATATTTGCAAACTTAACAAAAGTGCTATTTTTGTAGTTTCCATTGTATAAAGTAATTTCATAGGCAGTATTTAACTCTACAACAAAACTAAATAACCAGTAATATTACCCTCATTTTACAGAGGAGGGGGTTAAGACTCAGCAGGTAAATGTTTTACTCAAGGTCACACATGGGGAGTCAAAACTCAAACCCAGGTCTTCTGAATACCACATTCTATTTAGTGCTATTGACAGCACTCTGTATTAGAGAAACAGTACCAATAGGATGGGCAGACAGATTGCACGGATGGATGGATGGGGGAGAGGGAGAGGTTGATTATAGGAATTGGTCCATACGATTATGATCTGCCATCTACCGGCTGGAGGACCAGGAAGGCCAATGATTTAATTTAGTCCCAGTCCAAAGGCTCGAGAAGCAGAGCCCATTATCCAAGGAGAAGGTGGATGTGCCATCTCAGACAGAGAACAAAATTCTCCTTTCTCTAACCTCCTGTTCTATTCAGGTCTTCAAGAGATTGGACAAGGCCCACCCACACTGGTGAGGACCACCTTTTTTACTCAATCTACTGATTCAAATGCTTCAAATGTCTTCCGGAAATACCCTCCCACACACACCCAGATAATATTTTTACCGGCTGCCTGAGCATCCCTTAGCCCAAACTGACACGTAAAATGAACCATACACCCCTATCATTTCATCTCTCCTACCCCCTCACTCATACAGAATCTGCTGTTCGCACTCATCATGGCCTCTTCTGCTTGGACTCCTCTCTATCCTCACATCATTCCAGTTAGCTTCTTCTTCCCTCCATACCGGGCCTCTGTCAGCCATACCCATATTTCTCTAGCTCATTACTTCTCTCCTAGGGTGATTTTGTTCTCTAGGGAACATTTGGTGATACAAAAAGACAGCTTTCGTTGTCACAACTTGGTGGAGGAGAATGCAATTGGCATCTAGTGGTAGAGATCAGTGAGGGTGGTAAACATCCTACAATGCACAGGACAGCCCCTCACAAAAGAATCATCCAACCACAAATGTCAGTGCTGGGGTAGAGAAACCCTGCTCCAGCTAGCAGTCTAGATTAACCAGGCAAGATCTTTTCAGCTTCTACTGTAAGCAACTGTTGAACCCTAGGTGACACTACCTTCAACTTTCTTCAGTGTATAAAGCAGTGCTATTAAATGTCATTCATTTAAGGGGGGTGATGATGACAGAGGCAGAGACTGGAGTAATGCATCTATCAATTAAGTGTTATTTGATGCCATTTGGATTTTCTACAAAATCGATCTCAGCTCACCTAACAACTAGAATGGGAGGTCTAGGAAGGAGTTTTTTGGTCCATTTTATTATTCCGAGTCTATTGTTTAGTGCTTGCCTGATAGTAGGTGTTCAATACATATTTGCTGAAGCAAAGAAAAATGGGAATACCCTTTCTCTGGGCCATAGAAATGTTTGTTGTGTGTGGCTCATCCGAGTCCTTTCCAGTCCCAAGGTCTCCATTCCTCTCCTGCAGCCCCTCCTCTCCTGCATCCTCTAAGCCTTTGCGAAAATTATCTTTCAGTTATTACACTGTTAGCTTCATCTTCTCGATCTTCAGATAGGCTCCAAAACCTTGCTTTGAAAACAAATCCTGCCACCAACCATTTTTTTATGCATTTCTTTTATTGCTAAGCTTCTGGAATAATTACTGGCTCCAATTCCTCAACACATACAGTGTGTAACCTTTTGCAATCTCAGTGGATTTCCCAAATCTCTACAAATACTGCTCATCTAAAATTCAATAATGGCTTTCTAATTGCAAACTGAGAAAAAGCCATTGTCTTTTCTGCACCCTTGGCATATAGTGGTTCCATTTGATTTGGTTTCTGATCTGTGTCATGAAATTCTTTCCCCTCCTTTTCTTAAAGATCACATATTCTGTCTTCTTACCTGTATCTCCAAATACTTGTTCTTATCTTAGTGGGAATTCTTCCTCGTCTGTTTATCTCTGTTGGATGTTTTCTAAGGTTTTGTTTCTCTCTGGGGTTATTAGTTTTCTAAGGTTTCTTGCTTGGTCTTCTCATTTATTTCTCTGTGAAAAACAAATTTCCACTCTCAAGCTTTCATTCTACTTTCTAATTTCTGGCTTAGCCTGTCTACTGTTACTTCAAACTCAACGTACGTAACTAGAAATGACTTTTTCTCCCCATTCTCTTCCTTGACTTGGCTTCTCCTGCCCTGTAGCTCCCAAAAGCCAGAAGGTTCTATCTAGGGGCAGGGCTGATGTTAAAAGGATTAAAAGGTTCCTTTCCCCGAATCTGCCCTATACTTAAATGGATTCCTGCCATTTTGTCACATTATTGAGCTAAGACCCTGGATTTTTTCTCTGCCATCCAAAACGCAGATCTGCAGAACTAACAATTCCATGGACTGCTCTTGTGACTAAGACCACACTTTAAAATAAGATCTGTTAAAGAAAACCTCCTTAATGGTAATTACCAACAGTCTGGTGTGTGTTAACACACAGTAACACAAAACTTCTATGGGTCAAGTATTATTATTATGCACATCTTACACAGAAGGAAACCAAGACAGAGTTAAGCAGCACAACTAATATCACATTACTAGTAAAATACAGAGCCAGGAACTCACCAGGATTTCAGGGCAGTTTGACTTGGAGTCCATGCTGTTAAGCAAGCACTACGTTCTTAAAGCAGACACATAATAACATGGACAGCCAATGACTGGGTGTACTATAGAACAAAGAGCCACACGATTTTAAAGAGGAGCATGGTAGGCTAAATAATGGCTTCCGGAAAGGTATGTCCAAGTCCTAATGCCCAGAACCTGTTTAGATGACATCGTTTAGCAAAAATGTCTTTTAGATGTAATAAAGTTGCTATTGAGATCATTCCGGATTTAGGGTGAACCCAAAAATCCAATGATAGGTGTCTTTAAAAGAAGACAGAGACATAGAAAGGGGGGTGATGATGACAGAGGCAGAGACTGGAATAATACATCTATAAATCAAGTTTGTGGTGACTTGTTGGGGCAGCCCTAGAAAACTAATTCAAGGGGGAAGACTTGTGTGAGTTGGATGTAGAATAATAGAACTTTGCAAAGCCCTAGAAAGGTTCTATTAAAACTTGTCTCATCAACAAAATGCTGCCTGAAGACAAGATTTTCTTCTCTTTGTGCAGCACATCCTATTAACAAATTTTAGTGGTCGATATGTGATGATTGGAATTAGTGAAAAAATTAAAGATGAACACTCTTTTTTACTACATGATAAGTGTGCAGAAGCTGTGTCTTTTAAAATTTTATATGTGTGAAAATGCTGGGTAAACATTTTCCTCTACTTTAAATATTGGTCATTAAACATCACTGTAGTTGCATTTATTTCATCAAAAATTCTCAAATATTTTCATACCTATTAAAATACAGGGTCCTTTACATACCATGTTTTCGTTTTAGAATAATTTTAGTTTTTTATAGACGGAGATGTACAAAGCATCTGTTTAAAAATCTTATCATTTAGAAATAAAGTAATTCCTGGAATCCTGGAATTCAGATTTATGTATCTTGGAGTCTAGATTTACATAGTTTGAAGACGGTATGATTATTTTCTCAAATCAAGCTACATCACTGAGAGGTAAAGTTGAGGTGAATGTAGGTTTCATAAGTATACTTTGGTTCCCAGGTGACTATTCTTGCTAGAGCAGCATACTAACATTGCAAAAAAAACCATATTTTTCAAAAAGAAATCTTCAAAAGAATTAATAACATGGATTAATGAAAAAATGAGTAAATGCAATGATTCAATTATTTATCAGTAGAGATACTGGATTCTAAGGTAGTGAAAACATTAAACTCAGTTTTCTCAAATAAAACCTCTGGGACCAACTATATATATATATATTTGGCCTATCTCTTAAAGGTAGAATAAAAAGGACCTGAAAAATGTGAATTGAGAACTTAACCTTTGCAACTCAAATATCCCTTACATAAATCCATCAATTATTTCTGAATACATATATAGCCCCGATACATATATATGATCAGGGTTATATATTTGATTATACATATATAATCAGATGATATATATAATCATCTAAAATATATCTATATAGAGATATCTGAAAAATATATATATAGTCCTGATATGTTTTTTGAGATGTATTTTTCAGATATTCTTTAGTTATATATTATTAAAATACATATTTCATATATATGTATATACATACACACATATAGCCTTCTCTTCATCCTATTTATTATTATTACCTAAACTTGGAAGTAGAAATAAGGTATCAGGTGTTTTTATTTAAATTCTAGTACCATCCATGGTGAAACTGGTTTCAGGTGTAGAATTTAGTGATTCATCACTTGCAGGTAACACAGAATGCTCATCTCAACAAGTGCCCTCCTTAATGCCCATCACCCGTTTAGCCCCTCCTCTTCCCATCTCCCTCCATCAACTCTCAGTCTGTTCTCTATACTTTAGTTTGTGACACTCAGATGCTTTGCAAAAGTAATCATGATCAACACATGTAGGACTCAGCTAAAAGCAAAGAGGTAATGGAAACATTTTTAAGGGCAAAATATACTTAAGTATCAGAGCAATGCCACTTATTTCTAAACAAGAAAAAAAGTACTATTTCTATATTAACAAGTCGGGTTATTTTTTTCTCCCTGATGGGAACCTCAAGTAATTTCAGGACAGGATCTTTTGAAAATCCAGAAAAGAAATAGAAATGCCTAAGAATTTCCTTCTGTCTTCTCAGTCTCATTTTCTTATCTGTAAAATGGGAGTAATAATGGTATGCCCCTTTGTCTTCATTTTTAGGACAAGAAAATAAACAATAAATAAATTTTAGCAATAACTAATAATTAAATATCATTATATATATTATATATAATTAAGGCACAGTGCTATGCTCTGTAAAAAGATAAAGTATAATAGTTAGCTGTACATAAGTCTTCTATTACTGCCGTAGCAAACTGCCACAAATTTTGCATCTTAAAACAACTCAAATTTATTACCTTCTGGTTCTATAGGTGGAAAGTCCGTTGCTCATCCCACAGGGTGAAAATCAAGATTTACATGGCTAAGTTCCTTTTTGGAGTCTGTTTTTTAGCTCATTCAGGTTGTTGGCAGAACTCAGTTCCCTGCAGTTGTAGGACTGAGGTTCCCCTTTCTTGCTCTCTATAAACTGAGGGCCATTCTCAACTTCTAGAAGCCACCACATTCCTCACCTCCCAGCCCCTTCCTCCATCTTGAAAACCAGCAGCTTTCAACAGAAACTCTCTCGTATCCCTCTGACCCACCAGGCAAGGTCCTCACCTTTTTTTTTTTTTTTTAAGGACGCCTGTGATTAGATTGGATCCAGCTGGACAATACAACTCACCCTTCCCATCTGAAGGACCATATCCTTCATCACATCTACACAGAACCGTTTGCCCTGTGATATAACTGATTCACAGATTCCAGGAATCAGGGTATGGACATGTTTGGGAGAGGCATCATTCTACCTACTACAGACCTCAACATTCATGTATATATAATCTTACGAAATTTATAAAAGTAAACAAGAACAAGTAAATTAAACAAGTACATCAACAGCAGTCACATAAGGCAGAATGTGCATCTTGCTATAGAATACCGCAGAAGAGAGAGTCAATTCAGGATATTCAATTCAGTAAGGAAGTAATGTAACTATTCCTCTGCTTGGACATTAAAAACAATTGTGAAACTGGTGTTGCCCTCCTTTATAAGGAGCTGTTTTCTGTTATCCTGATCTCCTTTTGCCTCCTCCGCACTTACTACCACGGCAGTGACAGAGCCCTGAGGACGACATGGGAATGCTGTTTTTATCAGGAGGCAAACTCGTTTCCATCCTCAAGAAATACAGCTTCTAAACTGATGGACTTGGGCATCGTGGTCATTTTACGGATAATCCACGTTAAGGCTTTTAAAAAAGTGTTATTTTGTGGAATGTTTGTATAGAAATCCTCCTGTTCCTTCTTTATTTACCCTTAAGAGATTATGATCACAGGTTATGTGACTTTGGTTCTCCTCCCTGTGGCTGAATTCTTGGGAACATTGTCAATATTAGCAGGACCATATTGTATTTCTCCTATCTTGTTTATTTTTCCCTTTCATATCTCTACCATTATCATTTGTTGCCCTTGATCACAACCTAATTCTCCTCTTCAACTCAGTCACTGCAGAGTTGTGGGAGATTTTTTTCTTGACCTTTATCTGAATTTTTCTTCCTTTCAGTATGAAAGTATTTCCTTCCACTAGTTGAGTATTCCATTTCTAGGCCTGTTCAATTTAAACTACATATATATATATATATATATATATATATATATATATACATATATATATATATATGATATATATCTTCTTTTATGATAGGGTTTCACAGAAAAGAAACTACAAAAATCTGACCTAGATCAGACTGGTTAATATTTAGCTTGTTTCATGTAAGTGAAATAATTTTAACAGCTTATGAAGTGCTAACCTAGTAACCTAAAGACATGACATAGTTCCTTTCTCATAACACAATACAAACCCAGTATTTCCAGGCTCAAGGTAAAATAGTACATTTTAGAGCAGTATTTAATTAATAAGGACAAAGAAACACTAAATCATACAGATAGAAGAAATAAAGAATAGTGTGTTCGAGAGCAGAGCGTGAAATCAGACAGCATGGGCTTGGATCCCACCTCTAGCACTCACTACCTGTTTGAACTCTGGCAGATAACTTAAAGAGTTTAAAAGCATGATGTTTCTTGGTGAATATAAGAAAGTGATAATACCCATTTTAGATGTCATGAAAATTAAGATAGGAGATATATATATATATATACACACACACACACACACATATATATTTGACATACACTAATTACTCAAAAACTAAGAGTTTAATTTTTGCTCAGACATGTTTTTGTTTTAATTTAGAGAGAAAGAGACAGAGCATGTGAGAGAGGGGTGGGGGGGGGGAGAGAGAGAGAGAGAGAGGGAGAGAGGGAGGGAGAAAATCTTAAGCAAGCTCTACGCTCAGCGTGGAACCTGACGCAGGGCTCCATCTGACGACTCCGGGATCATGACCTGAGGTGAAACCAAGAGTTGGATGCTCAACTGATTGAGCCACCCAGGTGCTCCTGGTTTAAAAGGACTGGAGATAGATCTGCAGGTGACTGAGCTATAGGGAAGAAGGGCGCTCATGAAGCCTCACGGACAGGGCGAGGAGGTTCCACTTGACAGTGTGGCCGTTTAGTGGATCCACTAATGGGTTAACATTTAATGCATGTGTTCTTTGTGCCCGGAATTGTGTTAAGACCCTAAATGCATTATCTCTTTTAATTATCACTTTAACTATATGATACAAGCATGGTAACACCCTGAACAGTGGGGGGAAGTCCCCAAGTTAATAGGGAGAAGTAACATGTATTACCTAACTGTTCGTTGGAGGTACATTGAACATATAAACCCAGGTTTCTGACTCCAGAACCCGTGTGTTCATATTTCAAACTGAGCTATCATCTTTCCCAGAAAGCAACCTCTTCTCCAGACACCTCTAGTCCTTCCAATGGGATGAAATTCTCAGTGATTGGTTTTTTTTAAGGTAAATATAACAAAGTAGGCATATCTCCTTGATGTAACCAAACTAAAGTGGCATATTGGCTCCGTTACCCGCTGCAGCATAACAAACAACCCGAAAAGATACAGCTTCCGCGGCTGCTTTCTTAGCTGTTGGTGCTAAGGATTGGCCAGGGCTCCGTGGGTGCCCCTGGTGCCTTACCTGAAGCTTCTCATGCCCCCAGGCAGACAACTGAAGCTCCGTGTCCAGCTCTAATGCTCCTCTCAGCAGCTGCATGCGTTCCCCCCCCTCCGCCCATAGAATTTATTTTTTTAGAGCAGTTTTATGTTTACAGAAAACTTGAGAAAAATTCCACACCTAGCTTTCCCCATTACTAATATCTTATATTAGTATGGTACATTTGTTACAATTAATGAATCAATAATGATGTGTAATTATTGACTAAATTTTTTCTAATTTCTTTACTTTGTAGCTAATGTCTTTTCCTGTTCCAGGATCTCATCAAGGACACCATGTTATATTTAGTTGTGTCTCCTTAGGCTCCTGAGTGTACTTGTTGTCTTGCTTTTAGTGTGTGTGTGTGTGTGTGTGTGTGTGTGCGCGCGCGCGCGTGCGTGGTGTCTTATCTTCCAGGTCCTCTCCACACAGTACCCCATGTCCCCCACACACTCGTACATACAAGCAGGATTGCCTGAATTTCATACACAGTGGCTCAAGACTTTAGGATAGAGGAAGTAGAAGTTACCACACTCTCAAGTCTGGGCTCAAATGTCCCAGGGCATCACTTCCTCGGCATCCTCTTGGTCAAAGCATCACAGAATTCAGGTAGGGAGATAAGTTCCACCTCTGGATGGGCAGGGCAGCACGTGTGTGCACAGATCATGGGCAGAGTCGTCACAGAACCTCTTTAGAGGCAAGCTACCCTATGTATGCCAGGCGAATGTCATTGATCGTTTAGTTGATTTGTAAGCAGGTAATGATGAGATCATTATGAGAAAGTGAGAACAGAATGGCACAGTGATACTGAATTCAAATTCTTATTTAAGGCATATATCTCAAAACCAATTGTTGCAACAGGCTATCACATCTTAATACAAATATGTATTTTTCATGGAATTAAATCATTCCTAAAAATGTTTAATGTGCCATGTGTCGATGTGGTACTTTTATTCTTTAGTAAATATAAAGATCATATGTACAGCATTAATAAAATTAGTCTTTACTTTTAGTATAGATTAGGAATTGTGGTTCCCTATAGAAGCCTCAGTTGTCCCCAGGCCTAAGATTGAAATACTGATACTTTGACAACACAGCCTAAATTTTCTGCTTTGCGGACGCCAGATTTATTTTTAAATGGTGTGAATCCAATCTGTGCTGAGAGGCCAACTTCAAAATATAAAAGAAAAATTGGCAATGGAAAGATTTTGCTGGTTTGGCTGAAGTGAAGCGCTCTACAGCATTTCATTCTAGTGGAGCGTCTGACTGTGAAAATCTTTCCAATTGTAATTCTCTTTGGCTTGCCAAATGGGGATTATGAACAAAAGTCAATGTTGCAGGAAATGTCACCTGTCCTTTGAAGGAAAATAAAAAATCAAAATGGCTTTGTTCATCATATTTAAAAGAAAAAAATGTGTTGATCGACTTTAGGGGCTTCTCTCACTCCTTGATAAAGCTGGTAAATAAATAAAGCAGAATTTCATTGTAACTTTTCATTTTAATTCTTGCTCATCTCCAAACAGAGAAAAGTAAATCTCCTTTCAATACATATTCATAAAAAGAGAAAAGTAAGGCTAGAGACAGAGAGAGGAGGAGAAATGAGATGAACAGTGTAACATGGGCCTGGGAATCTTCAAGTCAGATATTAAATTAGGAAAGATACATTTAAATTAAGTTTTGTTCCTTTCACAGATATCATGGTACACATTCAAGAATAAGAAGTCAATAAAAACAGAATCTGGAGCCTGATTCCTCCAAGATTTGAAGTATTTGCATATTATGTTTTCAGCAAATAAAGGCAAACCTATAAAACAAACACACTAGAACTTGAAATTATGTGTATTTTTTTGTGCCTCATTATCTTTTCCAGGAGTTTTGGCAATTGCATTGCCTGTGATGAGTACTTATTACCTCAGAGAAAGAAAGTCATGTGTCTGACTTAGGTAGACATTGTGACCATGAAGATACAACTCTTTTAAAAAGGTAATTGGTTCATATGTTAATCTGAAAATGTACGACAGCAATTTTGGAATTGATACCACTACCATAGACCTAATTTGCTGTGTTGTTGTTTCAATCACCTACTACTAACAACATCTGAAATGTTAATGTAGTGAAAAACTTAGAAATGGCCATAGAAAGTATGGAAGATAATGGCTCTGACATTTGCTAACAGTTGCAGTGATGGGATTTATTTAAAGAAGCCAACAAGCCGATTATAAAGGATATTTAGAACATTTTTGGAGTGTTATTTCTGTTTGTTAGAGTATAAACAGCTTTTTAAATCTGTTTATAGTATAAATAGTGTTTAAATCTAGACATACTGCATTGCTTAATTCTTATTTATTGGTTTTTGACTGAATAAAAGAAACTGAATCAAATACATACAGTGGAAATTTACATTTGAATAATGCCCAAAAAGAAAATAAAAATCCTTTTTTTTTTTTTTTTTTTTTTAATCAAGCCAACATGATGACTCAGACAAATACCTACATTTGGTATGGTGATGACACAGCTTTATAGTTGTGTTCTTCTCCGGGCACTGATGTTTAGAATATTGTCTTTATGATTATATCGTTAACATATTGAGTTAGACCACAAAACAGTTATCAGGTTAAGGGAAAGTTAATATTTTCTTTAAGTTCTGATTCTGAATCAAAGTAAAAGAGATAGATAAATAAACCGACAAAATCCTCAGCAAAAAATTTGCATGAAATAACAGAGTTGCTATGTCTTTTTTTTCTTCCTTGACTTGGATTTCCAGATACAGACAGCAAATTTTAGTTTTCTGTTTTGCTTTTATTTTTTACTATTCAGGCTTATTATCACCGAGTGTTGGGATTACCCACTGACATATCGTAATTAGCTATTGGTTCTGGGTCAGCTTCTCACCTCTCTCCCATCTCATCTGAATTCTTACTGATGTCAAAAGGACTCTTTCCTTTGTAGGGGCATTAGTAAACCAGGGAAACTCTTCTAGACCAGATGGATACATTGCCCAGAGTTTTTCAACACTTCTACATATAATCTCCTCCACTGAGCACAGCACCCAGTGGGAACCCAACAAATGTTATTCACTGACTGCTTCCTATCTACTTAGAAAATGAGGGTAAGAATTATGCATATTTTGGGTACACACCTTAGTTTAATTTCTTAAAGGATCTACATGTGGTTAGAAATGGTATCAGGTACTTCAACTGTGTTACCAGAAGTCTCTGAGAACAACAAACTTATTTTGAGATAGGCCGGAAAGTAAAAACAAAAAACAAACAAACAAAAAGGCACAGCTCAAAATCAAATTACTTGGTGTTTCTCTATCAACACTTTGACCCAAGTTTAAGGCATTAAATCTAATTTTATTATTATTTTTTTTAATTTTTTTTCAACGTTTTTAATTTATTTTTGGGACAGAGAGAGACAGAGCATGAACGGGGGAGGGGCAGAGAGAGAGGGAGACACAGAATCGGAAACAGGCTCCAGGCTCCGAGCCATCAGCCCAGAGCCCGACGCGGGGCTCGAACTCACAGACCGCGAGATCGTGACCTGGCTGAAGTCGGACGCTTAACCGACTGCGCCACCCAGGCGCCCCTAAATCTAATTTTAAATTATGATTACATGTGGAAAGCACCAAGTATAATCATGTGTAACAATAGCATGTGTAACAGTCAGCTGAAGGACATACCATTCTTTGCTCAAAATGAAAGTTAATTCTAAAATGTACATGAATAAAATAAATATAGCATAGGAAAGTTTTGAAAAAGGAAATTGTGAAGTCAATACATTGCTTTCCTACTCTCTTCAACTAATGTAATCATTTTAAAAACTCCTAGATTATTGTTCAAGTAATTAAAAAAAAAAATGCTTTCTCAACAGTTGTAAAATACCAGGCCTTGGTTGTGCTTCTTGAAAATGATGGTATTGATAAATAGAAAAGGAAAAAAAAGTTCATGTGAGTATTGATCCTGTATGTAAACATTTTATTCCATCTTTACCTTACATGTTGCTATTTTCTTCCTTTATTCACATTTAAAATTGCAAAAACTCAGGAAATATGTTTATATTACATTTTTAAAGTTTTATTTCCCCTTTCTTCAGCACTTGACTCTCTGTAATTTCTAATGATTTTCATTCTTTTAGTTAAAATCTGCTTTAATATGACTCCAACATATATGTCATATTTATTAATACAAATGGCTTAAAGATTTGCAATAAATTGGCCATCTAAAGTCACATCTACGTGGTCATATACTGGATGTTTGGGCACAAGCTGCGTGGCACATTTAGCTCTAGTACCGATAGGAGACATGACAAAATCTGCAGGAATTCAACCTCCATGCGATACGATTTCTGTCACTTTCCTTGTTTGAAACAACCTAAACTTAAAAGTATATGGCTTTACCAAAATGAGAAGGAAAACTGCTTTAAAAATGAAAGATTACACTAGTGATTTGGCACTGCACTTGAGAATAGTTAACAAATGAATTTTTTTTAATTCAATGAAATTGATTTGTGTATGCAGATGTAGAGAATATCTATTTGCTAACACGCTAGCAATTCTTTACCCACAAAGAACTACTAACATTTCTGTTGGTCGATCAGTAGATTAGAGATGTATGGGGTCACTTTCTTTCAATTCTCTCCATTCCCTTGCCCTTTCTCCTTTTGGTTTTCTTCAATTCACGTTCCATCCGTGCTCCGGAGTCTACTGAAGTGGAATTATAACTCTAGACCAAAATAGGTTTCTAAGAACTGGGTGCCCACCCACAGTTCATTTTCTGACACTAGTTGCCAAAAATGTTTTCTTCAGCAACTGAAATTAACATTCCAACAATAACAGAAATTGCTAAATATTTCATCCACTTTCATAGAACCATATTTGCAGTCCTTTGATGCCTTCCAAGAGCACCAGTCTCGCTAACGAAATGACATTGTCCACCCCCACTGTAACAGCCAGGTGCAAATGCAAGAATCGGGAAGTACTAATCTAGATGCATGCGCCATCCTAAATAATAAAGCAATTGCTGTTCCCAATCCTTGGCTCTTCTTTCAAGCACTTGAAAAGCTCTTGTCTGGCCTTGTGCAAATGATTTCTTGTCTAAATGACCTCTTTCACGTCTTCTCAGCTCCTTTCCTCTGTTCAAACCCCTCCTCTATCAGGGCAGGGCAAAAATATACAGTTAACATACCCCCATAACCACGGAGAGACTCTAACCTCAGTACAACGTGCCTATTACAAGAGCCACACTCACAAGACTAAAGATGTTTAAGGATTCTTTCAAAGATCTTTAAAAAAAAAAATAACCTTGCTTTCCATTTTGACCCTCTTCATTTTGCATATAACTAAAAGAGATAAAATTCATTATTAAACATTTGTAATTTGACCATTTTCTTTATGCCATCCTTGTGAGAGAGGTTATTACCTTTTTCCTGGCTTGGGGATTTGGAGTAGACTTTTTTTTTTTTTCTTTTTTCTTTTTCTTTTTCTTTTTCTTTTTCTTTTTCTTTTTCTTTTTCTTTTTCTTTTCTTTTCTTTCTTTCTTTCTTTCTTTCTTTTTCTTTCTTTTCTTTTCTTTCTTTTTTTTTTTTTTT